>NC_055997.1:89374948-89688101 GCF_018446385.1 Zingiber officinale | reverse complement strand
CAGACTCATAAAATCCTGTCGGCAAGCCATCTGATAAGACAGTGGAAAGAAACGGCTCTCAAAAACCTCTCTGAACCTGGTCCATGTGACGTTGCGCTCACCAATAATAGAACGCTGAGTAACCCACCAGGCATTAGCTTCATCCCGTAAATGGTAAGCAGCCAGCTCTGCTTTCTCCCACTCGGAGCAAGCCATATAGAAGAAAGTCTGCTCCATAGTCTCTATCCATGATAGAGCCATACTCGGATCGAGATCTCCGTGGAAAAGAGTGAAACGAGTCTTCATCGACTCAGCCAGTGCTGGAATACTAGCTCGTGCAGCGACAATATCAGTGAGCTGTGTCGGGATGGCTGCAGGAACTGGCGAAAACACTGGAGCTGATACTACAGGTGGTATCGCGGAATAATCCGGAGGAGGAACTCCCGGTGCTGCTGTATATACCGGAGCATAAGCCGTCGGTGGTACTGCCTGGGGAACAAAAGTGGTGGCAACTGGAGGTACGGTAGGAAATGGTACCGGATATGGTGCAGCAGCTGCTACTGTAGGCACTGGGGGTACAGGTGCCACTGGTATAGGATACACTGTAGATCCAAGTGGTGGTAGCACTGAATACGTCGTAGGCTGCGCTGGAGCAGATGTCGGGTACACCAATGGTACCCCTGATGGTACTGTAAACAGGGTAGGCGTGGATACCGTCGGTGTGGCCAAAGTAGGTATCTCTACAGGAGCTATCGGGATTTGAGAGCCCGATGCTCCCGCTGCATCCTAAGTCTGTCCCTGACTGACAGGCTCACTAACAGTGGGCATCTCTGGCATATCCAGAGATCCCGTGGTCCTCTCACGTGGTCGTCCAGCACCACGTCTCGCAGCAATACGAGTAGATCGTCTCATATCTGTTAAATTAAATTACAGATATCAATACCAATATAACCAACATAAAATAACAACATACCTATTTGCCGTCTGGAGATGTTCCGTCGCTGTCCAGTCCCCAATATGACCTCAAAATTCCGAACGTACATATCACCGGAAATCCAAATAAATCCGAAACGAAAATCCGAAACATAACCATATCGAAAATCCGATAATGCCCAGTTTGACTCGCAAACCTGGCTAACCCAAATATTCAGAATACCAACAACAGGTATCCGATAAATCTCCAGAACACCAAAAGCAGGTATCATAACCCGCTCTGATACCAAATAAATTGGTATCAGATAAATCCCGAAAATCCAAAATACGAAACAAAAGATCGTAAAACTGTGCTCTGATACCACTAAATTGTCACGCCCCAGAGGAGTCCCTGTCCGAGAAAATTTCGACAGCATCTCCCCTGTACGGTGGACAATCTGAAACTTTTCTACATCTCACAAATACTTCAGCCACAAGCGGCTCGAATAATAACAACAAAATAAAACATCACCACGCAATTATATATAATCTATTCAGCCTCTGGCTGTCACAACCACGCAGTTAAGATAATTAAACAGTAAAATAATACTCTGACTCGAAATCCACCCTACTCCACTATACTCGTAAAGCTCAAATCCGACGTACTCACCTCTTCTGCCATCCAGGCAGGCATGTAGTAGAATAAAATCCAAATCCAAATCCATCGCAATAATAAAATCCATACAATATCCATAAGCAGAATAATCCAAAACATATCATGTTCAAAACAGACTAGAACAGAAAAGAAACCAAAGAAAACCAAACATATCCTCGAGGTCTACAGGGACCAGCACTACGTGCAATGAGGACTAGCGACTGGAACTCCCTCCTGACAGCATCAACCTGAAAATAACAACAATGGAGGCGGGGTGAGTCCAACACTCAGCAGGTACAATTGATATGCAAAGTAAAGAAACAACACCTAGCACTAATCATGCGTGCAGTCTATAAGATAAAAATGCATCTGAAGTAAACAGGAGAATACTGTACTAACCAGGTCCTGAGTATAAGGTCAAACAGTCCGAGTGGTATAGGAATCCTGTATGCATGTCAAACATAGGTATCCAAACAATATGCAGCATATAAATGTAGCAACCACAAACACAAGCAATAAATGCATCATGCATATGATGCCAATGATGCGTCCTGGTCACCCCTGACGTCAGTCGATCATCTCACACAATAGTGAGGCCGAGTGGGTAGGGCTGTGACAACCGTACACTCTGTCGTCACTACTCCTGATGAGTGACCGAGTGGACGGGATGCTATCGGAGTACGCCTATCCTCCTATCCTAAATCATAAATGGGGGAGCGCAATGCTCTCATCTCCCGGTGCTCAAAGACGGGGAGGAATCCCTGCCGGATAACACGTTGTGTCACACTACCCATGAGCGGACCAACGGTGCCTAACAGAGTCCCTGCTGCAACACACTCAGCCTGAATCGACCACTAACCCATGAGTGGTGGTGTGTGCAGATCCATGTAACTGGCGATGTGCTCAACAATAATGGAGCGAACTATCGCACAACATGCAATCATGCAAATGGTGCATGGCAATAACCATAAAAACATCCTGACCTAATCCATATATATAGAAAAGTGCACCCTAGGTCAACGAATCATATCGAATCAAAGGTACACAGAAGGTATAAAAACCTAGGTCCTGAACATGGTCAAGCATGGTATATCACTACCCCCTATAAGCATGTATAAACAGGTAAAATATACATGAGATGCAAATCAATCAATCAATCAAGCACGTACCAAGATTTGGGTAGTGATTAACCGAAACAGATAAGAAACACAATTGATGCAATATGTTAATTTCATTACTAGGCATATCAAAGACAAAAAGTCAAAAGTACCCGCCTCCGAAAATAGAAAGGTCCAATCTGACTCCGAGATACTCGTCTCGCGTCAAAGTCCTGTGTCACATATAAATAAATATATTTTATTTAGCTACAATTTACATAAATAGCTAAACAAAATTCCTAAAACTATTTAGGGCAAAACCCTAAACCAAAAATACATAAACATAATCAATATACACATGATTGTCTAACTAAATCCTCCAATTCAGAACAAGATCTACAACAGAACTCAAATACGCTTAATCCTTACCCTAATTCACAATCCAAAAGATTATGGTGAAGGTTGCTTGCTGCTAAAACATTGAACAAGCAATTGTTTGTTGATCCACAGCACACAGAAACCCACGGTAATTCTTCCTTCAACTCACAACCCTCATTTCTGTAGACTAATTCTACTGTTGTTGATCAATTAACACCACAGCCCCACTTCCTCTCCAATTCCGTGACCTAAGTTAGTAGCAAAGAGAAAAATCACGATCAAAATTGAAGATTCCTGCCAAGATTTAACCTAATTCCAACTAGCTTACCTCCTTTGATCAATTAGGGCACGTGAATTGAACACACGGTGCTGGCTCGATCAAACTGACAGAAAGAGATCAGTGAAGGAGGTGCTCTGTCGAGGTGCGTCCGTGCAGAGATGGCCGAAGAAGTGAGGAGACACGAGCGGTCAGCAATCGGGCGGCACCGGCAGTGAAGTCGGCAGTGTACAACAAATGTGAGACTCGGCGATGTGGCGGAGAAACTAGGGCACACTGGAGAGGAAATCAGGAGTCGGGCGGCTCTGTGAGTTGCGGCGACGGCGCTGGGAACTCCACGGCAAGGCTAGGGCAGAGGAGGGCTTCGGCTCGGGTAGGAGAACACAAGAAGAGGAAGTGGCCGAGGGGTTGTACGCTTGAGGAGAAGTAACCGCCCGTGCCGTCGGTTAGGGCACGGGGGAGAAGGCACGCGATCGGCGTCGGGAAGAAGAAATGAGGAAACGGCGAAAATGCAGGAAAAAGGAAATAAATAAATAAAGGAAAAGAATTAGAAAAATTCAACTTTTCCTCATTTAATTGGGGTAGCCAAAACAGGCTTTTCCGGACCCCGTTTTTATCCCCGTCAACTCATCCGTACGAGCTCCGAAAAATTTCCGAAAAATTTCCATAAATTCCGGAAAATTCCCTTATTAATATTCGCCTATTTTCCGATATTTTACATATGGGCTGATGCATGAGCCCGTGCGGCGGTAGTAGCTCCGGGGGAACTAGCGAATAGCCACACCAAAATGTCTACTAGGATATGTATATCTTTCCTCTTTCTTTCATTTGCTGAGTTTGTATAATGCTTAACATTCTTTGCAATATTGGATGGAAAGCCTGGCCATGTGTCATAGGCTTGCTTACCTGGAGTGCGAAGTCCAGCAGCTCCATGCTTCGAGCAGCCAGTCATCTGCTTCTCAAGCATAACTAGAGCAGATGAATGCCGAGATAGCTCAATTAAGGGCCGATCTAAATAAAAGCTCCGAGCATCTCAAAGCGGAGAAAGGTAAGAGCGCTGAGCAGGCAGTTCAGCTAGCCCGACTTAATAAATAGACCACCTCCTTTGAGTCCAAAATCCACTCGTCCAACATTAGGAAACTCCGAGCCATTGAAAATCTAGAGATAAAAAACAAAGAGTTTCGTGTGTTGACTCAGAACATGAAGGGGGTCAAGGCCACGTTGAAGGCAAAGCGGGAAAGATGGGTGGCCGAGCAGACTGACGTGAAGACCCAGCTCTACCAAAAATGAAAATATGGTTAAGTTGAGGGAAGAGTTGGAGGTCTCCTGAGCGGCCTTAGAGACTTATTAGGGAGCTGAGTCGAGTAGGTTTGATCTCATGAAGCAAGCCTACATCCGCTCGAATACTTTTAATGACAAAGTCACCTATCAGGTTCTCTGTCTGTTCGACCTGGCTATTGATAGGGCGTTCGCTCAACTAAAGGAAGGCGGCTATCTCTCCACCGCTTTGACAAGAAAAGTCATCAGTCGGGACAAGTTGACTGAGTCACTGCCCGACGATGCTTTAGATTTTTTGGAGTGAGCCTGTGAGTTTGGCTTCTGTAAAATTTTCTTGAAGTATCAATGAATGTACGTCCATCCAGCGAACTACTATTTTTCCTTATCTCTTTTCTGGTCGTTTGGCATTTTTTGACTTGTATTTAGATAAAGTATTGTCGCGTTGACTGCAAGTGTGGCCTCGTGTTTCTCCAATCAGCAATGGGTTATCTGTTTTCTTAAGTGATCAATCAGTTTTGATTTTAAGGTCTCCACTCGATAGTTTCATGGCGTAGTCTTGAGTTTAAAGTCGCCGCTCGATCGTTGATGGCAACAAGGGGTTAAGGTCGTCGCTCGACCGTCGGTAAAGACATGGGTTTAAGGTCACCGCTCGACCGCTAATGAAGACATGGGTTTAAGGTTGCCACTCAACTGCTGATGATGACATGGGTTTAAGGTCGTCACTTGATTGTTGGTGAAGACAAGGGTTTAAGGTCGCCACTCGACCGTCAGTGAAGATAAGGATTTAAGGTTGCCACTCGACCGTCGGTGAAGACAATGGTTTAAGGTCATCGCTCGACTGCTAATGACGACATGGGTTTAAGGTCATCGCTCAACCGTCGGTGAAGACAAGGATTTAAGGTCGCTGCTCGACCGCTGATGATGACATGGGTTTAAGGTCGTCGCTCAAATGTCAGTGAAGACAAGGATTTATGGTCGTCGCTCGACCTTCGGTGAAGACGAGGGTTTAAGGTCGCCTCTCGACCGCTGATGATGGCATGGGTTTAAGGTCGTTGCTCGACTATCCGTGAAGACAATGGTTTAAGGTCATCGCTCGACCGTCAGTGAAGATAAGGGTTTAAGGTCACCGCTCAATCGATGTTGTCTCACCGACTCATGAGTCTGGAATGCTTGTGGGTTTATTCATTTTTGTCCTGCATTTGGAATACATGCATGCACATACAGGTAAATATAACTATTTACACACCTCTTAACCGACCCTATAAGGTTGGAGGTGGTTCGCACTCCACGGTCGCTCGAGCCATCTTTTGTTTTCGTCTTCCAAATAATATGCTCCCGAGTGGAGTTTTTTCACGACCTTATAGGGTCCCACCCATGGAGCTTTTGTTAGGGTCGAATGTAGCTAGGGGGGTGAATAGCTCTTCGCGATCTTATGCTAGTCGTTGCTTGCTTCTTGTGATGATGTGCAGCAGAAAATATAAGAAACAACACACTACAATGCTAACACGTAGATTTACTTGGTATTCACCTCAAGAAGAGGTAACTAGTCCAAGGATCTACACACTCACGCACCCTCCATTATGAAAACACTCCTTTACGATAACTACCGAAGGCGGAGAAGCCTTACAAGCTCACAATACAACAATAAGAAAGAAGGAAGTAAAATATAAATAAATCTTACAAGATTTTATACAATGAAACCCTAGCTTCTTCTTCTTCTTGTTGTAACTCGCCTCTTGACTTGGACGTGCCTCCAAGAATCTTCAAGAACTGGCGGTGAGAATGAAAGAATCGCTGTGGAGGTTTTCTGTGATTGCCTGTGGAGAAGAGAGGAAGAAGTCTATAGAAAAACGCTCGCCAACGGCTTTATCCGCGCCAACGGTCAAATCCCAATCGATTGGATTGCTCCCAATTGATTGGGGAGGCTTTGGATCGATCAGTTGATCGATCCAGAGCGCCTCTCTGCTCTTGGAAAACACTTGAATCAATTGCCTAATCGATTCAACGTGTCTCGTGCGATTTCCAGAGCTATCACGTGATTTTTCAGCCCCCCAATCGATTGCCCGATCGATTGGAGGTTTCAATCGATCAACAGATCGATTCAGAAGCTCACTGTTCACTCAAAAACTCTTCCAATCGATTGATCAATCGATTGGGGAAGTTTCAATCGATTACCCAATCGATTCAGCCCATTTATGCACGAATTCGCGTCAACCAATCGATTGAACCCCCAAATCAATTGGCCAATTGATTGGAAAGTAGAAAATTGTATAGGGATTGAAATTAGCTTCGTTTCGCATCTGAGATCACCTCATTCCGATATCCAACTCAAAAGTTATGGCCTTCGGAAGTTTACTATGTCCGAACTTCCTAGTTCCATGCCAACTCCCTATTGGACTTACGGCCGCTAAGAATTCGGTCAACTTTTGACCCATCTGGACTTTCTCTTTGCCAACTTCTCGTTGGAGTTCTAATCACCAAGTATGGTCCTCCTTGACCCACTTAGATTTACCGTCTCATGCCAAGTGCCCGGTCCTCCATGACCCACTTGGACTTTCACCAGATGTCCGGTCACCCTTGACCCATCTGGATTTCTTCGTGTCAAGTATCCAATCAATCCTTTGACTTACTTGGACTTTTCAACACTAGATGCCTGGTCAACCTTGACCCACCTGGATTTCCACTTGCCTGGCTTCACTCACCAGGTCTTCCCATCTGCCTGGCTTCAATCACCAGGACTTTCCATCTGCCTGGCTTCACTCACCAGGACTTTCACTTCTGCTTAGCTTCACTCACTAGGTCTTTCACCTGGCTTCACTCACCAGGATTTTCCTTCTGCCTAGCTTCACTCACTAGGTCTTTCACCTGGCTTCACTCACCAGGACTTCCCATCTGCCTGACTTTACTCATTAGGACTTTCCATCTGCCTGGCTTCACTCACCAGGACTTTTCAGTCAAATATCCAATCAATCTTGACCTACTTGACTCTTCTTCACATCTACCTGGTCAACCTTGACCAGAGGAAAATTGTACTAACAATCTCCCCAAATGAACGATTACACCTGCAATATCCATTTACTATCAGTTTCCATGTATTGTCAAACATCGAAACATAAACATCAAGACTGGAGATTGAGCCAACTCAAGCTTAGTCAACCTGGTCAACCTTGACCCTAGGGAATATTGCACCAACAGCTTTGAGTTTGGTGACTTCATCGAGCGGGTTTATCTTCTTCCACACTAGATTGCCGACCTGGAAGGACCGCGGGATAACCCTCTAGTTATAGCTCTACTTTATCCGATGTGGTACGCCATCATTCGAACGGTTGCCTTGTCTCGTGCTTCGTCGACCAAGTCTAGCTCCATCAGTTTTCGTTCGCCGTTATCCTCGTCATAGTGCTGCACTCAATCGGACTCCACTCCTACTTCCATCGGGACTAGTGCTTTACCACCGTACATCTGATGCAATGGTATTACGCCAGTCGCCTCTTTCAGGGTCGTGCTCAGGGCCCATAGGATGCTAGGGAGTTCATCAGCTCACTGCCTCTTGCGTGGTCAAGTCGAGCTCACAATCCTCTGAGAATCTCTCGATTGGCAACTTTCGCTTATCCATTGCTTTGGGGGTAAGCCACTGAGGTAAAGGCCTGATGGATACCATAGCTTTTGCACCACTCTTTGAGCCTCCGACCGGTGAATTACCTCCCATTGTCTAAGATGAATCGTCGGGGGATGTTGAATCTATTGGTGCGGTTAGCATTAACGGTCTAACCCAAGTTTTGATGAATGACAAAATAGGTTAAGTTAGTATTGTTGTTGATCTAACACTCTAATCGAGTGTGCATGAGAAACCCAGACAGGTCGACAGGCTGACCTGATGTCTGGCACGAAGCCTAACTAGGTCAACGGGCTGACCGGATAGTTGGCACGAAGTCCAAACGGGTCGACAGGCTGACCGAACGTTTGGCACGAAGTCCAGCTAGGTCGACGGGCTGACCGGATAGCTGGCAGGTAAGTAAAGTCAAGTCACTGGAGGAGAGTGACTGTGAGGATGCATTCCCGGGAAGGGAACTTAGGCGCCAATCTGACTTAGAACCATTTCGGAACTCTAAGTCAAGATCTTGACTAGATTCCGATCTCGGAGAGACGGAATCTAATTAATACTCTTTCTGTTAAACTATGAATTGTGCTAATAATTTGTTTTACAAGAGATATAAGTGTCTCGGAATAACGTTTTCTTGCAGGAAGGAAGCTGCTGGAAATCAAGGTCCGGGCGCCCGGGAGGAACACGGGCGCCCGAAGGCAAAGTTTTATCCCCAACGTCGCTGTGCCACATGGAGTTCTCTAGTTGGCTCAGCTATGTCACTTCAGGGTACCCCAAAGGGCTGCGAGCGCCCCGAAACCTCCTATATAAGGAGGGTCAAGGCTGGAGCTAGAACCTCAACTCAAAAACTGAAGAACTGCTCTCCTGTGCTCCTGCGACGTTGAAGCTTCTCCGACAACGTGTTCTTTCGTTTATTTTTATTACTGTCGGTATTTCATTTCTTTTAGCATTTCTTGTACTTTCAAATTGTAAAAACTTATTCGAATTGCTAGTGGATTGCCCATCGAAAGCACCCTTGTGTGCGGGCCTTGGAGTAGGAGTCGCCAAAGGCTCCGAACCAAGTAAAAAGAACTTGGGTTAGCCTTGCTCTTTTCCTGCTTATTCTTTTTCCGTTGTGCTTACTATTTATAAAAAAATTTATCGATATTCACCCCCCCCCCTCTATCGATTCTTCACGATCCAACAAGTGGTATCAGAGCAGGTACTGCTCTGATTTGGTGCAACCACCAATCAGGCAAAGGGGTTTTTTTTTTAAGAAAAATTTAGATATCGTTGATCTTTAAAATAAAACTCTACGCCTTTCGTTTTTTCCCTCCAAAACTATTTTTGAAAAATACATCATCATCTTTTCACCATTGCTTAGTATTGACAAAAATATTACATTTTCAAAATTTTGAAATAATATTTTTTATTAATATTTTATTATTTTTCTCGAAATTAGTGCAATACTATATTTTTTCCAGCACTACTAATCCAAAACCAAGTCTTGGCACCACTTTTTAGTTTTCCATCTTCAGCATTCAATGACTCTTCAAGAAGGACGGAACCCCCACGAAACACCACCATACGATCAAGAAGATTTCAACTACTGGAAGCGATTAATGGAATGCTTCTTAGGAAGCTTAGATTTCGATTATGTGCTAATATTGAGAAAACCTTCTCAGGACTTGGAACTGAACAAAAATGTAAGTAAAATTATTTGTAATATTTTACCTAACAATGTTTTATGCAGACTAGAAAAGTACAAGAATGCATATGAGCTTTGGACACAATTGATCAAACTTCACGAGAAGCCGTTGGAGTTGGACGATCAAGTCAAAATCGAATCCAAACTTGAGTCAAATCCAACAGAAAAACCTACTGAATTAGGGGTTGCGCTCAAGGGTAGTAATATTTACCAAAATATCCCTGCTAATAGTAGTTTAAAGAACATACATATTAATTTGGATATTTCTGAAAATATCTGTGAAAATAGTGTAGCTGACAATACTTGCAAAAATATCCCTAGGAAATTTTCTGATAAAATAAATCTAATTAATTTAGAAAATTCAGAAAATCTGAAAATAATTAATAACCCTAAAAATTTAAATTTAAACCTAAACAAATCTAAAAATTCAAATAATAATGATAAGGTCAATACTAATCTAGATAAAATTATTAAATTGTTTAGTAATCTAGACAATATCAATTTGGAAAATCCTATCAAAACCCAAAATAATTTAATTAACAAAAAAAATATGTTTTAAAGATAAAACTTATCTAATAAATTCCACTAATTATATCAACTTAAGAGGTAAAGAAAATATAAGGATAAAATTAAACACTCTGATAAAATCAAAAATAAATTTAACAAACTAAAAATTAATTGTTAAAGATAACATATTAAACAAAGTTAATCTAGAAAATTCAAAATTAATAGTTAATAAAAGGTTAAAAGATAAACTTTTAAAGAAATATAATTTAAACAATTTGATTAATTCAAATTTAAAAATTAATAAAAACTCAATCATTAACGATCATCTATTAAATAAAGACAATTCAATTAACTTAATAAAATTAAAATTGAAAGAAAATTCAAATATTAAATACACTCTTTTAAAGAAAGATAATTTGGCCAATTTAATTAATTCAAAATTAAAAACTTAAATTACAAATTAAACATTAAATCTTAACTAAAAATAAATTATACAAAAAAAATCTTAAAAGGAAAATCAATAATTTAGGGAGAGACTCCAGAATAGCTGGCACCTCCAAAAATAATTTACCCGATAGGGTAACCGAAACCAGTCTACTCGGCAGGGTAATTAGGACTAGAGTAAAAGGGCAATGTTTAACTTGACCAACGGTACTGGTGATGTTTTGGATGATAGTACGTTAGGGAAGCTTAGTCTATGCATGTCTAGGAAGATATGACTTCAACTTGGTGCATTTGGCTAAGTGGAACTAATCGAAACTATCCTTTATGGATCCTAACCAGTTAGACCAAAGTTTTGTATTAAGTTCAGTGGATAGAGCTATTTGGAAAAACTCGAAGGCATGGTTACTCTAATGATGTCCAGGAGACTCGCCATAGCCCAGAAGTTTATCCAAAGAATGTATATTTGTTGAGCCCAAAGTTAAACTTGAATCTAACACAAAGTTAAATCAAATCCTAAAAAATTGAATCTAATTCATCTCACAAAATTATAAAATCCCCTGATTGAAAATTTAGATCGGATGAGATGACTAAGGTCAAAAAATTAAATTAAATCTAATCTAATTAAATCTAATAAAAATTAAATTAAGTTAACTAAAACTAAATTAAATTAAATTAATTTAACTTAAAAATTATTTTAAAAAATTTTTTTAAATAAAAAATATTTTTAAAATTTATTTTAACTTAAAAATTATTTTTTTAACTTAAAAATTATTTTAAAAATTAATTTAACTTAAAAATCATTTTAAAAATTATTCATTATAAAAAATTCTTTAAAAATTCTTTAAAAAAACTTTTAAAATTATTTAAAAAATCATTTTAAAAATCTTTTAAAACTTCTTTTGAAAATTATTTAAAAATATTTTAAAAATTATTTAAAACTCATTTTAAAAAATCATTTAAAACTTCTTTTAAAAATTATTTAAAAATCATTTTAAATTTTTTTTAAAACTTATTTTAAAAATCATTTTAAAAATATTTTAAAAATTATTTAAAAATCATTTTAAAAAATATTTTAAAGCTTCATTTAAAAATTATTTAAAAATCATTTTAAAAAATCTTTTAAAACTTCTTTAAAAATTTTAAAAATTATTTAAAAATTCATTTTAAAAATATTTGAAAACTTCTTTTAAAAATTATTTAAAAATCTTTTAAAACTTCTTTTAAAAATTATTTAAAAAATCATTTTAAAAATTCTTTTAAAAATTATTGAAAAACCCTTTTATAAATCATTTTAAAAATTATTTAAAAAATTCTTTTAAAAATTATTTAAAAACTCTTTTAAAAAAAATTCTTTTAAATATTATTTTCCACTTTAATAAAATTTTGTTAACTTAAAAAAAAACATGTTTATAGATTATTTTTTAAAAAAATTATTATTAGTTAGACTTTAAACTTATTTTTAACCTTAAACATTATTTTAACTTTAAACATTATTTTAACCTTAAAATTATTTTTAAACTTAATTTAACTTAACTGAAAATTAAAACTTAAGTGAAAACTTAATATTGAAATTACAATCAAACTTTAAAAATTTAACTTAAACTTAAATTAACCACTAATATTAATTTAAATCTAAAATTAAAACTGAATTAAACGTATGTTAATTGTCATTAAACATATTATAAAAATTATTTTAAAATCCTTTTAAACATCTTGTTAGAAATTCCTTAAAAATAATAATAAAAAAATCTTTTAAATTCATTTAAAACTTAGACACTTAATTTAAAATTTTAAATTCAATTAACTTAAACTTTAAACTTAATTATGTAATTAATAAGTAGAACTTAATTGTTTAAGTCTAACTTTATTTGAGAACTAAAATTGACTTGAATTAAATCTTACTTAACTGTGTTTAATAACTTTAACTTCATGCTAACTTCAAACTAAGTTAATCCTACTTAAAAGGAAGTAAATAAAAAAATAATTAATGGCGTGAACTAACACTTTCATTGACCAACTCTATCAATTAATACGAAATTTAAATTATTTTACTAAGTATTAAATTATTAAATCAAGTAAAAATTAATCAATAAATTATTGATAATGGTTAACTGTTATTGAATTAATAAAATCTTATTTTATTTAACCTTAAACTGAAGCTTAAGCATCTGAATCTAAAATTAATTATTGATTAATCAAACTCAAATAAATAATTATACCAAGGATACAGAGATAATTATGTAAATAATATAAGTGTTACTAAATTCCTTAGAACAATTAGGTAGAAAAATGTGTTAGGGCATTGAAAGTTAACACACCCAAACATTAGCATTAGATTAAGGGAGAGTAATAAATTAAAGAAGTATCCAATTCAGGGGGAGGTTTATTTTTTTAATTGTCTCCTTAAGTGTTATTTTTTTAATTTTCTCTTTAAAATATCTTTAGAAAATTCTACCTCAATTTATTTAAAAAAAAATTACTTTGAAAATCTTATATTAAATATTCTTAGTAAATATTTTCAAAATTTTTATTTTAATAATGTCAGGTTCAGAGGGAGCAATAATTATTTTCATATTTTTTTATTAAAAATATTTTTGAAATTAGGTTTTAGAAAATATTCTTCTAAAAATGTTTTAGAAATGTGTTTATGAAACATAACATTTGTAAAACTAAGTTTTATGTTAAATTTTCTTTGGTTTTGAAAATTGTATGGTATAAACTTGGTTTGAAAACTGGTTTTGAAAATCGAATGTTACAAACTTAGTTTTGCAAATTAGATTTCACAAACTTAACTTTGAAAAATTAGATGTTGAACATTGAATTTTACCTGGTTTTTGAAAATTTTACTTTTGTAAAATTATCTTTTATGTTTGAAAAATCTTTCAAGTTCAAGTTCATTTTGAAACATATAAACTTATGTTTGGGAGTTTGGATTTGTTTTGGTTAAACTTTAAAACTTATACTTAAAAAATTAGCTTTTATAAGTTTATGATTGCAATAATTATCTTTTAAAAATTAATCTGCAAACTTACTACTAAGATATGTTACTAAATTAGTTATCTTTCTAACTTAGTCATTTTTTTTCAAAACTTAGCTATTTTGGAAAAGTTATTCTTTCTAAGTTATGTTTCTTAGCTATTTTGAAAAGGATAAGAGATACCTTTTAAAATAAAATTTCTAATTATTTAACTCCCCTGAGTCAATCTGATTTGTGTTTGCATTCTTTTTGCAATATTTTTTGCATTTATGATTATTTGATCCATGTTTATGTTTGATGAATGCCAAAGGGGGAGGGTTAGGTGGTTAAGTTAGATAAAATAATTTGAAAATAAAAACTAACTTAAAAGCTTGTTAATGCTTGTTTTACTTGCATTTTACACTAACTTAACCAAGTTGTCATTCCATCAAAAAGGGGGAGATTGTTGGTGCGGTTAGTACTAACGGTCTAACCCAAGTTTTAATGAATGACAAAATAGGTTAAGTTAGTATTGTTGTTGATCTAACACTCTGATCGAGTGTGTAGGAGAAGCCCAGACAGGTCAACGGGCTGACCTGATGTCTGACATGAAGCCCAGCTAGGTCGACGGGTCGACCGGATAGTCAGCACGAAGTCCAAACGGGTCAACAGGCTGACCGAACGTTTGGCACGAAGTCCAACTCGGTCGACGGGCTGACCGGATAGCTGGCAGGTAAGTAAAGGCAAGTCACTAGAGGGGAGTGACTGTGAGGATGCGTTCCCGGGAAAGGAACTTAGGCGCCGATCTGACTTAGAATCATTTCGAAACTCTAAGTCGAGATCTTAACTAGATTCCTGTAACGACCCAAAATTCCTCATTACGAGTCCTAATAGTACGTAAAAATATTTAGAAATACTTTAGAAAAATTTTAGAGATTTTTAGAGTATTTTTACGTAATTTTTGGAGGTCGTTTGGTATTTTTACTAAACGAAAGAAGTTTCGACAAAAATAATGTCCAAGCTGAGATTCGAACTGGAGACCTCCAGCCGAGCCAACTCTTAAGCGAATCCGGCTGACCAAGTGCCCAAGCGGGTGTTGCTGATTAAAGAAGGAACAAAATCTATTTAAGCAGTAGTTGAGGAATAGGAAATAAATTGAAATAAAAAGGGGCGGTTGAGGAATCGAACCCGTGACCTCTGACCCGGTCAAGATTTAGCAAAACATGGCTGACCAAGTGTCCCAGCGATCGTTGCCGATTACAAAGGGGAATGAAATATATTTAAGTAATAGTTAATAGGAAACAGAAAATAAATGGGAATAAAAGGGGCGGCTGAGGAATCGAACCCGCGACCTCTGACCCGGTCAAAATGCGGCTAGCCAAGTGTTCAAGCAGGCGTTGCTGATTAAAGAAGAAGCAGAATTAATTTAAGTAATAGTTAATAGATAGAAAATAAATAGCCATAAAAAGGGTTCAGCAGAGGATTCGAACCCGCAACCTCCGACCGAACCAAGAATTTGGCTGACCAGGTGCCCAAGCGAGCGATGCTAATCAAATAAGGGACGAAATTTAGTTAAGCAGTAGTTAGAAAATAGAAAATAAATAGGAATAAAAAGGGATGCAGCCGAGATTCGAACCCGCAACCTCCAACCCAAACCTTAAGCAAATCCAGCTGACCAAGTGCCCAAGCGGGCGGTTATGTTTAGAAAAGATAGAAAAATTTATTTAAGGAGTTAACAGAAATACTAGGTTATAAAAGGGATAAGTTAGAAGAGGGTTTTATTTCCTGTGACCTAGAAACCTTTCTCCTCTCCTTTATTCTGCGCGTGGTGACGACGATTTCTCGGGCGGAAACAAGCCGGAGTTAGGCTTCTCTCCGGCGACCGGCCAAGGTCCTAGAAGCCCTTCTTGTTCGGTTGTGAGTCCAAGAACACCAAGGAAAGTGCTACTCACCTGCGGTAAGGGTAGTTTCGAGCTTTGATTTAGTGTTTCTTTTAGTTTTCGGAATATGCTATAAAGGATTGTGGTTGCTTGGGAATTTAGAGTAGATCCAAGATTTATTTTTCCCTTGTAATTAGAAATTTGGATTTTTATGTGAGCTTATAGTGCATATTTTTAATTAAGCCTATAATGTAGATTTTAATTAAGCTTATAGTGCAGATTTTTATATAGGCTTATAGTGCAGATTTTAATTAAGCTTATAATGCAGATTTTAATTAAGCTTATAATGCAGATTTTTATGTAAGCTTATAGTGCAGATTTTAATTAAGCTTGTAGTGCAGATTTTAATTAAGCTTATAATGCAGATTTTTATGTAAGCTTATAGTGCAAATTTTAATTAAGCCTATAGTGCAGATTTTAATTAAGCTTATAGTGCAGATTTTTATGTAAGCTTATAGTGCAGATTTTGATTAAGTTTATAGTGCAGATTTTTGGTGGAACTTGTAGTGCAGATTTTTGGTGGAATTTATAGTGCAGATTTTAATTAAGCCTATAGTGCAGATTTTAATTAAGCTTATAATACAGATTTTTATGTAAGCTTATAGTGCAGATTTTTAATTAAGCTTATAGTGCAGATTTTAATTACGTTTATAGTGCTGATTTTTAGTGGAACTTGTAGTGCAGATTTTTGGTGGAATTTATAGTGCAGATTTTTGGTGGAACTTGTAGTGCAGATTTTTGGTGGAACTTATAGTGCAGTTTTTTTTAAAAAAAAAAAATTATAGTGCAGTTTGGTTAAGTATTATAGTGCAGAATTTATGTTTGCATAATATGCAGAAATAGTGTAGCATAAAATGCATAATCTTGATTAGTATAGTATGCAGAATTTTGATTAGCATAGTATGCAGATTTTTTTTTTTTGCATTTCAAAGTTAGAATTTGTTTAAACATTTCAGTTTTTAAAGAAATATTCTTTTATTAGAGGTATTAACAAGTATAAGAAAGATAAAGAAAAGAAAGAAAAAAGCCAAGGCCTTAAGTAGATCCCAAAGTCAAGACTTTAGGGATTTTGGCACACATGGTGCTTATTAAAATGTCAAGACATTTAAAGAAGAAGTAATTAAGATATTTTACTTTGAAGAGGCTAGTACTCGACTTCCGAGGTTGTCGTTAAACAAATCCAGGTGTCCAATTCCGAGGTCTGCTCTTTTAGGATTGGTGGCTCGCTACCCCAACCTATTAGGGAACGCGCATAAGATAGTATTACGCCTGGGCCCAAGAGAAGTTGATTATTATTTTGAAGTATTAAAGTATAAGTTTTTTTTAAACAAAAGAAACAAGCTTCACATAAGTTTAAAATTCAACAAGTTTAGTTCTCCTATATGTTGACATGTTGTTTAGATTTGCTTACATGTTTAGTATTTCAGTATGCTATGTTTCTTTTGCTATTAGATGAGCATGAGTAGTATTTCTTTCTGAGCATTTAGTTTTAGATTTCTTCCAGCAACATGCATATTCGAGTTTTGTGAGTTAGATAGCGCTTACTAAGCAATTTTGCTTATAGATGCATTTTCCTCGTACTGCAGATAAAGGAAAGGAAAAGCTATAGCAAAGGAAGGCGACAAGGAGGTGTGGATGGATGTGTGATGTGTGGACTATAGAAGCCTTGGGATTTAGCATAAGAATTTATTAAGATTGCCATTTATTAAGAATGCATTAGATGAGTCATTTATCTTCCGCTGCTAGTTAATTGTATGTTTTGAGTTCTTCGAGAGTTTTAGGAATTACTATCAACATGTGAACAAGGATAGTTAAGATAAGTTAGTAGTCTAGTAGCGCTCTGCCCTCACAAGTCCAGTAGTGAGGAGGGTGGGGTGTTACAATTCCGGTCTCGGAGAGACGGAATCTAATTAATACTCTTTTTGTTAAACTATGAACTGTGCTAATAATATGTTTTATAGGAGATATAAGTGCCTCGGACTAACGTTTTCTTGCAGGAAGGAAGCTGCTAGAAATCAAGGTCCAGGCGCCCGGAGGTACCAGGGCTCCTGGAGGCAAAGTTTTATCCCCAACATCGTTGTGCCACGTGGAGTTCATTGGTTGGCTCGGCTACATCACTTCAGGGTGCCCCGAAGGGCTGCTGGCGCCCCAAAGGGCTGCTGGCGCCCCAAAGGGCTGCTGGCGCCCCGAAACCTCCTATATAAGGAGGGTCAAGGCTGGAGCTAGAACATCAACTCAAAAACTGAAGAACTGCTCTCTTGTGCTCCTGCGACGTTAAAGCTTCTCCGGCAACGTGTTCTTTCATTTATTTTTATTATTGTCGGTACTTCATTTCTTTTAGCATTTCCTGTACTTTCAATTTGTAAAAAGTTATTCGAATTGCTAGTGGATTGCCCATCGAAAGCACCCTTGTGTGTGGGCCTTGGAGTAGGAGTCGCCAAAGGCTCCGAACCAAGTAAAAAGAACTTATGTTACCCTTGCTCTTTTCTTGCTTATTCTTTTTCCGTTGTGCTTACTATTTATGAAAAATTTTATCGATATTCACCCCCCCCCCTCTATCGATTCTTCATGATCCAACAGAATCAGCACAAGATATTTCGCCAGACGAACTTAATGATCATCTGTTCACTTATCTTTGACAATGGTTCGGCCTTCACCCATTTTGAGAAATAGTCTATAGTGATGAGCAGGAACCTCCGCTGAGCTGTCGCCATCGAAAATGGCCCAACGATATCCATGCCCCATTGGTCGAATGAATACGACACCATGGATGTCTTCATCTCTTTGGTTGGTCGGTGTGGGATGTTATGATATTTATTGCACGATAAACAATTGGCCACCGTCCGAGCGACATCTTCTTAGAGCGTGGTCTAGAAATATCTAACGAGAAGGATCTTCTGGGCTAATTGTTGACCCCCGTGGTTGTTTTCATGTGATTAACGTTAGGTTTGGTCCTGTTTGATTTTAATCCCTGTGTCTAAGTGTATAGGAGCCTAGGAGCGCAAGAAGCCAAACAGAAGACGCAGCTAGCGAGAAGGACGGCATGGGAAGGGAGCCGACGGGCTAGGTGCATCCGAAGGACGAAAGAGCTGCGGAAAAGTACTCCGGTGGACGAGAAGAACATGCGCGACTTTCGAGGGATGAGAAGTCGGGATGGAAGCCTGCTCGAGGAGATGGCCAGAAATTAGGTTTGGCTGAGCCCTATTTTGGTTGGTCGCAATCACCCAAGTAATCAGAATTTCAGAAGCTGAAAAGAAGAAGAAAGAAGCCTGGAAAGATAGCTGGAGGAGCCTCCAACATCAAGATGATGAAGGTGCTCTCAATGGCATTGAGGGCGCCCTCAACAACCTTGGAGGCTCCCTCAATGCCCTTGGAGGCGCCTCCAACTGGGTCAACATTGTTGGTTGCTACTCGAAAAACTTAATGGTTCTACTGTACAAAAATTTTGTACAAAGATCTGAACCTTTTTCCTAGCTACCATGTGTTCTTTTAAATTAAACTTGGATCGCCTGTGGAACTTAACACGTTTGATCCAAATTTAATCTATTTGTTCTTTTAGGTTTTGACTTGGATCTCCTGCGGAACTTAACACGTTCGATCCAAATCACTTAGGTTATTAATTCCATTAAATATTAATTTCCAAAATTAGTTTCCAGTACTGACGTGGTGAGGTACATGACCTTCTTAGATATGGGAGCAACCACCACCGACTAAACAAAACCTTTTAAGGAAAACTAATATTTAATTTCCTAAAATAACTTTAGGTCAACCGAAAAGAACAATCAAATCACAAGGAAAAGAAAAACAAAAGAACATTACATCAAAAATAAATTCGAAACACTAAAATCGTATGCCTCTTGTATTTGGTATTATTTCCAAAAATAACTAGTATGATGCGAAAAGGAAAAATACTAGTTATACCTTCTAGAAAGACCTCTTGATCTTCTGCCGTATTCCTCTTCTAACCTCGGGCGTTGTGTGGGCAATGATCTTCCAAGATGAGGACCACCAAAACACCTTCTTCTCCTCCTTGCTAGGTTCGGCCAAATCAAAAGCTTCACCAAGGATGAAGAAAAACACCAACCAAACTCCAAGGGATGAAAGCTTTCTCTCCTTCTTCTTCTTCTTCTCCAAGTAGTATCCGGCCACCACAAGAGCTCCAAGCAAGAGAAGGTTTCGGCCACCACAAAGAGGAAGAGAGGGAGAGAGGATGGTCGGCCACAACACCAAGGAAAAGAGGGAGAGAATAATAGAGGTTGTGTCTCATGAAGGCACCCCAACCCCCTCTTTTATATTCCTTAGCTTTGGTAAATAAGGAAATTTAATTATAATAAAATTTCCTTAACTTTCCTTAACATGAATTAATTGAGAAAAATAAAATAAAATTTCCCAATTAAACTTGTAATGGTCGGCCACCTCATAGAGATCAAACAAGATAATTTTCAATCAATAATTAAAAATTCCTTATTTGTCTTCGGAAATTTTAAAAAATAAAATTTCCCTTTAAAATCCCTTCATGGTTGATAAAAAGAAATTTCTATAATTTTAATTTTTCAACATGTGAATAATTTTCAAAGAGAAAAAATAAAATATCTTTCCTATCTACAAATAAGGAAAGAGATCTAATCTTTTTTCTTAATCTTTTGTAGAAGAGATATTTTAATTTTAATTCTCTTCAATAAATTATATCTTCCACATAAGAAAATTTTAAAATTAAAATTCTTTTAAATTTAATGGGGGCCGGCCACCTAAGCTTGGGTTCAAGCCAGGGTCGGCCACCCTTGAACCAAGGCTTGGCCGACCCTAGCTTGAACCACAAGCTAGCTTGGTCGGCCCCCTTATCATGGGTATGAAGGTGGGTATAGGTGGGTATAGTACTCTATAAATAAGAGGCTACGATAGGGACTGAGAGGAGGAATTGGTTTTGGTCTCCCGATAAAATTAAGCATCCCGTGTTCGCCCCGAACACACAACTTAATTTTATCAATAATAATTCATTCCACTATAGAACTATTATTGAACTACCGCACCAATCCCAAATTACATTTTTGGACTCCTTCTTATTATTAGTGTGTTAGTCTCCCTGTGTTTAAGATGTCGAATGTCCACTAATTAAGTGAGTTACTGACAACTCATTTAAATAATATCTTAATCCAAGAATAGTACCACTCAACCTTATCGTCATGTCGGACTAAGTCCACCTGCAGGGTTTAACATGACAATCTTTATGAGCTCATCTTGGGGACATTATCAACTTAGATTACTAGGACACAGTTTCCTTCTATAATCAACAACACACACTATAAGTGATATCATTTCCCAACTTATCGGGCTTATTGATTCATCGAACTAAATCTCACCCATTGATAAATTAAAGAAATAAATATCAAATATATGTGCTTGTTATTATATTAGGATTAAGAGCACACACTTCCATAATAACTGAGGTATTTGTTCCTTTATAAAGTCAGTAT
Source organism: Zingiber officinale (assembly GCF_018446385.1). NCBI lineage: Eukaryota > Viridiplantae > Streptophyta > Magnoliopsida > Zingiberales > Zingiberaceae > Zingiber > Zingiber officinale. The sequence continues at coordinate 89,666,916 of NC_055997.1, read as the reverse complement.
AAAAGAAACAACCTCAAATGGTCCTACTCAATACACTCTAAGTGTACTAGTGTAATTATATAGTTAAGATAAACTAATTCCTAATTACACTACGACCTTCCAATGGTTTGTTCCTTTCCATTTTGGTCGTGAGCTAATGTTTATAATTTATAAGGTATTGATAACATCCTCTTCTGTATGTGGCACCACATACTATGTTATCTACAATATAAATTAATTGAACAACTACAACTAAATGTAGATAATTTGACCAAATGTGATTCTTTATTCAAAATAAATGTTTACAAAAGCTTAGGCTTTCAGTATACACTCTAACAAACATGACTGTTTCGAATATGGATAAAGTTTTATCCAATTCCTTGGCTGGAGGTGCCCTAAACCCCTTTGGAGTCACCCTCAAGACTCGAGATAGAGTTTCCAGGAGCTATATAAAGGCCCTTGGACCTAGGAATTAATGAATCAACTTTGTAATCAATTCCTAGCAACTCTTGAGCTCTCTAAGTGTATAAAAGGCTTCTCCGCCTTCAGAGAATGAGACTTTTAGTACGTCGTTCAACCGCCTTGGATTAACAATCTTCTTGGTTGTAACTAAGTCAATTGCTGAGTTCATTTTCCTTCTTTTCTGTTATTTTTTATTTTATTGTTGCTAATTTTTTAGTTAAAAGTACGAGGAGGGTAGTTATCATTTTGCAGGCAATTTACCCCTCCCCTCTTGTCAGCCCCGCTGCACCAACAAATGGTATCAGAGCCAGACTGTCTCAGAAGGACTGTTCGCCGTCTGAAGCAATAAAGATCAAGACGATGGCCGGAACAAGTATTCATCCCCCAAAGTTTGACAGTGACTTCGCTACATGGAGACGCCGAATGGAGTTATTTTTTAAAACGGATTTTGATATTTTATTAACAATGAAGTATGGTTTTGCAGCCCCAAAAGATAAGGAAGAATACCAATGGACCAAGAAAGAGCAAGCCGATTTCGTGGCCAATGGAAAGGCAGAGTTCCATCTGCTCAGCGTCCTGCCGCCTCAGAAGGTAAGTCAGATCGGAAGTTACGACTCCGCCAAAGACCTTTGGGAAAAATTCCTGGAGCTCCATGAAGGCACCTCAGAAGAGAAATTAGCAAAGTGCGACATTCTCCGGACTCAACTAACAAATCTTCGAATGAATAACGGTGAAAAGGTAGCGTAACTCTAAGTAAGAATAAAGGAGCTGATAACTCAACTGACCAATCTCAGAGAATCGGTAACGAACCGAGATTCTATCCGGTATGCACTCAACGTCTTCCCAAGAACTCCAAAGTGGGCGTCCTTAGTAGATGCTTACTTCATCTCTAAGGACTTTGAGGTAAGTATGCTAGAAAACTTGTTTTCTACTTTTGAACTTTACGAGTCTCGAATTGCAGAGCTGAAACAAATAGAGAAGTCAAACCTCAATGTTGTCCTACAAGCTGAGATGGACGATTCTGACTCTGAAGCGTCAATCGACGAAACTGAAGCGGCGCTATTCGTAAGAAAATTAAATAAGTTTATTAAGACTAATAAATTTAGAACGCAGTCAAGAAGCATCAACGCAACAAAAGGACGGTTCGATACTATAACTACAACGAGGAAGGGCACATCAAGGATGACTGCCCAAAATTAAAGAAAAGGAATAAGGAGAAGTCTCAAAGATCGACGTCCTCTAAATGCAAGAGTCTGAAGGCTATATGGGATGAATTGTCATCCTCCGAATCTGAAGTCAAAGCCTTCTCGGGACTAGCACTAATGGCCAACCATCAATTGGAAGAATAAACCAGCTCAGAGATGAGCATAGATGAACGGGGAGGATCATCAGAAGAAGAAAGCTACGATGAAGGGGGAGCATCAGAGATAAAGGTAAGTAAGGTATGTTCTCTAACACCCAAGCAATCCTTCCAGTTCATTGAAGTTCTTACTAAAGATTTAGTTATATAAGTTAGAAAAGGAAAATGATATGTTAAAATTAAACTTAGCAAATGCATGTCCTCTAGAAATGTATGATAATCTAAAACTAGAGAATGAAAAATTAAAAATTGAAATTGATAAATTGAAAAATAATCATACATGCTTAAATAAATTTTAAAAATCAAAACTTAGAATTTATGGTAAATTAAATTGGTATATTAAATATCACCAAGGACAACATAGAAAAAATCCCAGAAATTATATACCCCCTAAGTTTTTGATTAATCCAGTAGGAAGGAACATATACTAGATTCCAAAATCTTTTCTAGACTAAGTTTTTGTAAGTTAGCGCTTTTAGCAAGAAAAATTAAACAGTTTATTTCTTTATGAGACTTTGTCTAAGAAAGTGGTTGTTGCTCCAATAACCAAGAAGGCATAATGCCTCACCACTGCCTAGAAGCCAAAATATTGAAATAAAATGTTTAATTAACTTACTGATAAAGCATGGAAATAGAAATTGTATAATGCCTTAACAAGTTTTATTAAACAATATTGTTGGAAATTTCTCAAAAATATTGTTTAAATTGCCTAAAAGTTAGAATTAACTTTGCAAAATTCCTACCCCATTTTTGTTGTGATCAAAGGGGGAGAGAAGGAACAAGTTTAGGGGGAGTTAAAAAAAATTTTCAAGTTATTTTTTAAATTTTGATGGACAAATGCATTCTATACTTAGTATTGCAATTTATTTTTAATTGTAAACTTTATGCTTGAAATGTTAGTTTTGTAATTTCTTTAAATTACTTGTTTGGTTTACCCTAACTTGAACTTGGGTTGATGCACATCAAAAAGGGGGAGATTGTTAAACTCCATGGTTGTTTTGATATGATCAACCAAGTTATGTTATGTCCTGTTTGATTTTAATCCTTGTATCTAAGTGTACAAGAGCTTAGGAGCGCAAGAAGTCGAGCAAAAGACGCAGCTAGCGAGAAGGATGACACGGAAAGGGAGTCGACGGGCTCGGTGCGTCCGAAGGACAAAAGAACTGCGGAAGAGTACTCCGGTGGACGAAAATAACATGCACGATGTTCGAGGGATGAGAAGCCGGGATGGAAGCCTGCTCGAGGAGAATGCCAGAAATTAGGTTTGGGTGAGCCCTATTTCAATTGGCCGCAATCACCCAAGTAATTGAAACTTCGGAAGCTGAAAAGAAGAAGAAAGAAGCCTGGAAAGATAACTGGAGGCGCCCTCAATAGTCGTTGTAGGCGCCTCCAACATCAAGTTGATGAAGGCGCCCTCAATGGCATTGAGGGCGCCCTCAACAACCTTGGAGGCACCCTCAATGCCCTTGGAGGCGCCTCCAACTGGGTCAACATGATCGTTTCGAATATGGATAAAGTTTTATCCAATGCCTTGGCTGGAGGCATCCTCAACCCCTTTAGAGGCGCCCTCAAGACTCGAGATAGAGTTTCCAAGAGCTATATAAAGGATCCTGGACGTAGGAATTAATGAATCAACTATGTAATCAATTTTTAGCAACTCTTGAGCTCTCTAAGTGTGTAAAAGGCTTCTCCGCCTTCAGAGAAGGAGACTTTTAGTGTGTTGTTCAACCGCCTTGGATTAACAACCTTATTGGTTGTAACCAAGTCAATTGTTGAGTTCCTTTTCCTTCTTTTCTATTATTTTTTATTTTATTGTTGCTAATTTTTTAGTTGAAAGTACGAGGAGGATAGTTATCATTTTGCAGGCAATTCACCCCTCCCCTCTTGCCGGTCTCGCTGCACCAACACTAATAAATGGTCATCCGGATGATTCCTACAGGAGCCTTGATGTACTTCTTGGAGGATGCACTCTATGTCTTCTAATCCAACGCACTTGAGTAGGGGGCTAGAAAAGGCTCTCTTGTATAGTTGATCCCCAATCAACGTAAATTGTTCAACCTTTTTCTTTAGTAGACAATTTGCCTCCTGATCAGACGGTATCACACTCAATCAGAGAAATTTGATGAGTGGCATCCTCTAGTCTCTTGGGAAGGACAGACCTTCCATCCGATCAATGTGCACTACCCGTAAAACTTGCTTCATCGGGCATTCAATCATGATCGGCGTTAATGAGCTAGCCAATTTGGCTAAGTCGTCTACCGAATGATTGTTTGATTGTGGCGTCTTCTGTATAGTGACTTCTTGAAAACTTGCCCTCGGTTTTTTGAAGGGTTCTGCATAGAGCTTGAGTCGGGAGATATTTATTTTGAATGTCCCTAACAACTGCTGAGCGTCTAGCTGAGAATCCGAGTGGAAGAGGACCTTTGTGGCCCTGACGTACCATGCCGCCTACAAGCTGGCGATTAACGCTTCATGCTCGGCTTCATTATTGATGGCCCGGTATTCTAGCCGAACGGAGAGCTATAATCGATCTTCCCTTGGTGAGATCAATAGTACGCTCCCTTGCCGAGTGGAAGAACCGTCCATATATATTCTCCAGGTTGCTTCTAGTTCCGCGTTCTAGACTTCTGTGACGAAATCAACTAAGGCCTGTGCTTTGATCGTCGTTCGGGGTTGATATTGAATATCAAACTCACTTAATTAGGTTATCCATTTGATTAACCACCCAGACATCTCTGGATTGAGGAGGACCTTTCCCAGGGCACTATTGGTCATGATGATGATCGAGTGAGCAAGAAAGTAAAGGCAGAGTCTCCGAGTTGCAAGCATCAGAGCGTAAGCTAACTTTTCTAGACCAGTGTAGCGAAATTCAGCATCTTTCAATACATGGCTTAAAAAAATACACAGACTTCTATTCATGGTCGTTCTGCTTGACTAATGTCGAGCTGACCGCATGCTCAGTGGATGACAGATAGATCTAGAGAGACTCTCCGACGCTTGGCTTAGCTAGCACAGGAAAAGAGTTAAGATACTCCTTGATCTCTTCCAAAGCCGAGTCGCACTCTACATCCCATTGAAATCTCGTAGCTCAGCATAGTACTTTGAAGAATGGCAGACTTTGATCAGACGTCTTAGAGATGAACCTTGAAAGTGCGGTAATTCATTCGGTTAGCTGTTGTACCTCCTTCAAATTGCAAGGTGGAGGCGTGTCTTGCAAGACCTTCACCTTACTTGGATTTTCCTGGATCCCCCACTCGGTCACGATATACCCGAGAAAATGATCGCTCCTCGTGCCGAACAGGCACTTGCTGGGGTTCAGCTTCATTCCATAGGTTCTTAAAGTTTGGAACATTTCCTCAACGTACATACAGAGGTCGGCCGCTTAGAGGGATTTTATTAGTATGTCATCGACATAGACCTCCGTATTTCGGTCGATCTGCCTACGGAACACTTTATTCATTAGCCTTTGGTAGGTTGCTCTGGTATTCTTCAGTCTGAATGACATGATGTTGTAGCAATAAGTTCCGTTGGTCGTGATGAAACTGACCTTCTCTTGATCTTCTCGAGCGAGCGGCACTTGGTGGTAGCCCTGGTATGCATCGAGAATGCATATTAATTCATAGCCCGCTGTGGAGTCCACCATTTAGTCTATTCGAGGTAATAGATAGAAGTCCTTTGGGCATGCCTTATTTAAGTCACGGAAGTCGATGCAGACCAGCTATTTATTGCCTGGCTTGGAGACCAGTACCACATTAGCGAGCCAACATGGGAATTGGAATTCTCGTATATGGCCTGCCTCTAGTAATTTCTCTATCTTCGCCCGGATGATCAAATTCTGCTCTGGGCTGAAGTCTCTCTTCTTCTGTTTAACCGACCGGGAGTCCGATCGGACATGTAGCTCATGTTGAGCCACGTTCGAAAAAATGCAAGACAATTCGTGCGACAACCAGGCGAACATGTCATAGTTTAGTCGGAGGCAGGTGACCAACTCTGTTTTCTTCTCGCTTTCTAGATCAGCGGCGATAAAGATCGTCGATTCCGATCGGTTTGGATGGATCTGGACCTCCTCCTTTTCATCGTAGACTAGAGCAGGAGGCTTCTCCATGACACTGCTCACCTCTAAGCGAGGTGTCTTCCGAGCGGTTCGTGCTTCTATTTTGACCATCCCGACGTAGCAACGTCGAGCGGCCAACTGATCGCCTCTAACCTCGCCCACCTTGTCCTCCACTGGGAACTTGATTTTCTGGCAGGAAGTGGATACCACCGCTCAGAACTCATTCAGCATCAATCGGCCCAGAATGACGTTGTAGCCTAACGACACATCCACCACGATGAAATTGGTCGTCCGTGTCCTCTTCAGCAGCTCTTCCCCTAGCGAAATGGCCAGGCGCAGTTGGTCGATCGACAATACTTCGTTGTCGGTGAACATGTAGAGTGGAGTCATCATGGGCAGTAAATCACCCCGGTTGATTTGCAACTAATCAAATGTTTTCTTAAAGATGATATTCACCGAGCTTCCTGTGTTGACAAATGTACGGTGAATAACATAATTAGCTATTACCGCTAGGATAATCAGGGTATCATCATGGGGGATCTCTATCCTCTCCAAATCCTTCAGACCGAAGCTGATCATAGGTCTCTCATCCTTCCCCTTGCTACAACCACCTGCATGAGTGTCAAGTCGCTGCGCATTCAACTTTCTCGGTCGGTTGGAATCACCATCAATCGGCCCCCCGACGTGTTGAAATGTATACTAAAAGTCTAGCTTTTGTAAACATTTATTTTGGAATAAAAGAATCATATTTGGTCAATATCTACATTTATTTGTTAAATGTAATTGTTCAATTAATTTATATAGTAGATAACATGGAGTGTGGTGTCACACTCAGAAGATCATGTTATCGGTTCTTTATAAATTATAAACAGTTGCTCACGACTAAGATGGAAAGGAACAAACCATCGGAATAGTCGTAGTGTGATTAAGTATTAGTTTATCTTGATTAATAAATTACACTGGTACACTCTAAGTGTATTAAGTAGGACCATTTTGTTGGATTTTTTGGACCGCGAAAATCGCATTTTCGCGTCGCGAAAATCGCATTTTCGCTTCGCGGAAACCCCGAATCACCCTAGCCATTGGATCTTGTGCGAAGAAAACTTTCCGAAAACACGAGTACGAGTTTTAGACTACGATCTACAGTAGATCTACAAAGGAAAAATATTTTACCTTCGAAGCGTGCCCTCGCAAATCCCGCTCATCCAATGGTACGCCGGATCTCGAAGTTGTCAACATAGACAACTCTCTAGTGATATCCACACGAACAAGGTGTGTTCTCTAACACACAAAGATGGAGAAGAGAGCACCCAAGTGTGCTAGCACTTTCTAGGGCTCTCGGGTAGGATTTAAAAAAGGGAGAAAGGAGAGAAAGAAAAGGGATCTCACATAATCCTCTAGGTACCCTCCTTTGTGACCTTCACTTCACCCTTTTCTTGGAACACAACTCATACACCTTCTCCCTCCATGAAAGCTCACGGCAACCACAGCAAAGGAGGAGGAAGAAGCTAGGAAGAAGATGGAATAATTACCACACATGAATACCACCAAATGAAAACCTCTCCTCACATTAGTGTGGCCGGCCACACATGGGTAACCCCCTCATTTAATGTGGCCGGCCACATTAAATGGAGGATTGTAACCTCCTTGACAACTAGGAGATGATGTGGCTGCCATGTAGGATGAGTCATCCTCCATGAAGTGGCAATTCATCAAGTCAAACTTGATGTTTCAACTTCCCATTTTGGTCAAGTCAAAATTGACCAAATCTCTTCCATGTTGAGTTGAATTCATTCTTTGATTCAAGCCAATTTCAATCTAATGAATCTCAATTCATTAATATAAATTGACTTAATGAATCAAATTTAAATTAGACTTATTCAACAATTGAATCTAATTGAGTCTAACTCAATAAATCTAATTTCCGAATCCAATCCTTGGTGCATCATATGAACCTAATCCAATTGGTTCATCCTATGAACCTAATCTCCATCCACTTGTTCTTTGTGTGTGACCCAATAGGTTCTTGTAACGTTGGCAATGTTTCTAAACTCATTTAAAAACATAAGCAATGAGCGGCATCTAGCAATACATCATTGCTACCCAAGTTACAAGAAATGTTGAGATCCAACATCACCTTGTGACTACTAATTGTGACTCCTCACAATATATGACAATTGTCCTTCTATCCTAGACATCTAGATTGATCAATGTGAGGCATAGACCATGTCATCCTCTGACCAATTTAAATCTTGAACTCCAAGTAGACTCACTCGATCAAATGAGCTCAACATCTCATGTTGACTCATTTGGGCATGGCCATGCACTTCGTGGTCTAACTCTATCAAGAATATCGATGTCGCTCCCGTCATATGGAAGGGATAGATCCCATCTACATCACTCACATCCCTCTGCATAATTCGTTATATAACCAGAAATCGCCTTTATAGTCCACCCAGTTACGGGTGACGTTTGACGAAACCAAAGTACATAACTCCTTATGTAGGGATCCATGGTGACTTCAGGTCTAAGGACTAATAGTCATACTAATAGCCACATGAGAAAGTATATGACACTCATATAACGATCCATGATACTTTCTCATGGCGGGTCATTCAGTATGCATTCTCTAATGCATACCCATGTGTCAATTTGATATCTCTATATCCATGACTTGTGAGATCAAGTCATCGAGTTGACCTACATGCTAGTCTTATTGCATTAACATTGTCCCTGAATGTTAATACTCGACTAGGAATGATTAAGAGTAGTGTTCCCTATATCATCTCATTATCGATTCAACCAATCGATTGATATAGGTAAGAACCTTATACTCAAGGACGTTATTATACTTAGTTTATTTGGCATTAATACAAGTAAGTATAATAACCAAAAACAAAATGTCTTTATTTATATAGAATATGATACAATAAGTCCAAAATATAATCATCAAATGATTGGCTCTAGGGCTCTAGCTAACAATCTTTCACTAGCACTAGTGCCAATAAGTGTAGGCTCTAAGCCCCAATGACCTAGTGTGACCATCATGCTTCCTCTGTGCCAAAGCCTTGGTCAAGGGATCTGCGATGTTAGCCTCTGTAGGTACTCTGCAAATCTTCACATCTCCTCTCTCGATGATCTCTCGAATGAGATGGAAGCGCCGTAGTATGTGTTTGGTCCGCTGGTGTGAGTGAGGTTCCTTCGCCTGTGCTATAGCTCCATTGTTGTCATAATTGAGCTCAATGGGATCAGCAATGCTAGGAACCACCCCAAGTTCAGTGATGAACTTATGGATCCAAACTGCCTCCTTTGCTGCCTCTGATGCAGCAATATACTCGGCTTCTGTTGTAGAATCAGCTACAGTATCCTGCTTCGAACTCTTCCAGCTGACATCACCACCATTAATGAAAAATACGAACCCCGACTGCGATCTATAGTCATCCTGGTCGGTCTGGAAGCTAGCATCACTGTAACCCTTTACAGCTAGCTCATCATTGCCTCTATATATCAAGAAATATTCTTTAGTCCTTCTTAAGTACTTAAGAATATTCTTGACCGCTATCCAGTGACTTTCACCTGGATCTGACTGGTATCTGCTGGTCATGCTCAAAGCATACGAGACATCAGGTCGAGTACATAGCATGGCGTACATGATCGATCCTATGGCTGAGGCATAAGGGATCTGATCCATGCGATCTCTCTCCTCTCTAGAAGAGGGACCTTGAGTCTTCAAAAGACTCACGCCATGTGACATCGGCAGAAATCCCTTCTTGGAGTTCTGCATGGCAAACCGTAGGAGTACCTTGTCAATGTATGTACTCTGACTTAGGCCAAGCAATCTCTTAGATCTATCTCTATATATTTGTATCCGTAGAATGCGGAATGCCTCATCTAAGTCCTTCATTGAGAAGCAACTCCCTAGCCAGGTCTTGACAGACTGAAGCATAGGGATGTCCTTCCCAATGAGTAGTATGTCATCCACATACAATATGAGGAAGACAACTATATCCCCTATAACCTTCTTGTAGACACAAGGCTCATCTTCATTCTTGATGAAACCAAACTGTTTGATTGCATCATCAAATTGAAGATTCCAGCTCCGAGAAGCTTGCTTTAGTCCATAAATGGACCTATGTCTGCTAGTATGCTGTGGATCTACAAAACCCTCAGGTTGTGTCATGTACACATCCTCGAGCAGGTTTCCATTCAGAAACACGGTTTTGACATCCATCTGCCATATCTCATAGTCATGGTAGGCTGCAATAGCAAGCATGATCCGAATGGACTTAAACATCGCTACTGGAGAAAAGGTTTCATCATAGTCAATACCATGAATCTGCTTGAAACCTTTAGCTACCAAGCGACCCTTATAGATAAGTCCACCCATGTCAGTCTTTCTCTTAAAGACCCACTTACACCCAATGGGTTTTACCCCTTCAGGTGGATCAACCAAAGTCCATACTTGGTTGGTGTACATGGATTTCATTTCGGATCTCATGGCTTCTAGCCATTTCTCGAAATCTGGTCTCATTACAGCTTCCTGATAGGTGGTAGGCTCATCTTCTTTGAGCATAACGTCATCATGGTCAGACAAGAGAAATGAGTATCTCTCAGGCTGACGACGTACCCTATCAGACCTGCGAAGAGGTATGTCTACTTGAACTGGTTGTTGTTCCTCAACTACTTGTAGAACATCATCCACAACACTTTGTGGTTCCAGTTCAACTTCCATCGAGGCTTCAGTGCTATTGTTCGCATCTTGAACTTCTTTAAAATCGAACGCGCTCCCACTAGTCTTTCTAGAAACAAAGTCCCTTTCTAGAAAGACCCCAGTCTTTGCCACAACTACCTTGTGCTGACTGGGAATGTAGAAGTAATATCCCTTAGTTTCCTTGGGATATCCTATAGAGTAGCACTTGTCGGATTTGGATCCTAACTTGTCTGAGACTTGACGTCGAACGTAAGCCTCACAACCCCAAATCCTCATGAAAGACACCTGGGCATCTCTCCCAGTCCATATCCTATATGGTGTCTTTATCACGGCCTTTGATGGAACTCGGTTGAGTATAAAAGCTGCCGTGTCTAGAGCATAGCCCCAAAGGAATGTTGGAAGATCTGTGTGACTCATCATAGATCGCACCATATCTAATAGGGTATGATTCCTCCTTTCGGATACACCATTCCACTGTGGTGTTCCAGGAGGAGTGAGTTGGGATAGGATCCCACACTCGGCTAGATAGTCATGAAACTCATGGCTAAGATATTCTCCACCTCGATCAGATCGAAGTATTTTAATACTCTTGCCTAGCTGGTTCTGTACTTCATTCTTGAATTCTTTGAACTTTTCAAAGGATTCAGACTTATGTGTCATCAAGTACACATAACCATATCTACTGAAGTCATCAGTAAATGTGATGAAGTACCTATAACCGCTTCTAGCAGCGACATTGAAAGGGCCACATACATCACTATGTATGAGTCCTAACAAATCAATCACTCTTTCGCTGTGCCCACTAAAGGGAGTCTTGGTCATCTTGCCTCGTAGGCATGACTCGCATATCTCATATGATTCTAAATCAAATGAGTCCAGCAAACCATCCTTATGGAGCTAGGATAAGCGCTTGTCATTTATATGACCTAAGCGACAGTGCCAGAGGTAGGTCTGGTTCATGTCATTTGACTTGAACCTCTTGGTATTTATGTTATAGATAGGGCTCTCAAGGTCTAGAATATAGAGTCCGTTTATCAGAGGTGCACTACAATAGAACATATCGTTTAAATAGACGGAACAACATTTGTTCTTTATTATAAACGAAAATCCTTTCTTGTCCAAACAAGAAACTGAAATTATGTTCTTAGTCAAGGCAGGCACATAACAACAATCATCTAATTCTAGTACAAGCCCAGAGGGAAGAGATAGATGGTAAGTTCCTACAGCAATAGCAGCAACCCGTGCTCCATTGCCTACTCGTAGGTCTATCTCACCCTTCGTCAATGCCCTGCTATTCCTCAGCGCTTGTACATTAGTACAAATGTGCGAAGCACATCCGGTATCTAATACCCACGATGAAGAAATAGAGAGGTTGACTTCTATAACATGTATACCTGAAGTAGAAATCTTATTTCTCTTCTTCTTAAGATCTTCCAGGTATTCTTTGGAGTTCCTCTTCCAGTGCCTTGCTTGTCCTTGATATAGGTGACAAAGATGTTCAACCATATCGTAAGCGCTCATCAACTCATGTTGCTTCTGAAGCTCTGAGTTCATGGTTGCGAGCATAAGACAGGACACATCTAATGCGTCATCTTGATGCTTCTTGTAAGCATCTCGGTCTGCTCGCGTGGCAGTGGCAGGAGGAGCCTCCAGAATGGGCTGCTCCAGAACGTACAGTTTACGTTCTGGAGTGAGAACTATTCTCAGGTTCCTGTACCAGTCCAGGAAATTTGCTCCGTTGAGCTTGTCCTTCTTAAGGACAGATCGCAGAGAGAAGGTGTTCGTATTCGACGTCATGGAAATTCTACAACAGAAATAAATGCAGAAATAAGTATCATATTCTTAATCATTTAATTAGGCCTTTAATTAAATGATGCTCCCACTGAATTCTATAATTCACGTGGGACAAGATCCACATCATACTAACCCTTGAGTTAGCTTTGGCTAATACGCCCAAGACTTAGTATGATTGGTAGGTAACGATTACCAATTACATCTCTATGCAACTCTTGTTTATAGGATAAAATCTGCATTTATATTAAAACTCAAGTTAGCTTTGGCTAATACGCCCGAGAATTAATATAAACGTGATTTTGTCCTACCTTTCCAACCATTGGAAGAATGCCTATAGTTGTACTCGATCCAACCGAGGAAACTAGGAATACTCAATCTGATTGAGTTTATATTCACCCATGCGTTGATAGGTGGGACCAAGATTGTCTCTCCGTACCCTACCAAGATAGTATGTGTTGCTCTGCTTTGGCAGATTCAACAACAGCATGCGATAGAGATAGTGGTAGGTATCACGGCATGATAGGCATTACGAGTTGACGCGTTTTAGATCTAATCTAAATGATGATGCGTATCATATACTCGATAGATCCAATCTAATCGAAGGGTGCATCATGTGCATGATTTAGATCTAATCTAATCGCTAGGCACTAATTAACTACTTAATTAAACATGCATCACATACATATAAGTAATTAATTAAATTTTATGATTAGTCATGGCCCTACTACGATCTTCTCAAGCCAATGAGAAGATCGGATGGTCAACCTAAGGTCAACTTCTCAAGCGCCTTCCTTTTGACCACCTTGTGTTGCTCGCGCCTTCCTCGTAACTCCGTCTCGAGTGGACCTTCCACAGCTCCAATTTTTGTACATTACAATTTTGAAACTCGAGTTACATTCGAGTCTAAATCTAATTTACAACCAGAATAAAAGAAAGGCACGACGCGCAGGTCGCGAGAAAAAAAATAAAAGTACAACACGCACATCACATCACGGCGCGCAGGCCGTATTATGAATAAAAGTACATTCGAGTCTAAATCTAATTTACAACCAGAATAAAAGAAAGGCACGACGCGCAGGTCGCGAGAAAAAAAATAAAAGTACAACACGCACATCACATAACGGCGCGCAGGCCGTATTATGAATTACAACACAAATTATCCAATCAAATTGGGTCTTTGGGCCATGACTATCACAAAATTAATATATAATTCAAAATTATATATTTTTTCATAATTTTCTATAATTTTTCATAATTTTACAGATTTTTATGAGTAAATTTTTCCCGACGGTCCCGATTAGCGATTTCGGGCGCAATCGCGGAGCAAATCCCCTTGCGGGGTTAGGGGCAGTACCCCTACCCGCGATCTAACCATCGCGAGTTGCTCCTAAGCGATCCTATAGCGCCTAAGTCCGCTATCCCAAAACAATTTGGGTCGAAACATTGCCGTTTCGGAAAATTCTTCTCGGTAGTCAAAGCCTACAAGTGTAAAAACACTTGTGCTTCGCTTCTACGAGAAAAATACCCATAAAATCATAAAAATTAGGAAATTCACAGAATGTTTATAGATCTATATTTTTCATAAAAATATGAATCTAAACTCGTACTCGCTTCGCACGTGGCTCTGATACCACTGTTGGGTTTTTCGGGCCGCGAAAATCGCGTTTTCGTGTCGCGGAAACCCCGAATCACCCTAGCCATTGGATCTCGTGCGAAGAAAACTAAAAACACGAGTATGAGTTTTAGACTACGATCTACAGTAGATCTACAAAGGAAAAACATTTTACCTTCGAAGCGTGCCCTCGCAAATCTCGCTCGTCCAATGGTACGCCGGATCTCGAAGTTGTCAACATAGACAACTCTCTAGTGATATCCACACGAACAAGATGTGTTCTCTAACACACAAGGATGGAGAAGAGAGCACCCAAGTGTGCTAGCACTTTCTAGGGCTCTCGGGTAGGATTTAAAAAAGGGAGAAAGGAGAGAAAGAAAAGGGATCTCACATAATCCTCTAGGTACCCTCCTTTGTGACCTTCACTTCACCCTTTTCTTGGAACACAACTCATACACCTTCTCCCTCCATGAAAGCTCACGGCAACCACAGCAAAGGAGGAGGAAGAAGCTAGGAAGAAGATGGAATAATTACCACACATGAATACCACCAAATGAAAACCTCTCCTCACATTAGTGTGGCTGGCCACACATGGGTAACCCCCTCATTTAATGTGGCCGGCCACATTAAATGGAGGATTGTAACCTCCTTGACAACTAGGAGATGATGTGGCAGCTGTTAGGACCAAAAGTAGCTAGAGGGGGTGAATAGCTCGTCGCGTTCGCTCGTTGCTCGGCGTTGCTTGTTTCTTCAAGAATATGCAGCGGAAAATACAGAAACAAATACAACAACGCTAACACGGTTGGTTTACTTGGTATCCACCTCACAAGAGGTGACTAGTCCAAGGATCCACACCACGCACTCACCCTCCACTATGAAAACACTCCTTTTCGGTAACTACCAAGGGCGGAGAAGCCCTACAAGACTCTCGGTACAAGAAGAAGGAAAAGGGAAACAAGATACAAGCACAAAGCTTACAATGAATGCAGAAAACCCTAACCCTAGCTTCTCTTCTTGCCTTTGATCCGCCTCTTGACTCGGAGAGCTTCCAAGAACCTTCAAGAACTGGCGATCACGAGCTTTGAGAGTGCTGTGGAGGAGCTGGCGAAGATCTGAGATGAAACAGTGAAGAGATTACCGCAGCCATCGAACGCCTGCAGCTATAAACGATGCCAACGGTCGGATCCCGATCGATTCGAATGTTCCCAATCGATCAGGGAGGCTTTGGATCGATCCACGGATCGATCCAGAGCGCCTCTGTGCTCTGGGAAAACGCCTGGATCGATCCACGGATCGATCCAGCGTTTATCGCGCGAAGCAGCCGCGTCCCAATCGATCCACTGATCGATTGGGACATCTGGATCGATCCACGGATCGATCCAGAGGCTCTCTGTTCGCTGGGACAGGTCTGGATCGATCCACTGATCGATCCAGAGCCTGGATCGATCCACTGATCGATCCAGAGCCTGGATCGATCCACTGATCGATCCAGCACTTGATTCTTGTCCAAACCAAGTCCCAAACCTCCCAAACCAACATCCGGTCAACCTTGACCTGTTGGTATGTCATGCCTAGCATCTAGTCACTCCCTTGACCTGCTAGGACTCCCTTACCAAGTGTCCGGTCAATCCCTTTGACCGACTTGGAATTTTCTCTGTGCCAAGTATTCGGTCAATCCCTTTAACCTACTTGGACTTTTCTTTCATGCCAAGTATCCAGTCAATCCTTTGACCTACTTGGACTTCCCAGCACCAGATGTCCGATCATCCTTGATCCATCTGGATTTTCCCTTGCCTGGCTTCACTCACCAGGACTTTCACCTAGCTTCACTCACTAGGGTTTTCCATCTGCCTAGCTTCACTCACTAGGACTTTCACCTAGCTTCACTCACCAGGATTTCCATCTGCCTAGCTTCACTCACTAGGACTTTCACCTAGCTTCACTCACTAGGGTTTTCCATCTGCCTAGCTTCACTCACCAGGACTTTCACCTGGCTTCACTCACCAGGATTTCCATCTGCCTAGCTTCACTCACTAGGACTTTCACCTGGCTTCACTCACCAGGATTTTCCTTCTGCCTGGCTTCACTCACCAGGACTTTCATTCTGCCTAGCTTCACTCACTAGGACTTCCTTCTGCCTAACATCCCAGTTAGGACTTCCCAGTCAAGTATCCGGTCAACCTTGACCTACTTGACTCTTCTTCAATTAACATCTTATTGTCAAACATCTAAACCCAAACCAAGACTCAGCTTGGTCAAACAGGTCAACCTTGACCTGAGGGATGTTGCACCAACAATCTCCCCCTTTTTGATGTTTGACAATACCAACATTATCACCTACAATACCACATGTAAGTTAGGCTAATCCCATAGCCTCCTTCTTCATGCCACTAGGTAATGAAAGCATAAATTAAGCTCTTCATTCTCCCCCTAAGAGGGCAAACTCCCTCTAGGTAATGAAAGCCTAACTTACTCCCTTTCATGAGTCCTTTCATTCTCCCCCTATGACCTTCCCATAGGTAATGAAGGACTAAGCTTAACCATACATTCTCCCCCTATTGGCACACATCAACCCATCGTTGGACACACATCAACCTATGCTCCAATTCTGGGTACACTTCAACAAATCCATTTGTTGAAGACTCTCCCCCTGAAGAGTTGCTCATCGTTGTTCACAACATCACTCGTTGTGATCAACACGATAATGAAGGTCTCATACCCTTCATTTATCCTTAACCTCTCCCTCAATGTAGACAAATACCCAACCTTGAGCATTTTCAACCACTTGAGTTTCCACTTGAAATAATGAGGATATCCACTCCCCATTTCTCCCCATTTCAAGTTTAAATGCTCAACCTTGAGCAAATTCACAACAGAAGGTTAACCACCTTCCAAGGTTCATGAAAAATAATTTTCATGTCTTTAAAGAGTCCCTCCCCCTAAAGACATGGTGGTAACTTCTGTCATTGCATCAACAATGACTTGGAATCCCTAAAACATTAGGAAACCCAAATTTAGAAGTTTTGAGGTTCAAATATTCAAAATTTGAAACGCACCTCAACCTAAACTTCAACTTAGCCTTCCTTTACCAATCCATCATTGTTTTCGCATGAAAATACCCTTTTTATGGATACAAATGTATTTTTAGGGGTTTGGAATGGTTATCTAGACTCAAAGAGGTTCAAAGATGCTGAAATCAAACCTTCCCAGCCAAAATCAGCAACTTGGATCGATTGGAGTTGGGTTCCAATCGATTGAACCTTTCTGAATCGATCCACTGATCGATTCAGACTCCCTGGATCGATCGGCTGATCGATCCAGCGAGCTTCTGCTCGCGGGAATTGCCGTTTGAATCGATCCATGGATCGATTCAGGAACTCCAATCGATCCATGGATCGATCGGAGCTCTGATAGTTGCTGAAATTCCATTTCATTCAACTTCAGAAACCCCTAGAAAATTCTACAAAAATCCAAAAATTATGAAATTTCGTGTAGACATTATTTAGGGCGTTTACTATCACAGAAAAATAGTTTTCTATGAAAATACTTCATATTTTCAAAGATTGACACAAACTTGAAAACTTGCAAAAACTTTAGTGTTTCTCTTCAAGTTTGTGTCTAACTATTCAATGGTGATTACTATCAAAAGATAGCCTTCACCAAGGTTTTCCAAAAACATTTTAAAAATATTTTCAAAACCAATATCCCATCACATTCCTTGGGCTTAATGCACATGACTTGTACATTAGCTTTCCCAATGATGGGGAAACACATAACTATGTGTTTTGATGAATTTAAAACTCAACGGAATGCACTAAATCAACATCTTGAGTTTTGTTCATCATCCTAACATCTCACTTGTATCTAATGTGCACTAAAACACATACAAGTCACCTTATAGTCTTTGTGAGATGTAGATTTTGGTTTTGCCCTAATCTAGGGATCATGCATATCTATCTAGGCATTTTAGAGATATTAGACATCCACCTAGGATGTCACTTGTTAATAAGTGTTGTTAAATGCCATTTGTCCTTAATTACAAGGAATTAAACTTAATGCATGATTATGTTATGGCATACATCAAAAGAAAATAATTTTCAAAAGAAAATATCTTATTGCTACATGATGTATGAATGTCATGACATGGTATTTTTGGATTTTTCATAATAAAACATGAATGCAAAAACTAGACATGATGTCATGGCATATGATGGGCAAACAATCATGGCAAGATTTAGCATAAATAAAATATACCTAGATTAACTATCTAAGTATCCTTAAAGTCTTAGCTAAACTTACACCTTAAACCTAGATTGCCCTAAAATGCTACAAGAGAATGCCAAAGCCTAAATTTGGCATTTCTAATTTCCTTGATTTAATGTATGCCAATTGAAAATAAACATGTCCTCAAATGTTGGCATATTCCATTTTTCCACAAGAGTAGCACTTTTAAATTAAGGCTTAGTTTGCCTTTAATTTCCTAAGAACATACCAAAATCCCAACTTGGTAGTTCTTGTGTTTTCTCAAATTTGTGCTACTTTAAAATAAAATCAATACTTCTCCAATTTGGCACATTTTACTCTTTCAAGGAGTAAATAATAATTCCATTTCATTTTCAAAGGTTAACTAAAACCTTGAAAATGCTCCTTGAGTGTCAATTTCCTCAAAGTTGGGTTAACTACCCTTCTAATCGGAGTTGACACTCTCTAACCCATCTATGGGGTAGAGAAGATGCTCCTAGGAACCCAACACCTATTGGTGCTCCTTGGATGCTCTAGGTACTCACTAGGGATAACTTCCCTAGATACCTTCCTAGTGACCTTGTTGGGCTTCTTAGAAGCCTTGGTCACATTTTCTAGGTCAATTCTAGGGATAGCCTCCCTTGTAACCTTGTTCGTGACTTTCTTAGACTTCTTAGAAGTCTTAGTCACTTTGGTTGCAAAGATACTTCTAGGGATATCTTCCCTTGTATCCTTGACTTGACCTCTAGACTTAGGGTTCGTTCCATAACTATATGGAACCCTATGATAACTAGGCACATCCTTCTTAGCTTTTGGTTTGTATCCCAAACCTTTATGGCCATTGGATTGCTTTGATTTTCCTAAACCTAAGTTATGCTCACTTTGCCCTAATAGGATATTTTCCATCATTTTTAGGGTCTTCTCCATTTTATCAAGTCTTGACCTCAAGACTTGATTTTCTCTCACTAAGTCCTTAGTATTTGTTCCATGAGCATTTTTGTTTCTAGGCTTGTATCTTAAATCCTTAGAGTTATCGCCTAGATTTTTACCTACAATCCTAGCCTTAGGTGTAGTAGTTTTAGCATGAAAAGCTATATGTTTTTCTTTAACGCTATCATGCTTTCTATTTTCATGGTAAATAGCATTAAAATGATAGAAATTTGACCTAGCATCCTTTTTACCATTTTGTAAGGGAATAGGCTCAATGAAAGTTACCTTCCTTTTTACCTTAGAGGCTCCCCCTTGACTAGAGCTTCCTCCATGAGCCTTGACCACCTTCTTCCCCTTAGGGCATTGACTTCGGTAATGCCCCTTTAGATTGCAAGAGAAGCACACGATGTGCTCCTTGCTCTTCTTTGTTCCGGGGATGGTCTCCTTGGGCTTCTCCTTGCCCTTTTGTGCCACTTGGCCCTTCTTCTTGGCCAATTTAGGGCATTTGCTCTTGTAGTGCCCACTTTCCCTACACTCAAAACATATTATATGATTTTTATTATTAATTGAAATATTTATACCTTTGCTTGTAGGGGTGGCATCTTTTTCTTTGGATCCGGAGGTAGAAGCTTCCTCTTGATCGGACCTTGATTCTCCTCCATTTGATTTTTCTTGACTTGTGGAGGTAGAATCTACTTCCTCCTCTTCGTCTCTTGACCCGGATGTAGAAGCTTCTCCTTCTTCTTGATCCGGCGTCACCAAGGATTGCTCCCCCTCAATCCTAGAGGTGGAGGCTTCATCATCTTGAATGTGAAACAAGGAGTATGCTCCCTCCTTGTTCCCTTCGGTGCATTCCCTTGAGGATGAAGCTTCTTGGATTTCCTCTTCTTCGGAGGTTGAGCATCTCTCAACCTCGGAGTCCTCCTCTTGGTCTTGATCCAATGAGTCGCCCTCTTTGGATTCTCCTTGATTTGATATAGTGGAGGGGATCTCATGAATTCTTGCCAATTTGCTCCAAAGCTCCTTGGCATCTTCAAACTCTCCAATTTGTTCCAAGATGTTGCTTGGCAATAAATTGACCAAAAGCTTGGTCACTTTGTCATTGGCCTCACATCTTTGGATTTGGTCTTTGCTCCACTTGCTCCTTTTGAGTACTTTGCCCTTGGAATTTGTGGGAGCTTCAAAACCTTCCATGAGAGCAAACCATTGCTCTATCTCCATCATAAGAAAATTTTCGATTCTTGATTTCCAAGAATCGAAACTCGTAGAAGTGTATGGTGGAGCCACCCTTGTGTCAAATCCAAGCCCATCTTGGAATTGCATTTTGAAGTTGAGCTTGATAAAGTCTTGAACTTGAAGAATTTGCTCCAACTTCTTCACCCTCTAGCTTTTCTTGTTATGCTTGACCCTTCCGGCGATGATTCCGGTGAAGAGCGGCCTCGCTCTGATACCACTTGTTAGGACCAAAAGTAGCTAGAGGGGGGGGTGAATAGCTCGTCGCGTTCGCTCGTTGCTCGGCGTTGCTTGTTTCTTCAAGAATATGCAGCGGAAAATACAGAAACAAATACAACAACGCTAACACGGTTGGTTTACTTGGTATCCACCTCACAAGAGGTGACTAGTCCAAGGATCCACACCACGCACACACCCTCCACTATGAAAACACTCCTTTTCGGTAACTACCAAGGGCGGAGAAGCCCTACAAGACTCTCGGTACAAGAAGAAGGAAAAGGGAAACAAGATAGAAGCACAAAGCTTACAATGAATGCAGAAAACCCTAACCCTAGCTTCTCTTCTTGCCTTTGATCCGCCTCTTAACTCGGAGAGCTTCCAAGAACCTTCAAGAACTGGCGATCACGAGCTTTGAGAGTGCTGTGGAGGAGCTGGCGAAGATCTGAGATGAAACAGTGAAGAGATTACCGCAGCCATCGAACGCCTGCAGCTATAAACGATGCCAACGGTCGGATCCCGATTGATTCGAATGTTCCCAATCGATCGGGGAGGCTTTGGATCGATCCACGGATCGATCCAGAGCGCCTCTGTGCTCTGGGAAAACGCCTGGATCGATCCACGGATCGATCCAGCGCTTATCGCACGAAGCAGCCGCGTCCCAATCGATCCACTGATCGATTGGGACATCTGGATCGATCCACGGATCGATCCAGAGGCTCTCTGTTCGCTGGGACAGGTCTGGATCGATCCACTGATCGATCCAGAGCCTGGATCGATCCACTGATCGATCCAGAGCCTGGATCGATCCACTGATCGATCCAGCACTTGATTCTTGTCCAAACCAAGTCCCAAACCTCCCAAACCAACATCCGGTCAACCTTGACCTGTTGGTATGTCATGCCTAGCATCTAGTCACTCCCTTGACCTGCTAGGACTCCCTTACCAAGTGTCCGGTCAATCCCTTTGACCCACTTGGACTTTTCTCTGTGCCAAGTATCCGGTCAATCCCTTTAACCTACTTGGACTTTTCTTTCATGCCAAGTATCCAGTCAATCCTTTGACCTACTTGGACTTCCCAGCACCAGATGTCCGATCATCCTTGATCCATCTGGATTTTCCCTTGCCTGGCTTCACTCACCAGGACTTTCACCTAGCTTCACTCACTAGGGTTTTCCATCTGCCTAGCTTCACTCACTAGGACTTTCACCTGGCTTCACTCACCAGGATTTCCATCTGCCTAGCTTCACTCACTAGGACTTTCACCTAGCTTCACTCACTAGGGTTTTCCATCTGCCTAGCTTCACTCACCAGGACTTTCACCTGGCTTCACTCACCAGGATTTCCATCTGCCTAGCTTCACTCACTAGGACTTTCACCTGGCTTCACTCACTAGGATTTTCCTTCTGCCTGGCTTCACTCACCAGGACTTTCATTCTGCCTAGCTTCACTCACTAGGACTTCCTTCTGCCTAACATCCCAGTTAGGACTTCCCAGTCAAGTATCCGGTCAACCTTGACTTACTTGACTCTTCTTCAATTAACATCTTATTGTCAAACATCTAAACCCAAACCAAGACTCAGCTTGGTCGAACAGGTCAACCTTGACCTGAGGGATGTTGCACCAATAGCTGCCATGTAGGATGAGTCATCCTCCATGAAGTGGCAATTCATCAAGTCAAACTTGATGTTTCAACTTCCCATTTTCGTCAAGTCAAAATTGACCAAATCTCTTCCATGTTGAGTTGAATTCATTCTTTGATTCAAGCCAATTTCAATCTAATGAATCTCAATTCATTAATATAAATTGACTTAATGAATCAAATTTAAATTAGACTTATTCAACAATTGAATCTAATTGAGTCTAACTCAATAAGTCTAATTTCTGAATCCAATCCTTGGTGCATCATATGAACCTAATCCAATTGGTTCATCCTATGAACCTAATCTCCATCCACTTGTTCTTTGTGTGTGACCCAATAGGTTCTTGTAACGTTGGCAATGTTTCTAAACTCATTTAAAAACATAAGCAATGAGCGGCATCTAGCAATACATCATTGCTACCCAAGTTATAAGAAATGTTGAGATCCAACATCACCTTGTGACTACTAATTGTGACTCCTCACAATATATGACAAGTGTCCTTCTATCCTAGACATCTAGATTGATCAATGTGAGGGATAGATCATGTCATCCTCTGACCAATCTAAATCTTGAACTCTAAGTAGACTCACTCGATCAAATGAGCTCAACATCTCATGTTGATTCATTTGGGCATGGCCATGCACTTCGTGGTCTAACTCTATCAAGAATACCGATGTTGCTCCCGTCATATGGGAGGGATAGATCCCATCTACATCACTCACATCCCTCTGCATAATTCGTTATATGCCCAGTAATCGCCTTTATAGTCCACCCAGTTACGGGTGACGTTTGACGAAACCAAAGTACATAACTCCTTATGTAGGGATCCATGGTGACTTCAGGTCTAAGGACTAGTAGTCATACTAATAGCCACATGAGAAAGTATATGACACTCATATAACGATCTATGATACTTTCTCATGGCGGGTCATTCAGTATACATTCTCTAATGCATACCCATGTGTCAACTTGATATCTCTATATTCATGACTTGTGAGATCAAGTCATCGAGTTGACCTACATGCTAGTCTTATTGCATTAACATTGTCCCTGAATGTTAATACTCGACTAGGAATGATTAAGAGTAGTGTTCCCTATATCATCTCATTATCGATTCAACCAATCGATTGATATAGGTAAGAACCTTCTACTTAAGGACGTTATTATACTTAGTTTATTTGGCACCAATACAAGTAAGTATAATAACAAAAAACTAAATGCCTTTATTTATATAGAATATGATACAATAAGTCCAAAATACAATCATCAAATGATTGGGTCTAGGGCTCTAGCTAACACATTTAGGTAAGTTCTTTTTGTACTGACTTAATAAAAGAACTAGACCTTAGTTATTATGGAAGTGTGTGCTCTTAATCCTAATATAATAACAAGCACATATATTTAATATTTATTTCTTTGACTTATCAAAGGGTGAGGTTTAGCTCGATAAATCAATATGCCCAATAAGTTGGGAAATAATATTACTTATAGTGTGTGTTGTTGATTATAGAAAGAATCTGTGTCCTAGTTATCTAGGTTGAGAATGCCCCCAAGAGGAGCTCATAAGGATTGCCATGTTAATTAAACCCTGCAGGTGGATTTAGTCCGACATGACAATAAAGTTGAGTGGTACTACTCTTGGAGCTAGATATTAATTAAGTGAGTTGTCAGTAACTTACTTAATTAGTGGACATTCGTAATCTTAAACACAGGGAGACTAACACAGTCAAGATAAGAAGGAGCCCATAATATAATTTGGGATTGGTGCGGTAGTGCGATAATAACTCTCTAGTGGAATGAGTTATTATCGATGAACTTGAGTTGTGTGTTCGGGGCGAGCACGGGATACTCAAGCTCATCGGAAGGCCAAAACTAATTTCTCCTTTAGGTCCCTGTCGTAGCCTCATTATAGCCTTAAGTCCATCCAAATGTAAGGCTCTTCTTGGTGTCCAAGAAGTGGGCCGGTCCAATACTTGGTGACCAAGTAAGGGCAGGCCACATCCTCTTCTATAGGAGCCGACCCTTTACTTGGTGACCAAGCATGAAGGGGCCGGCCACAATAAATCAAAAAGGAAGGGTTGTTTTGAATTTTTAAAATCTTCTCTTTGTAGAAAACTATAAGTTTTAAAAGAGATATTTTAATTTTCAAAAATTTCCTTATTTGAATTAGGCCACATGTTTTAATAGAGAGTTTTAAAAGTTTTAAAACTTTCCTTTTTTAACCATCCTCATGGTTTAAAAAAAAAGGAAGATAAGTTTTAAAATTAAAATTTTCTATCATTATGTTAAAAAAGAAAATTTTATAAGAGTAGTTTTAAATTTTAAAACATAGTTTTAATTTTTAAAATTTTCCTTTTTTAACTCCTACTTTAGGAAAGAGAGCTTGTAAATTTTATAAGAGGATTTCTTCTTGTAAAATTTTAAAAAATTATATTTCCTTTTTCCCTTGATGAGGTGGCCGGCCACCTTTCTTGGTGCCCAAGCAAGGGGCCGACCATAATTAAAAATAAAAATCATCACAAAAATTAATGTTGGTGATTGATTCAATCAAGAGGAAAGAAAAAGAAAAAATAAAAAGGGAAAAGGAAAAAATAGAGGATGATTTTATTTTTTGTAAAAAAAAATTCTTTATTTGGGTTGGGCAAGTAATATAAAAGAAGGGGTGAGGGGGCTTCATGAGATACAACTCTTATTCTTTTGTTTGGAGACCCTCTTGGTGTGGCCGGCCCTCTCCCTTCTCTTTTCCCTTTTGCTCTCTTCTCCTTGGTGGTGGTGGTGGCCGGATTTTAGAAGAAGAGGAAGAAGCTTTTGGGTGGTGTTCATCTTGGAGGATCGTCGCCCACACGATGTCCAAGGCGAGGCGAGGAATACGGCAGAAGATCTCGAGGTCATTAACTTACAAAGAGAAGGTATAACTAGTAGTTTTCTTCCGCATCATACTAGTTATTTTCTTTGTAAGAATTCTAAATACAAGAGGCAATTATATCTAGTTTATCAAATTTATTTTTCGAGTTTGTGTTTTCTTCTTTTTCGAATTTGTGATTCGATTGTTCTTTTTGGTTAACCTAGAGTTATTTAAGGAAATTAAATATTAGCTTTCCTTAAAAGGCTTTGTCTAGGCGGTGGTGGTTGCTCCTATATCCAATAAGGTCATGTGCCTCGTTATGTAGTCCTGGAAGCCAATTTTGGAAATTAATATTTAATGGAATTAATAACATAGGTGGATTTGAATCAATAGCGTTAAGTTCCGCTTGCGATTCAAATCTAAACCATTAAGAACAGATAAGTTAAATTTGGAATCAATGATGTTAAGTTCCGTCTGCGATTTCTAATTTAACTTCTAAAGAACACAATAGGTTATTTAAGGAAAGGTTCGACACTTGTACAAAAATTTTTATACAGTGGAACCGATACGTTTTTCCTAGGACTAACCAACACGACGATAATTCTTATTTCAACCCAGGAGGCGTTTCTCCTATTTTCTTCCTCTCGAGCTCAGTGTTGTCTCCGTTCAACCTACTCTTGAACAGGACTTGGACTGTTCTGCTGTTGAGATTGATGGTGGCGTGGTTCGACCGCTATCTTTTCGTCTTCTCTTCTCCCAACTGATCGGCGCCTATATCTTTGATCAGGCGACGATGATTGACGATACTACCTTCTTGGGGCCGGCCTGCTAGCCAGGTAGCAGTCCCGTGTATTATGAGTCACCGACTGATGGAAGGAGCAAAATATCGGCGTCCATATTTTGCCCCTAGAGGCTTTTGGTCGTTCGGCCCCAAGGTGTTGCACGGCATGCGTCCTAGGCTCATGTTGTGGTTGAGTTCCTCCTGATCGAGGCCCTTTAGGAGGTTGATGGCTCCTCGGTTGACACCACTCGGATGCCGCCACTGGTTTGGCGGGTGCCTCCTTTTTCCTGACCGCCTGGGCTTCTTCTACATTGATGTATTCATTAGCCACTTTTTTTATAGATGGCCAAAGTCCTTTGGCGGCTTCCGAATGAGTGATCAGAAGAATTCTCCTTCAGTGAATCCCTGAGTGAAAGTGTTTTACCAATACATCCGATGAGACCGTTAGGATGTCCATCTCCACCTGATTGAAGCGTTGGATATATGCCCTTAAGGCCTTTCGCGGCCCCTTACTTCAGTGAGAATAAATTCACGCTTATCTTCTGGTGGCAGCGACTGCTAGCAAAGTGATGTAGGAAGGCCGCTCGGAGGTCTTCAAAGCTATTGATCGAGCCGCTCAGCAAACGTTTGAACCAGCATTGTGCCGATCCAGATAACATGGTAATGAAGACTCAACATTTTACCGCATCGTGTATTGGTGCAGCTTGGCTCCATTGTCAAACTTGACTAGGTGGTCGTCAGGGTCGATCGTCCCATTATATTCCCTAATCGTCAATGGGGTGTAGTGCTTCAGCAGAGGGTCATTTAGAATCCCCTCTGAAAACTATTGGTTGTCTTGTTCGGGCGAGTCGCCCTCCCTGGGTTTCCTTTTTCTTGTGTTTAGAATGGGTGCCTCATTAGATGATGATCTCCGATCTCTGTTAGCCTTACCCCTCGCTTCTGCCGGGGTCCGAAACGACGCTCGATGTAGGGGGGTCGACGCATGAGGTTCTTCCCCATAGGTGTCGATCGACCTCTTTCCATTCGGGTCCTGAATGGAAAGATGTTCCGTTCGGTCTTCTCACTCAGCTCGGAGACCTTCCGCGGAAGCTGCAGGCTCCTGTACTTGCCATTCAGCCAACGCCTATTGTTACTGTTGCTCCAATATTTTCGTCACTTAAGCCTGTATTAATGCGTCGAGATCATCTCGTGTCAACGTCACTGTTGTGAGTCATCCAGTGTCTTCCATCTTCTTCTTGAATGCATGCTACGTTCCCACAGACAACACCAAAATGATCCTGTCCGAAAGCGCGAAGCTGGAAAGCCGGGAAGGTGGCAGTTCCGCTGACGGAATGAAGACCTGGCTCTCTGCAAAACAAAATCAAAACCAGGGAAGGGATCTCTGGCGTTAGCCCTCCAACGCTCAAGGTAAACAGGAGAGGAAAAAAATGAGCACTAAGGATAAAGATTTTTCTTGTCTTTCTTCATACCTGTCGTGCCCTTTTTATACCTTTTTTGGCGACCCTCCATCTTCTCCTGTTTAATAATATTGATTACCGACAGAGGATATCTTTGTCTTGACTTCTTCTCATTTAATGATAGATGGAGTGCTCTATTTAGTTTTCTCTTTCCTTTATTAATTATCCGTCTTTTCCTTTTTTATCATTTCATTGCTTCATTAAGTGTGTAATGCCAATTCCATTCTTCGAGCCAGACGGGTGACCCGCTCGGCTCGGGCTCCCGACTTACGTAGCTTGCTCTCCTGCCGACCGGACTAACTATACTTCTTTACTCAAATAGCCGATCTGACAAGGGTCTCTCCGACCGGCCAATGATCCGCTCCATTTTTCGAGCCAGACGAGTGGCCCACTCGGCTCGAGCTCCCAGTCCGCATAGCTTGTTCGCCTACCGACCGGACTAACTATACTTGTTTACTCAAATGGTCGATTCGACAAGGGTCTCTCCGATTAATCAATGATCCGCTTCCTTGATGTTGAACGTCTTGATTTTGACATATACCGTGATAATTGACTCGTGTCAAATTGACTCTTCCTTACCACCGCATCAGTACGATTCTTTACCACCGCATCAGTACGATTCTGATAACTATGGATTATTTAACAACTTGGTCACCAGTTTTTCAATTCCTTGGTGGTTATGAAATGTTATCATTTTTCATTGTAAAATTTAAATAATTTTAGTTTTGTCGCTACAAACGGTAGCTAATATTCTTCTTCTTCTTCTGTGTTTTAATAGGACTGCAGCTTCATGAAGAAGCATGGTTCAGATTTGTCATGGTCATCTTGATCGCAGTTGTGATATATGCCTCCTTTTGACAGTATCATGCTACATGAACTAATGAGTTGTTATTATCTCTTTTTCTTCTTATTCGGCAGGAGAGGATTCCAACTCTATCAAATCACATTTACTGATTCAAACATTTTTGAAGGTGTGAGTGAAGTCGTGGGGAAATAAACATTAACTTCCTGAGGATTTTCAACAAACTAAAATTTAGACAGTTTAGGGACAAAAATCTGTGTTGCAAAATAATATTCTCAAGTAATACAATTTATCATTATATATAATTAATGTGAAAGAACTAAATTTCCAACCACCAACATTCTCCAGCTGAATTATCTTAATTTGCCACGACTTTTCATGCAGTAAATTTACTGTAACCTATTTGATATCTGCTGGTGTGCCACAGGGTTTTGATTTTCAAGGCCTGTCAATTGGAATGCGTTGTTAGATCAACTTGAATAGGCGATTGGGAATAGTGACAAGCAGTTCTGATGATATTCAGAGTGTCTGTTGCAGTGTACATGACAGCTTCACGTGAGCTGATGAATGAAGTGGAGTTGATGGTTCAGACCACTCAATGATGCATTCTCAAGTGTGGCCCACTCAAATCTGTATCGAGTAACAGGGAATCTCTGCAACGCTCCTGCTTTTTCCTCGTAGCATGCAGTAAGACAATGATGCAACACTTCAAAAAGCAGAAACTAGAGACAAAAGCTGAATCCTTGAATTATGTTCTTCTTTCTACCCAAATAAGCAGAATTCTCGAGTGCCTTCTGTGTAGTTGTCCCTACTCCCTAGCAACTAAAGAAATGATTCTTTGTTGCAGCAGCCACTGAGAAGGTTTTATTGACCAATCAATGCAGCCTCCAGTGTAATGTTATTGCACTCTGTTGTCATCTGCAAGTATACAGCTCGTCGTGTCCTGCAAAATGAGCCCACGGTTCTAATTCTTGCATTTAAAGAGAAGTAGGCTCTGGGTCCGACTTTCACTGTAAAATTTCAGATACATCTATAGAACTCAGTTTGCAAATCCTATAGGCCATACTGGCATCTCTGGCGGTGCACTGGAGAGCGGAGACCACGTCCCGAGATACAAGTGACACAGACCTGCCACTGTTTCAATCAATAAAGGATTTTGTCATTTCTTCCTGGCTCTATGAACAAGTCTACCGTTTGAAGCAAACAAAGATCTTGCCTTTTCTTCATGGCAACAATAAGAGTGCATTGCTATTTTGAGGATCGATCACCAATGTCTTCGAGCCGAGCGATGACGAACTTGATTTCTGGTCTACCAGAAGGCTGGGAGGAGCAACAAGCCATTGCCAATTGGAACAACATCAAGACACCTTGTTCATTGGTGGAGTTTTGATTAATGCTATGGTTAAGCAGCTCAGGGTTGAAAACATCTGAGATTCTGTGCTCGAGAGCTAAATTTAGCAGGGAACTGGGCAAATGAAAATCCTTGGAGTGTAAGAATTTGCTGTTGTTGACAGGATCCTTCTGAGTGAGCATCTCCAGGAGGATCACTCCGAAGCTATAGATGTCGGTTTCTTTGCTGACATCTCTCACCTTGACCAGCTCGGGGGCTTTATAACCCTGAGCTGCAGAGACTTCGAGCATCTCCTGCGCCGCTGAGGGATTCAAGATGAGGTGCAAGCCGAAATCCGAGAGGCGAGGCAGGTAATCGACATCAATCAAAATGTTGTTGCTCTTGAGGTTACCGTGCACAATAGGCTTCTCCAGTCCCGTGTGGAGATGATCCAATCCCTTGGCAATGCCGATAGATATCCTGTAAATGATATCCCATCGGTGTGCTTCTGCAACACCAGCTGTAGATTATACAATTCAGTTAGTCCTTGGAACAGATTGATTATCGTGATCGATCGATCGGTCAGTGTTTCTTTCACGATTGATTTTTTTTTTTTGGCTAAAAAAGAATTTTATTGAATTACAATTCTGTTCCTCGTATTTATCAGGGAAAACAAACAGATCGTAAACGACAACTCGAAATGAGACAATTTAGAAGGACAATTTGGATAGTAAAACTTGAACTGATAAAATAGCAGACAAAAAGAGGAAATTTAGACGGTTAAAATTGCTATCTTCTATTGTGAACACCAGATCACGAGGGGAAAAAAAAATCACCATTTCCCCTTTAATCTGGAAAAAACACAACAAACTCACCTCTCAAGAGCTGCTTCAGAGACCCAGCGGCGTAGAAGGGATGGACCAAGAGCTTCTCTCCTCGCGGCCCGACGTACATCGCCCGCAGCGGAACCACGTTGGGGTGCCGGATCGCCCCCAGCGCCCGGACCGCCGGAAGCACTTCCTCGGTCCGCGCCAAGCAGGCAGGCCGAACAAAGCGAAGCAGCACCACCGCGCCAGTCTGCTCGATGCTGGCCCTGTACAGCGTCCCGTAGCCCGATTTCGCCACAACCTCCCCCGGCGCGTCCAAGATGTCGTGCACCGTCAAGCTCTCACCCCCGGCGAACTTCATGAGGTCCTCCGGCTCCAAATCTCCCGCCGGAGTGCCGATCTCACCGCCGATCTCCGAGGATTCGCTTTTGCTCCGGAAAATCATTCTTTTGCAGAGGAGGAAACACAATGCAACCAAAATGAGCGGAACGAAGGAGCAGAGAAAACCTAAGAGGAGCTTGATCTTGAAGTTTTTCTCCATGTCAGGCGTTCCAAACCCGATCTAGCAACCAGAAGCTAAGGAATTCAGCATTTTGGTGAAATTTGAAGGGAAATGTGGGAGGTCGATCGGGATCGGTTTGGGAATCGAGGAGGCTGGAGGAAGTTTAAAAGGAGACAGAGAACAGAAGTGAGATGATGGTTAGGGAGCAGTGCCAGGACGGAATCTCCAACGAGTAACGTGGATAGTAATGAGTGGTGGGTTGACGTGAGTCGTGTTTCGTGGTTGTTCTGCCGTGTAAAATAGGTCAGCGGGCGGGATGATGACAAGTGAAAATTAAGGGTGTCTTTTGTTTTTTGTTTTTAATTATTTGTTTAACAAATATAAAAAAGACACTCTTTTTATAAAAATTGTGAAAGAACTTTATTTTTTTAAAAATTTTATTTATTTATTTATTTATTATAAAAGTAAGTCCCATTACATCTCTATACACTTTATGTTTTTTTTTAATTACCTTGTTTTTACGCTATTATAGTAGTTATAGATTCCAACTTAGAAAATAGTTACTGCAGTATCTACATTTTAACTATCATTAATATAAAAAATTATAATACAATAATTATTATAATATAAACATTTCGATTCTGATAAAATATATTGCAATAGCATTTTATTTTGATAACCCTGATCAATATTAATTATATTATAATAGTACATTAATTCTGATAATACGATATTCTAGCAACTATAGTTTATAACTCTTCGGCATGAATTTAATCATCCATGTGGATCTTAACACATGCATTTGTCAATTTATGTTAAACTCCCTCTTAATGGTGTGAGACAGTTATAAGAGAGTCGTTAATGTGGTGATACCATATTTTTATAATTCATAACTCTTATAATATGAAAATTTCATATCTAATGAGCATTGTTTAATATTAGTCAATTAGCGAATATCACATTATAGAAACTATAAAATTATAGTTGTTGTAAGAATCATAATTGTTATAATTATATAACAGTTACATAATTGTAAATGTTGTAATTACGTAATAGTTATGATCTTTTAGTTGCTATAATAATGTGAAAAATAAGAGCCACGACCCTGTTTAAGTTTTATCTTATATTTTTAATAATTTAGATATTCTATTTTAATCCACATATTAAATATCTACCTCCAAAATATTCATTCTATTTAAATTTAATTCTTAATTAATAATAAAATATTTATATTAAAAAAAATAAAAAATATTTCTATCTTAATTTGTTATTTTAATTCTTTTAAAATACTAATCAAATATTATTATAATAATTTTTAATTTAAACTATATAATATTTAATCAAGATTATTTTAATCTGAATCTAAACTACTCTAATATTTATCGAATAACTGTAGAATTAATTAAAGCTAATAAAAATATTCAACTTAATTAAAAATATTATAATTATTATATAGTTTATTAAAACTATTACAACATAGAATTTCATATTATAATTGATAAATTATTATAATAATATTGAACTAATTAGGTGTGGAAAAATTATTTAGAAAAAAAAATATTTTTTTACATATTTTTTCTAACAAAAGAGTACTTAATCTCTTCTTTATTAGATTTTATGCATGAAAAATGAGAAAGAGCTCTTTGACATTGAAAGTTTATTTTTTAAAATAAATTATAGTGCTAAACCAAGTGGAAAACTTGTTTTGAATTAAGACTTTTATAATAATTTTATCAAAAAAATCTTTTATTTTTCTAGTAATTTAATATTCAATTCTTTAAACCAACCAATCGTAAAGATTAGTGAGAGCTAAGAAATACTAAAGATATCCATCCTATTTTTTTACCATCGCATGCTTGGGGAGGGAAATACAATTAGATTAAATTTTTATCTAATTATAGTCAAATTAAATAATGCAACTTGTTAGGCCACTCTCATACTTATTAGCCACTACTCCATCCCCAAACATTCATGAGCATCACTAAGTTTATTTTCCTACGTATCATCTTTTTTGGGGTCAATTCATCTATACACCCTTATTTGAATTATAGCCAAATTTCCCCCATCTACTTTTTCAACTCATAATTAAACGTGCATCACGAGTAGAAGTGGGCTACACGTTGCTTGTCGCATTGAAATAATAGTAGCAATAATGGCAATTTAATTCCTTAATTGTGGCAAATTTTACTATGTGCTCACATAAGTTTAATATTTTTTCCCAAATGGCATGCTCATAATCTAGTTTGTTCGATGCATTAATTAAATATATTATTATTTTTATACATTTATAATAATTATTTTTTTAAAAAAAAATAATACTTCATAGTCAATGTTATGACTTAATGTACTAAAATTTTATTTTATATAAATTTATAAAAATAAACAATTATTCCCATTAGTCAAACTATTTTTTAAATTTTCTAAAAAAAACATTCTCCTTTCGTTCACACCACTTTGGTATAACTTGTGGTTGGCTATAGACATTAATTAATTAATAAATATAATATCATTAAGTTTTGGAAGGCCCAACTACATTATTTAATGGGCTCGTAGACAGTAACGTGGGTCAAAGTGTGTTCCGACTTGATTGGGCTTCGAATTGGATGACTTTCTTCTAATTTAAGTATAGTTTTAGATAAATGCATTAAATGCCTATTAGTCTGACATAAATAACATTGAGTGGACTACTAATATTTCCTCATATTTCTTAATTTCTCCATACTTAATCGATTAATATTTCTACTATAAGGCAGGGGACACAATGCCCCACTTGTCCTGATTATCATTAACTAGTTCTAGTTGTGCCCCCACATTCTTTAGAGAACAAGGGATTGCAAAGTACACATTATTAAAGGTGCATGTGTAAGTGATTCCAATCATATGTACTCTGTGTTTTTTTTAAAATAATTAATTAAATTAACGATCAAAATCATTGATTAGCTCGAGGACTAATTAGCAATCAAATTAGTGCACTTAATTCAGTGGGAAAATAAGTATTTGGCAGAACCAGTGGAGGTCCATCAGCTTAAGCGCAAGTTAATCGCTAATTATGGTTAATCAATAGATTAGCTCTCTAATTACGACGTGCACGAGGTGTATGAGCTGGATCGTGTGGCCACGTGCTCATATAATAATAATTATAATCACATGGACGTTGCCGCATAATTAAAGCTTTAAAAGGAAATTAGAAGCAACCGGCTCCGTTCGATGAAACCCTGCTGCACGCGGCTCGACGGACGAGATTGGATCCGATTAGCTAGTGGCTAGGAATCATTAGAGGAATTATTCCAAGTCAATCAGTGGATATAATTATTGCTGCATGATTGTAACGGTTGGAAGATACCGCTCCGTTACACGTACGACTAAGCAGATGCGCTTTGGATTCCCGTGCCCTCGGCGGGCGGTCGCGATCCGACGAGCCCGTCCATCCGACGGCTGGCATCTCAGTCAGCGATCGAAGCCACGAGGACACTCCGAGAATGATACGAATAGATTCCCTTTTTATCAATTAAAGAAAAAAAGGGAAATCACGACCGTCGGTTAGACCGCACGTGCACGTGTTGGGTCGTACGCGCGCCTCGCTGTCCTCGCGGTGGTGTCACATGCCCGGGGGCACGAAGCCACCCGAAAGAGGCCCACCTTTATGTTCGAATTACGATGGCGCACCGAGTGGACTCGGGCGGAGTTAGTGCGAATCGCGCGGGGGTAAAATGGGAAGAGGAGGGCCTTGGGTGTTGGACCACGTGCGGGCCATATTAGTTTAGGGTTCAGGGAAATGATGAAGAGTATTGAGAGAGGGGGACACGTGGGACAGGTAAACATGCGATGATGGGGAGCAGGATTAATCATTAGTACGCTTCCGCGACACAATGACGGCTTTTAAATTCCAAGGTTCGATGGAAACATTGTGGAGGTTCTTTTGCATTTATCACATAAAATTGAGGGGAAAAATAAAAAAAAAAAAACATTCACATATCGCTGTTAGTGCGGCCTTAATGAAAGTTAAAGACTTAACACTTTGGCTAAACGCTGTTTGGAAAACTCTGACAAGTCGTAAACTGCGAACTGATTAATCGGTGGTTGGCAAATGATAGATGCAGTGATGATGGTGGGGTCTGAGAAGGACATAATGATGAGCGGCATTGCTTGAATAGGGGGACATTGAATGTTGTGTAGGACGCCATGTCGTATCGCCATCAACGGACTGTAATAATTGCACAACTCCACTCCCCATCGCATGCAATGCCATGAGTTGTCTCACTGCCATAATTTTAAAATTTTTTTCATCGTCACATTTAATTTATATATATATATATATATATATATAGGCAAAAGTCGCCGGTGCAAAGCGACGACGGCGATAAGGCAAAGTGAGCCACGGGTTTCGCGTGACCAGCTCAACTAACCATGGTTAGGAAAAAGCATGTGTGGTTAGGATAGACACAGAGCATGACACACACATGTAAAGGCGATCATAAAATCTGATCGACTATATATATGAATGCCGTTCTTCTCGGTCAGGGCCTCTGCATCTCCGCATTTCGCTTCAGGAGGAGGACCGAGTGAGAAAAAGTGTGGAGGAAATAAAAACGGAAGAGAAAGTACCAAAGAGATAGAATCGATCGATCGATCGAGAAAGGTAAATCGGTCAAGCAAGGAGGAGGAGGAGGAGGAGGAGGATGCTGAGGAAGGAGGATATAGGGCTTAGCCTTAGTTTGAGCTCATCCGGTTACCAGCAGCAGCCGGCGGCGTCTCCTTGTCTCCGCGGCAACTACAGGGCTCAACTTCTTTCGGGGGACTCATCTGAAGGTATTTACGGGCCTGGTTATTTAGATCTGGTCAATAATGGCTCCGATCTTCAAGATTGGGTGTTGGTCTTGCAGAGAAGAGATCGGTGGTGGTGTCGACGGACGAGGCGGAGGCGGAGGCGGAGGCGACGCGGTCGCTGCTGCGGGGGATCGACGTGAATCGGGGGCCGGGGGAGAGGGACGTCGTCAGCGAAGAGGACGCGGGAGCGTCGTCGCCCAACAGCACGCTCTCGAGCGTCAGCGGGAAGAGGGCGGAGCGCGACAGTGGTCACCCTGGACTCGGCGATCACGAGGTTCTAGAAGCTGATCGGTCCAGCTCTCGCGGCGGGATCAGCGACGAGGAGGATGGCGGGGACGGCTCTCGAAAGAAGCTCCGTCTCTCCAAGGACCAATCGGCTGTCCTGGAGGAGAGCTTCAAGGAGCACAACACCCTCAATCCCGTAAGCTCCTCCTCTCTTCTCCTCTCCTCTCCTCTCCTCCGATCCCTAATTCCTTCATTCCGCTATCATCGTTGATTCTCGAAACTGGTTTTGATGGCAGAAGCAAAAGATGGCGCTGGCGAAGCAGCTAAACCTGAGGCCGAGGCAAGTGGAGGTGTGGTTCCAGAACCGGAGGGCGAGGACGAAGCTGAAGCAGACGGAAGTGGATTGCGAGTTCATGAGGCGGTGCTGCGAGAAGCTGACGGAGGAGAACCGGAGGCTACAGAAGGAAGTGCAGGAGCTTAGAGCCCTGAAGCTGTCGCCGCAGCTGTACATGCACATGACTCCGCCCACCACGCTCACCATGTGCCCTTCCTGCGAGCGCGTCTCCAACTCTAACTCCGCCGCCGCTGCTTCCCCTTCTCCTGCGACGCCGATGCCGGACCACCACCAACAGTTCTTCCTCAGCCAGCGGCAGATCCCCTCGCCGTGGGCTCCCGTACCCCTCCGGCCCTTTCTGGAAGCTGCTTCTCTTCAGCGGTAGCTAATTAAAGCGCCATTTAGTTAATCAGGATCTGATCGATGCCTAATTAGCGAGCGAGCGAGTGGAGAGGGCTTTTGTGTTGTACGATGATGACGATGGCGACGGATGAGTGGGAATTCAAATTTAGTACGAGACATTAAAATTCGAATCCATTCTATAATAATTTTTTAAATACCAAAATTAAAAACAAAAGTACGTACACAACATATACACACACAAGCTAGCTATGGATTTGCAGTACGCAAGTCAAGCTTAAGAGTATCCGACCACTTCTACAGGATTATGGTACGATAATATGCGGTGGGATGAATTTTTTAGTTAATAAAAATTTAAATCTCACTCAGAATATATTATAAATTTAAATTATTCGTGATGCTAGATTGATTTATTTGCGTTTTCTGATTAATAAAATTTTTTCATAGAAGTGAATACATGATCCTCAATATTAATCAAATTGTAAGAGCCAAATAATTAGATTAAAAATATATATGTATATATCCGTCGACTTTTAAATTGCTCTCTTCCTAGGCTTATGCTCTTTAATTACAAATTGGTCAGGTTAATATTTAAATATAAATGAAGGATGCGAATTGACTAAAAGGGGTGGGATCTCAGCGGCCCACCATAACATGGGGGACAAAAGATGGGACTTAGCTCACAAATTATTGATTTATGATTATAAAACTCGTATACTTTTTTATTTTCTAGCCTCTTTCTTTACTTCTAACAGTCTTTCGATGTTGGAAAAAGAAAGAGTGAGGGCAGAGACTGATGACTCACGTGCTAACGTGGGTAGTGCTAGTGAAGCATCGGGGGAATATATATACACATCAAAAAAATATATATATAGGTCCCCGCAATTGGTAAAAACAAAAATGCAACTTGGTGTATAACAGTTAAACCAAACGTATTTAGATATAAGAAGCAGAAATAGAGGCTCACCAAGAAGGCACTAGAGACAGAAGCCAAAATTGCTGGACAAATCATTTGATTGCTGAAACTGAAGAACTCCAACTACAGGAAGGAGTACCGACGGACTTAAACAAGCTGGCAATATTGGCAGAAACAACAGGATCGGTTGCAATCATAGGCAGCAATCTCTTCAAAGATGTTTTTTAGTCCGCACAAAAGACAATGCAGGTAAAGAGAAGATTCGGTCACAGGAGGATTGTAGCATCATGGCAAATTAGGGAAAGACGACTGCATTGAAAGTTGAACAACATGCCAATGAAATTTTTTTGGGGGAGCAAATGAAGACCGCCTAAAATCTACAGCCGAAGTTATGCATCTAGACATACACACTGATTTGGTTGAATATTCATGGGAAACTAGCATTAGCGTGCAAAAGCCAAGAGTTTATGTAAAACTTTATATGGAACATAATAGATAGACCTGAGATCATGGAATAACAACAACATAAATGATGCAACCAAAAAATAAAACAAACAAAAGATAATGCTAAATGCAGGAATAGTCAATCTCCATCAAAGGACCAAGTATCAGACTACACTGAAATTAAGCCTTGAGTTTGCCATAGAATTTCTGCTTCTCCAGAGTAGTCTGGAAACGGCC
The DNA here is from genome assembly GCF_018446385.1 of Zingiber officinale. Taxonomy (NCBI): domain Eukaryota; kingdom Viridiplantae; phylum Streptophyta; class Magnoliopsida; order Zingiberales; family Zingiberaceae; genus Zingiber; species Zingiber officinale. The sequence goes on along the minus strand of NC_055997.1, from coordinate 89,628,793 downwards.
ATGGCCAAACTTGGATGAAGTATCGATAAACTTCAGCTTGACCTCCTCGAGGGCCACACGGGAAGTCTGCTTCAGAAGGGATTGGCGAAGGGTAACCACTCTCTTCTTCGGTCCCACACAGCAACCCTTGATCATGATATAGTCTTCTTTCACAATACCATAGTGAGGGAAACCACCCATAGGGGTAATGTCCTTCTCAGTTCTGTAGAAATAAACAGAAAGGTAATTGGTCAGAAAGGAAATATGGAATGAGTTTAATAGTGCTTTTGATAGATTTGCCAAAGTGAAGATGGTGATCAGAAACAACTAAGAAAACCCTGGTTGTAAAATGACTACAAAAGGACTAGCTTATCATTGAGCAAGAATACTATAGATGATAGTGAAACAAAAGATAAATGGATTTAAGAAATTACCTGTCAAACTCAGTCATAGCGTTATGTGTTTCATCTCCAGAATTACCAATCTTGTATATCTTTTTGTTCATTTCAGTACGATGATGGTAGCCATTCTGTCCAGCACGTGCAACAGTATAAGATACTCTTGCAGGATGCCAAGCACCAATACAGGCAACCTTGCGCAACCCCCTGTGTGTCTTGCGTGGAAGGCGAGTGACACCCCAACGAGTGACAACACCTTCATAACCTTTACCTTTGGTTACACCAATAATATCGATCATCTCATCCTTTTGGAAGATGGCATCAATTGGGACTTGCTTTTCAAAAAAGTTGTATGCAAAATCAACCTTCTGCGCTACAGTTCCTCCGTTAACCTGGATCTCCATCAGGTGTGCCTTTTTCTGTTTCAGACCCTTCATCTTCCTAATCTGTAGGACAAAACACAAGTTGATCCTAATAAATGAATAATATAAATCTGCCATTGATTTTGGAAAATAAAACTCAAAATAAATAATTCTTGGGAAGAAAGTAATACTTAAACGTGGCCAAACTACTGGATGAGTATTGGTAATTCCATATGGTGGTTAATTTGAATTACACCAAACATAATGCTACCTAGGAACTGAAACAAGGTTACAAGTATTGTTAGAGTCCATCTTTTAGAGACTACAAGGGCAGGTCTATAGTTTACAGCCAATTCTTAATGAGTTGTGTTGGCAAATTCCTACAAGCAAAAACTTGATACTTATTGCACTACAAAATATTCATTTGGAAAGGAAATTTCTCCCCAATCCATATGAAAAAAAGACACGTTCCTCCCAAGAATGACATTGTCACTGGAATTGGATGAATTTAACTAATAAGCATGCCAATTGTTACTCAAACTACTAATGAAGGTCATTGGAATGCTTAACTCCAACAAGCTCTAAATGGGATCAACTAAATGGTTAAGGTTGCTCACGTTATGAAGTTATCAGGTTCTGCCACATCATCAATTTTTTGGCATATCTGAGACAAGGATGGGACCTGATTCCAGGTTGAACTGCTTGGCCAATTAAACAGAGAGTCAACCTTGCATTTTGTATTCACAAACTTCTGTCAACATCATTTCTAACCACAATATATACGATGAATGATCATGGCTGAAGGATTTCTAACCATGACAACAAGCAAAACAGTCAAAATTGTCAAGAACTACTTGATTAACTGAAAAGAGAACCATTATCTTTCAGATTTACCTGAGTATGAGCCAGAACACGGATAACTGACCCATATTTCTTCATCTTTTCTAGCTGTGCCTGAATCTCTTTCTTTCCCTCATCACTGTCATACTTTTTAGAGTACTTATTGAAAGCCGTCTTCTTGCTCTTGTACCAGTTTTTGTAGAATCTCCTCCTGACTTCCTCACTTAAATGCTGAGCCCACACAGTATTAAGGGAACGAAGACCATGTGGCGTCTTCACATAAGCAACAAGCCCCACAACAACCATTGGAGGAGTCTCTATAATTGTTACTGCCTCACATGTTTCCTTCTTGTGAAGTTCTACAAGCAATAAGAATTTATGATGAACAGATGAATTTCAGATTAAAAATCATAAAATGTATGCTAAAAGGATGACATATTTCTGTCTTATAAAAATGTACAATACATTATATAAAGAAACTCTGGGTGCAAAGACAAAAATTATGAAAAGAATCTCCTTTGCTTTGTTAAATTTGTAATTGATACATCAATTTCAAATTCAACAAAGATGGGCATCAGATCAGAGACTAGTAAAATATGCTCAATTTTGGGGGAATAAAATATAACAAGGATGCAAACTTTGAATTTGTAGATATGCATATTTGGGCACAAAGATTAACAATATTTAAAATATTTAATCTAGTGGCAGCAAGTTGATCTTTTACTAATTATAGATGGAAAACAAATCATGAATAAACAAGTTCTAATTTACTGTGCTCATAATATTGCAACGATTTCAGATTAATCTGTGTGAAAGTTCAATTTCGAAATGTGAAAATTTGACAATTTGATAAACACATACTGGATCCTGGTTTCTCCACCTCACGCACAATGTGGGTCATTCCTGCCTTGTAACCAAGGAATGCAGTTAACTTGCAGGGCTTTGTGGGATCATCCTTTGGAAAGGACTTCACTGCATTCATAAATCACACATAAAATTGAGAGAAAAATGGACCACGTGAAAAATATTTAACCCAGAACCAAAAGACACACCGGTATTTTAACTATACTATACCAAACAAAAAGCCAAAGTACTAGTGCTCATGATGTTTAGCAGTCAAGTTGCAAGTACCAACAAGCTAAAAAAAAGATAAGTATGATCCAGAGGATATGTACTACATTTACATAATAAATGTTTAGTCTTAAAAAATAAATATTAGAATATGGCTTAAATACATGATTGTCAGACAAATATCATTCTCAATTTACCTATGTGCTCTTCATGATTAGAATACCAAATTCCTTTACAATCTAGAATAGATGTGAGTTAAGTTACATACATCATCTAAGTTCATTCAAAATTGTCGTTGTACTAGATTTGCCAAATTTTCCAAGTGAAATATAATTGATTTCTCTTTTCTTCTTTTGCTAAAAGCTCATACAATAGGAAGAATAGAATAGATATTTGAGGTCAAAGTGTTGACTTAGCTTCAGAATGTTAAGTGCACAAATGGTTTGAAATACTAGACTAGATTTTCAAAAGCTTTAGAAAAAAAAAGAGCAAATTGAAACCAATTTATTCCTCTCGTATTTAGCTCAAATCTCCATGTGGTCTGGATTATAAATCTATCGAATTAGAATTATAATAGTTTAATATACGTACACTAATTATTGAAAGCAAGCAATGGAGTAATATGAAGACAAAAAAATTACGCTGCCAATAGAACTTAATTACAATGGATGGAAACATAAACAAAACGACAGTTTCTACTTGTTACCTTTTCCACGGTGACGAGATGCACGCTTACGAGGGAGAAATCCGAGTGATCCATGCCTTGGGTGCTCAAATTTCCGGTGAGACATCTTCCTTACCAAACGTCGTCAGAAGCCTAATCAACACTTGAATGCAAATAAAATACGATGATTTCAAGCACGAGAGATTGAAAAGAAAAAAAAAATAGTAAAAAAATCGAGGCTATATTAACAATCTAGTCAAAATGGAATTGTTTCAGATCTATCCAGTTTAAAGAAAACCGGAAACGAAATCAGACAATCCACTTCCGTCTACCTTATTGTAACCAGAGAAGGCAAATACCATGAACTGCTAAGACAAACACAGGTGAAGATCACGAACGAAGACGAAAAACAATGGCTAGAAAATCTTTTAAACAGGATCGGGTTCCTCACCTGTGACGACGAGCAGGCGGCTGAAGACCCGTCAGTGAGGCTCAAAAACCCTAACGGGCGCTTATAACGCGGCGAAAGGTAGCGTTACGACCAAAAAGCCCTCCTAAGTTTGAGAATTCCCAGGCGAGTTTACGGGGTCAGGTCGGACTCTAGTTGGAAGCGATTGAGACCCGAATCCGTTTTTCAAGTAATAACCACAGACCGAATCATTTTTTTTAAAATGAAAATTATCACCTAAACTTTTGTCACTTTATATTATAAAGAAAATAAAAAGAAAGAATGAAAGAAAAAGGAAACGTATGGTAAATTGTGTAAAAAACTACAAAGACATGGTCAGATTTACAATTTGCAGGCACGACTCTTGCCCATTGTGGTCAGTCACCTTTACTCATCTTTGTTAGTAAGGTCATGCGTTCTCTTATGTGCAACCTCCACAAGCAGTGTTAGAAGGGCTTCGCAGGCTTTAGATGCATCTGTTTCGACAGGTTCATTCTTGGAGGACGAGTACACCATCCATGCATGGTCAAGCTTCTCATCCGGCCGAACCACAACGGAACCAGGAACCTCAGCATCTCTTCTCGTCACAAGGCCGTCGCTTTTCTCCCCGTATCTCACCTGCAACAGTTGAGCACAGGCAGCCATGGCAGCTCCGAGCGGCATGACCACTGGAAGCTTGGTGGGCTGGCCGTCGGCGAGCGGCATGATGATAGGAAGCTCAGCATGCGCCACTGGGGAAAATGTAGCGAGGACGCCAGGCTTGATTCCTGCTTCTGTGTGGAAGGAAACGAGAGGAAGTTCCTGCGGCAATGGGTTTTTTCTTAAAAACTCTCTCCTGCGCTCGTACGTCAGATCTTCTAGTGCCTGTAAATCACCCTGCATGCACCAAAAGACAAAGTAAGCTGGAGCACAAGATGCATCTAGCGTCACAACAAAAGAAGAACTCATTAAAGGCCAAAGAATGATAATGGTTTAAGCACCTTGAGGATTTTGCAAATCAAAGTTTCCGTGATTTTCCGCAGACTGACATAGTCTCCGAGCTGACCTTCACGCAGAATGTCAGAAGCAATTGGGCTTCCTCCATAAGGACTCTGAGCTAAGGCCAGTCCAGCAACCTTATCCTTCAACTCAGACCAGTACAAAGATAAAGCAGCTGCGGCATCAACTCCACCCTTGCTGTGTCCGAGAAGCAGCACACGTTTTCTTGAGCCCCAGAAGATTTCTTCTATGTACTGCTTTATCTCTCTCGCATTTTTTTCAACAGAAGCCTGCTAGCAGATATAATTAAACAATCTTCGATAAAAAATTTAACCAGCAGTACACAGACAATTACCTCGCTGTGAATCTTCGCTATGTGGCAAGTTAGCCCCATCTTCGAAAAGTATGTTTTTGTACTGACAAAGTACAGGGGTCCATGGTTGCTGAAAAGGCCTATCAGAATGATACTTCATGAGAGGGGAAACTAAAACATAAATACATAGCAAACAATAATTGTTTCTGCACCTTTAAAGTAATACCTGGAACCAATAAGTAAACTACAGAGTTTGGCAACTTGTGCTCGTTATTCCTAACAAGGACATGCATAAGATATTACATAATAAAATGATTCAGATACACATTTTGCAAAGAAGTTCTGATACAATATATTGGGTTAGTTCTCCAATCCCAATGGATGGAGCTTGGATTAACCAACCTTATACTCTCTTGTATCTCCCGAAAACGTCGAGTTCCATCTTCAACTGGAGGCATGTCTATAGCTCGTTGTAGCCATCCTATGTCATCTGCTGAACCACGAACAGTTTTCCTTGCCCGTTCTATAAGGCTGCATATACAGATTGCGCATGTAATGTACAGAAAATTGTAAACGTTGCATGTGACTCCTAATTTTTTCTTGACACCAGTATAATTTTGGGTTTAATGTTCAAAGCAAAAAATGACGGAAATGAAGATGCACATAATTTAAAGATAATATAATAGAGATAACGATGCTAAGAAGCAACTCGTCATGGCTGCCAGATCATTAGTTTGTATTTCAAATGTAGTCCTGCATCTCGAACCTCCAAAATGATTCTTTTGCAAAACTGCCATATATAAAAAGAAAAGTAGCGAGAAATGCACTATTCTTATGTTTCCTGTTATTTTATCAAGTGACATCCTAAGATACTCTTCATGTTTACTTCAGAGGCCAGCCTTGAAACCCATGGTGGGACCTGGTCTATAGGGTTGAAAACATGAAAGCAGCCGCTTAGCTGGACATAGAATAGCAAGGACTAATACCACTGGCAGCCGCATGAAATGGTTAAATACCATATTCCATGATACCTAGACAATCAAGGTCTCAACCATCAAAACCAATGGAGAATGAAACTTAAAAAACAATGGCTCTACTACAGTGGCAATAAATTTCCTACATATATGAAAATTTTATTTTCAGCTAAATTTCCTTATCAATGATGCATTTGTATGACCTGAAGACAGTGAAAGCTGCTTAATCTTTCAAGTGATCATACCCTTTGAACACTGAAGATCCATTTTGCAAAATGCGGTTTGACACCAATGGTTCATTTCTTCCCTGAGATGAACTTGCACCCATTTCCTCGATTGTGGATGAAGAAGTGCTGTCATCACCAGATGACATGTATTCTTGTGTAGGAGAAAGAGTTATCAATTCCTGCGCTTCATCAAGCTCAACATCACCTGCACAAAGGGCAACCAAATGTCATATGTAACCGACTGAAAAATAAAGCAATCAGCTATCAGTCATTTGTGCACTGTAACTAATGAAATTTGATGAACAAAAAATCAGTTTGGGTATTTGTTGAGAAAGCATTGCTGAGAGGTGACTCAAATGTCAATGAAACTAACCAGCAGAACCAACAAAGCAACTTGTAAAGTATGTTGTTGTTTGTGCAAGATATGAAGCTGCATTATTGAGGGTTGGAATGGAAGTAAACAACTGAAGCCCTTCAGATGTTGAATAATCATCATGCACCTGGGAGAAGTAAATTTTCTAATAAGTTTGAGACATGTCAAATAATAATCACAAATATTAATTCTCCATATCATTTATTTGTTCATCTGAATGGAACTAAAATAAGAAACTTCAAGCTGAGTAATCTCAGCAAAAAAGCAGTAAATCCAAAGAAAGAATCACAAGAGAGGAAAGAAAAATACACAAAATGTACTCACAAGTAATATAAGCCACTGGCACTTCAATGTACCAAAGCAGCATGACTTATAGCCATATACAACTAGCATAACTACATGTCATGAAAAATGAATAAGCAGTTAAAAGTTTCAATGCATTAAACATTTCTTTGTAAAATATTGAAATAGATCAATATTCATCCCACATTAATGTATCAGAAAATTCTATGATCAAAGACTAACAATAAAAAAAAACTGACCTCAACTGGAATGTGGGCTCAATTTATTCAACCCTAGATTTGTTGCCAAAATAATAATAATAAAAAAAACTACTGCAAACCCATTTCATGTTAATGCATTTCCACTATTATCTCATGATCATTTGTTTGTTTGAAGTGTTGGATCATTGATGCAAGAAAATTATCAAAACAAATAAATGTATGTTGTATGTCATTGTTCCTTTTGCTCTAATAAATTGATTTTTTTTTTTTTTTTGGCCCTCAGGCTACAGTGTAGCGGCAAGGTGCCCATGTAGTCTCCCAAGCACCCATGGTTCAATTACTAGCTACGACGCATTGTTGGCCATTTTCCTTCCATGGGATGACAAACCCGGGATGTTGGGCTACTGGGTCGTCCGTTGCAAGCACTTCTGGATTTAGTCTGATGGCTGGTGAGAAACTTATGTGGGATTGGGCCGATCATCCCTCTGTCCAAAGGGTTGGATACCTAGTACTAGCTAAAAATAATAATAATAATAATAAATAAATAAAGTGAAATTTTTTCATGAATTGTTGCATTACCCTTACCAATTTTTAAAGATTGATAATGCTTCCTTAAATGATTTATGCTCACCAAGAAATAATCTATTTTAAGTTCAGAGCTTTGGGATTCACTTCATGCCAATTAATGCAGTAGATGCACCATGAAGAAGCATTTGGTTACAAATACATGGTACATCTACTTGGTAAGAGAGATAGGAAAAAGATGGAGCATTCACCTAGTAGGAAGATGAAAGACATGATAAAGGGGTGTGTTGAGGCATAACTATGACCAAACAACAAACCCTTGTAATCTTTCCAATCATCACATCATGAAATAAACAAAATAATAATAAAAAATAAACTCTAAATATCGTCATAGTTGACAGGAACATGGAAAGGATATAAAACTCACCCACTTAATACGTGACTGATACATTTGCCTTCAATACAAAATGTCTACTCGGTCTTTGACAAAATATACCTCCTAAACGAAAATAAGACTATATATAACACCTTCAAATAGAGAAAAATGAAAAACCTCAGAAGTAGAAACATCAACTAGAGTACCTCAAGTTCATTGTCACGAAGATATAACTATGTTTTCCCAAACCTAGACTCCACTAACCCTATTCCTCCTAAAAGTTCATATTTCTTCATGTTTGTAATGTCTCATATTACTTCTGACTCATAAATAACTTACAGATTGATTACAAATAAACATACACCACCTTAAATTGCTCCAAAACAATATGATCTTACACAAGCCCACACAAAAACATGAATGCAAGATGCATAACTGCTAGAAAATATTTTTCCATAAAGTTGATATATTCTAAGATAAAAAACAAGTCTAAAATAGAAGGTGAATTTTATTTTATGCTCTAATAACTAGTAAATCCATTTGCAAATTCCATTCAACCAATTTAAAGCATGATCCTTCTGTTTGCAAATTCTTATAAATTTAAACTGCCAAAATTTTCCAACATTAAGTAGCACAAACAAACACTTTTGAGAACTGATTTTACTGATGAGCAAAGCGAAATTTCCTGTTGTACATGACAAAGACTATGATATGGATGTCTAAAGAATTTAAATTACATGTCGAGGAGAATGAAGCGCCATGTTATGTGAACTAAGTCAAAATCAAAGGGCTGGAATCACTCATTCAAGGCAATAGATCAACTTGATCAAACCAGTAAATAACTCAAAATAGGAGCAAAATGAGATGCAAAATCCTGCATTGGGTTCTTGACAGATGTAAATGCAAAGTTCGTAAGATAACACTCACAAATATTCCTCACCATCAAAGTTGAAGTTGACTCCCTCCCTCCATAGGAGCTTCCTTCCATGGTTGAAATAATCCTACATTCATTAGACTATTGTAAATGGTACTCTATTTATCACAAAGCATATTCATTAAAGTGAGTAGACTAAATGAAACACATTTCCAGAAAACTAGTGAAATTCATCTTCCCAACCCAAAATTCATGTTTGGTTCATTTCATAGTCTATGCAATAATTAATTAAACACCAAATGACACATATGGGCTTAACCATAAAATGGGTCATATAAAACCTGAGGTGAGCTATGAAGGGCACCTGGGGTGAGTGTAATCACCTTTGCTACAATAAAATGGGCCACATAAAACCATTCACTATAATTGTAGGTTTGCATTATGTCATCTGCATATCCTTCTTATGTTCCAAACTAACTAAAAAGAAGACAATCATACAAATATAACTTCTTTAATAAGAAAAAATAATCAAGGATTATTTAAATTAAAGAACATGAAGGTATTGCAAATAGAAGTTTTAGATATTTTAATCTATTAGTAAATAATGAGATAAGATATCATTTACAATATAAAGAGTGAGTGGGTAAGATGAAAAAAGAGGCTTTGTAGTCATATGTAATCCTTGTGCACCCATTATGCTAAAATAAAAATTTTGTAAGACAAATACATCTAAATATGGGTATTAAGGGGCCACGGCTGGGATGAACAAGGCTCGGGCCCATTAGGATCTTTTTCCTATGTTGAGCTAAACCTAGCATTGGAAAAAAGGGGTCATCCTCGACATATACCATAACTCCCATCTCCTGCCAAGATGCAAGAAAGTGTCATCCTCAACATGGCTCATGCCTCCCATCTCCTTATCTAACTAGAGTGGGTTGTGCACCTCATACTTATAAAGATGATATTTGGGAATTTTAGGTTATAGTTTTAAACATCATGTCATTTTGGTTGGTATGGTTCAGACAACTCATTTGATAGGGCAACTGAAATTGACATGAGCCTAGAATAAATGAATTGATAGAGATATATTCCAAACATTGGTCTCCTCTTTTGCTCATGAGATTAAAGCAACAAAGTCAACACAAAATGGAGCACAATTCATCATCTTCTTCTCACATAAGATCCATCATAGAGAGATACCTACCATAGTAAGCAAGACCAGAGGCAACATCAATGAGAGAGATGCAGCAACAAGCAAGAATGTTAAATCTCTTTTTTGTTGCTCCTACACCTATTCCTCCAAGAAGGAAACTAGAGTTACTTCTCGTGTTGATTGCACCATGTTTGCACACTAACATGGTACTGTCCATGCACAAAATAATATTTTATATTGTATATTTTCATTGAGATAGACTTATTATGTTTTGATTACAAAGAAATAAAAATAAAAAGAATGATATAGTCATAATTCACACAAATGTAGCTCTAAGAGATCGATGTTAAAATGAGTGAAAAGATGTTAAGAAAAAGATTTAACATGTTTAAGTACAACTGCTTAGATAAATAAGAAAAACACAGGCCCTACATCTTATATGTAAGCAATGTCTAAAATGTCCTAGATATTACTAATGATAATACGTGTCATAGTGCTCAATGACATTATAAGATCTATAGGGATGCATAGTTTTCATTGGTGCTCTTTCTATTACAATCCAAGTAAAATGATTTTGAAAAATGTTTAATTATTTCGTTCACTGGCTCCAAAACCTTAAATTGCCCATAAAAGGGCTCAATTTGAACTTTTATAGATTTAATACTCCCCTATTGTGTGAGAACTGATGTTATATACACGAGCCCAACAGGCTGAAAATCAACAGAAGACTAATACTATAACATTTAAACACGTTAAAAATTTTTGTATGATCACTTGTACCAAAAACTTAACCTATTAAGAAAGGGAACAAACCATCGTCTAATTATCTTAATAAAAGTGTCAAGTTTATCTAAATTTCAAAAATTCCTCAATGGTTTGATTCCTACCCTATCAGACGAGCACAAATGCTTAAAACAAACATTTTTTTCCCATTAACGCCAGCACATGTACTATAATTCTATCCCTGACTTTGTTCGCCTCTGCAATATCAATCAAAAATCTCCTATACTTCATTTCTACTTTCGACCTTCTTCTCGTGTTGAAATCTGGTATCCAGCATTCTCTCTATGCTTCCATGCCTGACTAGTTTGAGCCAACAAATTTTCCCCTCGAAATTTTCAAATGTTCCAGATAAATTAAGCGAGCGCATGACTTATCAAAGGAAATATAAAACCATATCTGGGATCAGACAGAGAAATGTTTTTTAAAAAATAAATAAATAAACAACGATGATGAGGTGAGATTTCCTGTCTCCAAATAGGTCCTTCCATGAACCCGCCTAAATTCCCTAACATCAAAAAGAAGAAGAAAACCCAATCGAAACAAAGCGTACCTTGTCGGCGAGATCGGTAGACAGAATCCCGCGAGAAGCAGATCAGAGATAGGATCGCAACTCCTAAGCGCGAGGGCGATCGATCGGAAGTTAAAACGGAATCCCGTTCGTCGACGTTACTTATAACGAAGGCCAACTCCTCTCCCTATCCCACCTCCAGTTTGGCTGACACATTCACCCGGATCGTCTCTTCGACAGACGGAGGACCAATAGGTCTCGCCTCTCTGATTTGAGGTATACTTTCGTGTAAGCAACGTAGCAGTCACAAACCTAGGTTCACGCTTTTTTCCTTGGCCGTGAAGTTGTGGACCGGAAGGCCGGTCGAGGAATGGTCCGCGGTCCGAGAAGTGTCAAACGAGCAAATCAAGCCGCTCGCGCTGGGTCAGGATCAGAGGAGAAGAGAGATGGAAATAACGAAAATACGAAGCGTTTTTCTCTAAAATGTTCTGTGCGCTTGGATAAACAAAACACTGGAAGAATTAAAAACATCATACCTTATTACCTTACACAAATATGGATAAATTAATAGATGAATTCAATAAGTCAACTGACAAATTTAATGTTGTCAGATCAGTTTTTCTAAAATTTCTGTCTTCGGTTTGACTAACAAATCTAATACTTCATTTTTGAAGCAACTAACGCTAATTCTATGGATGAATTACGAGGCATTTGTGTTGCTTCTAGGTTAAGAACATTGCCGTTGTGGAATGATTAGTGTGAGAGGGGCTGAATTCTGCATTTTTAATATACTAAGGGTTTATTTGGTAATTGGTCGGATGGGATAGAGTTGCTAATTGTTTTGGTTTAGAAGATTTTCAAGGGCGTAATTGTATAAATGGTAAATGTTTAGGGCCAACCTGAAACGCTGAGATTGAAAACGAAGTAATATGACTATATAATTTTGGGACGGGCGAAATGTAATTTCTATGTAGCCGGAAAGAAGAGATCTCTCCTCCACCATCGGTCGTCGGGCGACCCTCTTCAGTTTTTCGTCTCCTCCTCCAGATCTCTTCCGGGAGCGATCTAATCTCGAGATCCAGTTCTCAGATTCCAGGTCGGAAGACTCCTCAAGATCCGACTTCCGATCTGAGCCCTAGATCTGATTTACAGTGTGCGCTTCCTCTTCCTGCGCCGGGAGCTGATTTACATTTGTTTCGTGCGGTTTTGATCTTGCAGCTATGCTGACCAAATTCGAGACGAAGAGCAATCGGGTGAAGGGGGTGAGCTTCCACAGCAAACGGCCCTGGGTGCTGGCCAGCCTTCACAGCGGCGTTGTCCAGCTATGGGACTACCGCATGGGCACCCTCATCGACCGCTTTGACGAGCACGACGGCCCTGTTCGCGGAGTCCACTTCCACAAATCCCAACCCCTTTTCGTCTCCGGAGGTGATTGTTACTTTGTCCTTACAATTTCCAGGCTTCCTTCGATCTGATTGCCCTAGCGTTGCATTCGATTTTGCTCGTCGAGTATGACATCAGATCTTGCCCAGCCGTCCTTTGATCTACTTGCCCTGGCGTTATATTCTATTTTGCTCGTTGTGTCTGTGATCAGAGTTGGTTAGCGTTCCTTCATTGTGTCTCGCAAATGGTGGTTGGTTTGTTTTCATGATTGATCGCTTGAGACTAGATGAAATTGCTATCGATGCATATTTTTTTATTTGAAAATCAAATCTTCGGGACGATAGATAGGAATACGCCGTTTTTCTGGCCTTGTTTTCTTTGACGTTTTCAAATTTGTTAGGTTCAGATCCGTTCCAATAACCTCAAGTGTTCAATTTACTTGTACTTGTTTTCTGAAGGAGATGCTTTATTTGTAGGAGATGATTATAAGATCAAGGTCTGGAATTATAAGACACACCGGTGCTTGTTTACCCTCCTTGGTCATCTTGATTACATTCGCACTGTGCAATTCCATGATGAGCATCCATGGATCGTTAGCGCAAGTGATGATCAAACTATTAGGATTTGGAATTGGCAATCTCGGACCTGTATTTCGGTATTGACAGGGCACAACCACTATGTGATGTGTGCCTCGTTTCATCCAAAAGAAGACCTGGTTGTTTCTGCATCCCTGGATCAAACTATCCGTGTTTGGGATATTAGTTCCCTTAGGAAAAAGGTTGCGCCAGCTGATGATCTCCTGCGTTTGGGTCAGATAAACTCAGATTTATTCGGCGGTGTTGATGCTGTTGTCAAATATGTCTTGGAAGGTCATGATCGTGGAGTCAATTGGGCATCATTCCATCCTAGTTTGCCACTCATCGTGTCTGGAGCAGATGATCGACAAGTAAAATTATGGAGAATGAATGGTAACTTTGAAAATATCTGTCTGTTGAATCATTGACTTCCTTGCAACCTTTATAAAGTATTTAAACTTTATTTTTTCACTCCGGATAAAATCATATTTCATGGGATATCATCCACTAGAGTTGTGCAAATTTCTATTTTCATATTATATAAAATATGAAGAATATATAGATACTTACTTGCTTAGAACCATTCATTTTCTTGAGGATGGAAATGAAAAAAAAAAGATTATAAACTTCTGCAATAGTTTTTTTTTTTTTTTGAAATTCTGACAAACGAGTCGTGCCCCATTAAATATCCATTGTGTTGCAGATACAAAAGCTTGGGAAGTGGACACTTTGAGAGGTCACATGAATAATGTTTCCTGTGTGATGTTTCATGCAAAGCAAGATATCATTGTATCTAACTCAGAAGACAAAAGCATTCGCATTTGGGATGCTACAAAACGAACAGGTATTCAGACATTTCGCAGGGAACACGACCGTTTCTGGATTCTTGCAGCACATCCTGAATTGAACCTTCTGGCTGCTGGTCATGATAGTGGCATGATTGTTTTCAAATTGGAGAGGGAACGACCTGCTTTCTCTGTTAGTGGAGATGCTTTATACTATGTGAAAGATCGATTCTTGCGAGTCTATGAGTTCTCATCTCAGAAGGACAATCAGGTTGTTCCCATAAGAAGACCTGGTTCAGTTAGCTTGAACCAAGGACCTAGAACATTGTCTTTTAGCCCCACTGAGAATGCTGTCTTGATCTGTTCTGATGTGGATGGTGGATCATACGAGCTTTATATTGTTCCTAAAGATGCTGCCGGAAGAGGTGATTATATGCAGGATGCAAGGAAGGGAGCAGGGGCATCAGCTGTTTTTGTAGCTCGTAATAGATTTGCTGTTCTTGATAAGAGTAGCAATCAAGCCATAGTTAAGAATCTTAAAAATGAGATTGTAAAGAAGAGCCCTCTGCCAATTGGTACTGATGCTATATATTATGCTGGCACTGGTAATCTGTTGTGCAGGGCTGAGGACAGGGTGCTTATTTTTGACCTCCAACAGAGGATTGTACTTGGAGAACTTCAAACTCCATCTGTTAAATACATTGTGTGGTCAAGTGACATGGAATCAGTTGCTTTGCTAGGTAAACATACGATAGTAATTGCTAATAAGAAACTTGTGCACCGTTGCACATTGCATGAAACTATCCGTGTGAAAAGTGGTGCATGGGATGACAAAGGTGTGTTTATCTATACAACATTAAATCATATCAAGTATTGCCTTCCTAATGGAGATGGAGGAATAATAAAAACACTTGACAACACTATTTACATAACCAAGGTTTCTGGAAACAATATCTATTGCTTGGATCGAGATGGGAAGAACCATACAATATCAATTGATTCGACAGAGTATGTCTTCAAGCTCTCCCTGTTTCATAAACGTTATGATCATGTGATGAATATGATCAGGAACTCACAACTTTGTGGTCAGGCTGTCATTTCATATCTACAGCAGAAAGGCTTTCCTGAAGTGGCTCTCCATTTTGTGAAAGATGAAAAGACTAGATTCAACCTAGCTCTTGAGAGTGGTAACATTCAAATTGCTGTTGCTTCAGCAAAAGAGATTGATGATAAGGATCACTGGTACAGGTTGGGTATTGAGGCTCTTCGACAAGGAAATACTAGCATTGTGGAGTATGCATATCAGAGGACAAAGAACTTTGAGAGGTTATCTTTTCTTTATCTCATAACTGGTAACGAGGAGAAGCTGTCCAAAATGCTGAAAATAGCTGAAATCAAGAATGATATTATGGGCCAATTCCACAATGCCATGTATCTTGGTGATGTCCATGAGCGTATAAAGATATTGGAGCATGCTGGTCATTTGCCTCTAGCATATGTGACAGCTGTGAGTCATGGACTCAAGGAAATTGCTAGCAGGCTTGCTACTGAGTTGGGTGAAAATGTTCCCACTTTACCTGAAGGTAAAAAGCGTTCTCTTCTCCTGCCACCTTCATCTCTGATATGCTGTGGGGATTGGCCAATGCTGAGGGTAATGAGAGGTATTTTTGACAATGGGCTGGACACTGGTAAAGCAGGGAATGAGGAAGAGGAAGATGCTAGCAATGCTGACTGGGGCGATGAGGAATTGGACATTGTTGATGTGGATGACATGATACAGAATGCTGATATAGGTATAACTGCAGAACTCGATGATGGAATTCCAAATGAAGATAACGAGGAAGGAGGATGGGACCTTGAGGATTTGGAACTACCACCAGATGCTGATACACCAAAAGCTTCTGGAAATGCTACTTCATTATTTGTTGCCCCTACTCCCGGCATGCCTGTTAGCCAAATATGGATTCAGAAGTCATCCCTGGCAGGTGAGCATGTAGCTGCTGGAAATTTTGATACAGCCATGCGCTTGCTTACCCGACAATTGGGGTTCAAAAATTTTGCTCCTCTGAAGCCGCTTTTCATGGATCTTCTTCTGGGAAGTCACACCTATATGAATGCATTTGCTTCCGCTCCAGCTATGTCAATTGCTGTTGAGAGAAATTGGAGTGAGTCTGCAAGTCCTAATGTGAGAGGACCACCAGCACTCATATTTAAGTTTTTCCAGATGGATGAGAAGCTAAAGGCAGCTTATAGAGCCACAACTGATGGAAAGTTTCCCGAGGCTCTACGCCTATTTCTCAATATTTTGCATGCTATTCCGCTTATCGTAGTGGACTCAAGAAGGGAAGTCGATGAAGTGAAGGAGTTGATTGAAATTGCCAGAGAGTATGTTCTGGGCTTAAAAATTGAGGTCAAAAGAAAGGAACTTAAGGACAATTCAGTTCGACAGCAAGAACTTGCAGCTTATTTCACCAATTGTAAGCTTCAGAAGATTCATTCAAGGCTTGTCCTCACTAATGCTATGACTATCTGCTATAA
Source organism: Zingiber officinale (assembly GCF_018446385.1). Lineage (NCBI taxonomy): Eukaryota > Viridiplantae > Streptophyta > Magnoliopsida > Zingiberales > Zingiberaceae > Zingiber > Zingiber officinale. The sequence goes on along the minus strand of NC_055997.1, from coordinate 89,612,163 downwards.
GGGAGGAAATTTTGCAACAGCAGCAAATTTTGCCAGGATGCTTCTGGAGAACGGCCCAACTGAAATCCAAGCGAAAAAGGCAAGACAGGTGCTTCAACATGCTGGTGATAGACAGGATGCTAATCAGCTCAATTATGATTATAGAAATCCTTTTGTAGTGTGTGGGGAAACTTATGTCCCTATTTATCGGGGGCAGAAAGATGTTTCTTGTCCTTATTGTGGGGCTCGGTTTGTACCCTCTGCTGAGGGGCATCTCTGCTCTGTCTGTGAGCTTGCAGTGGTGGGAGCAGATGCCTCAGGTCTGCTTTGCTCTCCTGCACAATCAAGATAAATGAAAACAGGTACTTTTCTATGTAATACTTTTCTTCTGGCTAGTCTAACTTGTTACATATTGCTTTTCAAGCTGATTTTCAATTCTAAGTTTAAGATAACATTAGGCGAGTTGATTTTAATCATTTAACTTGGTTTAAGCGATTACTTGGATTAAAGGATAAGGTTTCAAAATTTAAAAACTTTTTTTTTTCTTGTTTTCAATATGGGGAAATTCATTTTGGTTTTAGGATGTGTTTGTTTAGTTTTTCAATAAAAGGCCTTGTTATTCTTTAAGCTCACAATTTGTTTCCATTGTTTATAGTTGTTCATTTCCCTTGGATCTTCTATTGTTGTTCAGTGTACTTTCCGTCTTAATTTTATCAACCTATTTAATTATTCAATATCATTTTTTTTAACTTTATTAATTAAATTAATTTATTACAACTTGAATTGATTCAAACTTTTATTAGCTATTTTCGGTTCACTATATTAATTGTGTTGTAGGTTGGTTGTCATATTCCGAACTAATTTTTGTTTCTAGAAGACCCAATTCAAACTTATCCTCACATTATTTCTTCTTGGTCTTACACTGTTCAATGTATAGTGTCTTGCCCATTGCCTAAGTCAAATGTCAGTCCCAACCCCCAAACTACCATCTACCCAACTCAACCTTATCTTAGCACACTAAGAATTAGATTTATAAATGAGCTAGGCAAAGCTAAGAGTTTTCAAGCTTGTTTATTTCTCTTACCGACCTTGTTTATTAAAATTCTTACTAAGCTCAACTAAGCTTGAGCTTATGACCATTTACCGAGCTCAATTTGAGAAATTATTGTATTTAAAATTTAGTTAAAACAATGATCCAATACATAAACTTTAGTATTTTCTTATTTTTAAATAATTTTAAATTATATAATTGTAAGACATTATATATATATATATATATGCTTTGTGACCAAAAGGTCACGGGTTCAAATCTTCGAAACAGCCTCTTGCAAAAAGTAGGGTAAGGCTGCGTACAATGGATCCTTCTCCGGGACCCCGCATAGCGGGAGCTTCGTGCACCAGGTTGCCTAGAGAATATATATATATATATAAAGAAATAAAACTATAATGAGACTTTAGACCAATTAATACAAAAAGTATATTCATGAATTATTCACGAGCTTTGTTGATGAATGCTAATGAACCAAACCAGAAAATTACATTTTTAGTCCGTAAGTTGCACTTTTTCTAATTTTCGTCCCATTATCTATAAATTTACATTCTTAGTACATTAACTTGCATTGTTTTCCAATTTTAATCTTTTTTTTGTCTGGAATTTGAATTGACCAACGATAATTGCATATATGGCGACAACAATGATAATATGGAGAATTTAGGTATTTTACTTTTGATGGACAAATCACTTACATGACAAATTTTTTAAGTCCACCTGGGCATTAAGATAAATAAGGAACACAAAATCAACGTCACATCACTTTAAAAATAAAATCAATAAAATTATTTTCTTTAAAATATTGTGGTGGAGAAGAATGGGGGATCGTTGGTTTGGGGGAAAGGGGGAAGATTTATAATGGGTGTAATTCCCTTTGAACCAAACTCAACAAACTCTATTATTGAGCTAATTATCGAGTTTGTTTATAATGCCCTATTCATTTACAACCCTATTAAAAGTTAGTATGTCAATTAGGATAATTATCCTATGAATAATAAAATTTAAGATTAGTGTTTGATTGAATTTCAAAAGGTTAAATAAATGACATGTATACATCTTATATGAAGAAATATCTATTAGTTAAAATTAGAATTGCTGGGAAAACAATTATTTTTCATGCGCTTATGATAGTAAACACTAGAACTCTTAGGTGGCGTTTAGTTTAGGAGTTTGGGAACGAGGGAATGGATTCATTCCCAAACCTTGTGTTTGGTTGATGGGAATGGAATTAAGATTTTGGAATGAAATCCAAAAACTTCGGTCTTGATGAAACCATCTCCTCCCTTGGGTTTTGATGAGAATGAAAATGAGAATTAAGTTTTGGACGAAAATACCCTTAATATATTTGTTGAATTTTTCTTTCATAGCACTTTCTCTCTCCTTATTTTCTCTTACTATACTTTTTCTCTCCTCATTCCATCATCACACTTTGTTTCTCATCATATTTTCTCTCTCAATCTCTCCCATCATACACTCTTCTCATTTTCTCCCATCACACTCTTTTCATTCTTTTCGATCACACTTTCGACCCCACGGGTCATCCGACATGGTAAGTGGTGGCATGCTTGCCACATGAGGTCGCGGGGTCGAACCACAGGGCTGTTGGGGCTTAAATCCTCGAACCGTGTGCAACTCACCCCACCACCACTTGCCCTCTCGACTGCGTGATTTACCTCCCTCGTGATGGCCTGGGGTTAGGTGCGGCGGGAGCACGGGGGGCGAGCGATTTCGCCTTTTGCCACATGTTTTCTCTTCCATCACACTCTCTTTCCTTATTTTGTTCTCATCATACTTTCTCTCTCATCATGTTTTCTTATCATAATTTCTCCCATCACACACTCTCTCCTCATTTTCTCTCATCACTTTCTCTCTCTTTATTCTCTCCCATCACACTTTCTCTTTCATCATATTTTCTTTCTTCTTATCCTCTTTCATCACGCTCTCTCCCATCACACTCTCTTTCCTCATTTTCTCTCATTTCTCATCATATTTTCTTTCTCATCACACTTTCTCTCTTATCATATTTTCTCTCACATTCAATTTTCTCTCACATCTAATTTTTTTCCTCTTATTTTTCTCTAAGGGTAAAAAAGAAAATTTTGGTTTATTTTGATAGAAAATATTCAACTAACCAAACATTGTTTTTAAGAGTAATATTCATGCTTATACCCATTCTCATTCCCTAATACTATGATTCCTATTCCCATTCTGATTCCTAGGAAAGAACCAAACACCACTTTAGATCCTTGAATAAATAGTGAAACAATAGTAGTGAGTTTTTTTGTGTCATCGCTCTCAACAGCATTCTCACTCGAATTTCTATGAAAGTCATACGTTGATTCCCAGCGTCTCATACAGTTAGCCCCATAACTATCTATAGAGAGGTAAATCAGGAACCAACCAGGCCACCACATGGGAGGGTATTTCCTCCGGCTTCACAGAGAATCAACCCTCTCATTTATGCAAGTCTACCATGTGGTGATCAGCTCAGCTATGCCCTGGGACAACAGTCTCACTTTAAAGAACCATACTAGTTGGGAATGAAAAGGTTAACTTTGTCTCATGAAATTATTATTAATTGCCTTAACATTTGTTTATGAGTGTCCCTTTACTCATGATGCTACATCTTTAAATTAAGTCGGAATATAATTCTTGCATCTAGGTTAACTTGGATGTACTGATCGAGTTATCTTATTGTCTATAATGGTTGAAATTATTATATGTTGAGTTATCTTATTGTCTATAATGGTTGAAATTATTGTATGTTGATCCTGTCTAAAATCGGTGAGAGTTGGACTATCGGTGAGGTGTCATTGAGGTTGACCAAGTTGCCATAATCAGGAGAAAGGAGAGGATGAGTTGTCTTCAATATCGACCAGGTCGCGTAGCCTTTGAAGAATAGGGTGAGTTGTCCCTGTCGCCAAAAGATTCTGCGAAGAGTAAAAAAGTGAGGAGGGAGGGGTTAGAATGGAGATCGGGTTGTCTCGACCTTCTACTTTGACGCCCAAGTCAATCTTGTAGATGTGCGTATCTTGGCCTACAAGGGCGGGACTTTTATAACTTGAAGGAGTGATGTGCCACATTTGTGATTGTCAGAAGGGATGGCGTGCTTCTCTCAGGATGTCGTATCACAATAACGAAGGTGTCCCATTGTCGTATAGGAGGTCACATTACTCGTATCTGGTACTCTAGAAGATATCATGGGATCACGCTAAATCCACTGTTCCACGTGTCACACAAGCCCACATGCTAGAGCATCTAGATATCTAGGTCTGAGAGAATCGTCGGATAGGAGTCGAGGTAAGTCGGAGTGTCCAACCGGTAGAGTCGATCGGACATGAGTTGTATCCGGTCGGAGAGTTGGGCCCTTGGAGTCAGGTGTACCGAGTAGTTCGGAATCAACAGGTGGATGCTTGGTTAGGGAGCTGGGACCTGGAGTCGAACGGAGAGTTGTGTCGACGGGGACAACTGGAGCGCTAGGTCCACAGGACGACTGCACGGTAGTGAGAGCTCGGAAGCCGGAGGGGGTGTCAGGAGCGCGGCTTTGAGGCAATGAGGGCTTAGAGGCTTGATCGATAATGGAAGCAGAGTGCAATGGGGGTGCACGACAACAACGACTAGGAGGCCCGAACAGTGATGACAACGGGCTCTGCCCCTCGGAGCGGCATGCTCCGTAGGCGGCCGGATCTATGTTGGAGGCGGCAGCAGTAGCGGGGTTTGTGCCGGAGGCGACGACAGCGTGGGGTCTGTGCCGAAGGCGATGACAACATCAGGGGTTGGTTGGAGATAGGCCGGCAAGGAGCGTGGAGGTCCATGACAGAGACTAATGGCTGGCTACATGACGCGTTGGTCAGGTGCTATGAGAGGACAGTGGTGGCTATGGTGAAGTCAGTAGGGTGGAGACTACCTTAGGGGGCTGCTCAGGTGGCGAGAGAGGAAGGGAGAGAGCTATTTGACGGTGGAGGGCATGGAGAAGGAGATCGGGGGTCGGAAGGCAGAGGCGACATAAGAGCATGCTCCGTGGTCCAGTAGTGCAAGATCCGGCGATAGTAGTGGGGGTGACGGCGGCATGGGGAAGGAGTGCCAATCAAATGAGTTTTTCATTAATCGTACAAATCTTAATGAGATCCATCAGAAGACATTAATAAAAGAACGTGAAATGGATTTTTTTTCTTTTTTGGTGAAACTTAATTTTTTAGAGGTCGACATGCCTAGTTATCAGTCTTGTGCCATTTAAGTGTAGAAACCTCATATAAGGTAGTGGAAACGACCTCACATAAGAGTTAAGATTCTCAAGTTGTGTCAACTGAGTGCTAGAACTTGAGAATTCATTCTTGTTGGAACATGGCTATATCAAGATTTTCCCTCACGGGCAAACCTGCTAGGGTTGAGATTTTGCAGGAACCCATGCAGATACACAACCTCAACTTACCTATCCAGTTGATGTACTGGTCTTTTGTCAATTGTCTTGGATGTCATTTTACCATGTCTCATAGAATGAAAATAATTTCCAAAAGTCTGAAGTCTTTATACGATACCTCAGAATTTTGTTAAACTACTCTTGGTACATATCTTATCTACAACTGATAAGTATAATTTACTTTTTTCCTCAGAAAATAATTTTCTTTTTATGTTTCAGGTATGCCTACAAGCTGTCCTGCTTCGGAAACATGCATTGCTCAGAGGCCTTTGTCATCCCATCTGTTTCTCTAGCTTTAGTAAATCTTATTTTTCTGGGGTTTTGGCACGGCGCAGCTATTGCCTCTGTCTTTCGTGGATTACAGTACTGGGTGGATGTTCTTCATCCATGCACAGTGGCCAGATTTTTTCCGAGGATAAAACTTAGCTTGGAATGTCTTCCAAACATTCACTTCTGAAACATTTTTTTTTATATATAACTAGACGTCATAAGTTGGGTCCTAGCCACCAATCTCTATTCTCCTTTTTTGTTTCATTTTTACGCATATCGATTTTTGTAAGTTTTCCATGCAATTAAGAATTTGTTGATGCGTTGTTGCCAAACCCGAAGGTATTTTTATTTTCCTTACAAGTTACTTAGATTGTGTGACAAATATTTCAATTTACAGAATTTTATGCATTACCGCTGCTGAAATTTAAAATAACCGTGCTGCATCATTTGTATCTGGCGATGGTATCTATGGGTTAAGATATCGATCGGTTATGTCAGCTTCTCGAAAGAAATATTTTGTTTTAATAATATTTTTTTGAATTTGAAATTTAATAAGCAGTTAACATCCAAGACTATCCTTATGAAACTTAGCCTATCGTTGTAGCTATAATTTTATTACATGACTTACATTTGGAAGTCGCGCTTACTCTTAGGACGATTTTTGTGCATATCGATATGTTACGATAGAACCTTTGTATGATTCTCATGACTATTTTAAAATATGAAATATGCTGGTGTGTGAATATGAAAATTATATGCAGGGATGTATATTTAATGTTTAATTGCTTATGTATTTCGTCGTATGTTTAATTGTTATTGCCGTTCATATGAGTTATGATAGGATGACTTATTAAATGAAGGAATCATATGATCGAGAAAGATAAGAAAAGTATATGACCAAAGTACTTTTACGTGCTCGGTCAGGTAAGTTCGATCGACATAAGGGTGCTTAGCCTTGTAGATAGTCCTCAGCATGTTACTGACTGATCAAAGACCGAGCGAGAACCATTACACTCATATAAGCTCGATCGAGCGAAGCCCGACCGAGCGTAAAGGCACTCAACCTTATGTATGACTTTTAGCACATTATTGGCCGATTGAAGGCCGAGCAAGTATCCATGTGTTCATATACGCTCGGCCAAGCAAAGCCCGCCCGAGTGTAAAGGCATTTAGCCTTATGGAAATCCTTAGTATATTACCGGCTGAGTGAAGACCGAGCGAGCACCGATGTATGCTTGCACGCGCTCGGTCAGGCAAAGGCCAATCGAGAATAAAGACATTTAGCCTTATAAAAGCTCTTAGTATATTACCGGCCGAGTAAAGGCCGAGTGGGCACCAATGAGTGTCTGCCCACGCTTGGTTAGGCAAAGTTCGACCGAGCATAAAGACATTTAGCCTTATAGAAGCTCTTAGTATATTACCGGCCGAGTGAAGGCCAAGTGGGCACCAATGCGTGTCTGCACACGCTTGGTTAGGCAAAGCTCAACCAAGCGTAAAGGCACTTAGCCTTATGGAAACCCTTGATATATTACCGGCCAAATAAAGGTCAAGTGGGCACTAATGTGTGCCTACATGTGCTTGGTCAGGCAAACCCCAACCGAGCGTAAAGGCATTTAGCCTTATTAAAGCTCTTAGTATATTACCGGCCGAGTGAAGGCCGAGTGGGTACTAATAAGTGCTTGCACGCGCTTGGTCAGGCAAAGCCCGACTGAGCTTAAAGGCATTTAGCCTTATGGAAACTCTTAGTATATTACCCGCCGAGTGAAGGCCAAGTGGGAACCAATGAGTGCCTGCCCACGCTTGGTTAGGCAAAGCTCGACTGAGCATAAAGACATTTAGCCTTATAGAAGCTCTTAGTATATTACCGGCTGAGTGGGCACTAATGTGTGCCTACACACGCTTGGTTAGGCAAAGCTCAACCAAGCATAAAGGCACTTAGCCTTATGGAAACCCTTAGTATATTACCGGCCGGGTAAAGGTTAAGTGGGCACCAATGTGTGCCTGCACGCGCTCGGTCAGTCAAACCCCAATCGAGCGTAAAGACATTTAGCCTTATAGAAGCTCTTAGTATATTACCGGCTGAGTGAAGGTCGAGTGGGTACTAATGAGTGCCTACACGCGCTTGGTCAAGCAAAGCCCGACCGAGCTTAAAGGCATTTAGCCTTATGGAAACTCTTAATATATTACCGGTCGAATGAAGGTCGAGTGGGCACCAATGAGTGCCTGCACACGCTCGATCAGGCAAAACCGGACCGAGCGTAGAAGCATTTAGCCTTATAGAAACTCTTAGTATATTACCAGCTGAGTGAACGCCAAGTATGCACCAATGAGTGTCTACACGCGCTCGGTCAGGCAAAACCCGACCGAGCATAGAGACATTTAGTCTTATGGAAACTCTTAGTATATTATCGGCTGAGAGAAGGTCGAGCGGCAGCAATGTGTGCTTGCACGCGCTCGGTCAAGCAAATCCCGATCAAACGTAAAGGTACTTAACTTTATAGCAGCTTATGGTATATTACCGGTCGGAAGCTTATAATCAGTATGCATTCGGCTGGATAAAGTCTGACCAAACGTAAGGACACTCAGCCTCCTAAAGTTCATAGACATTCTCGGTCGAAACATGCTTAGCAGGAGGTTTTCTCAATATATATACGACCAATTTGAACGATCGGTCGAAACATGCTTAACAGAAGTATATGAGTATAGCAGCCCGACAAACTTGGCGGGAAATATCTTCTAAAAGCTTCTTCAGTTATAATAACGTGTTCATATGCACATCTCATCATAAATATGAGTCGCAAACGACAAAAGAGGTACATGCGGGGTATAAAAAAGATTCCTTAAAAAGATTATTGCACGAAACTCGGGAGATAACTTTATCTCCTAACAAACCCTAACGAACTGGGGACTACTTCACGACTACGAAGGTCACATGAGGTAGTATAAAAGGGGGATCCTCTCCGTTGGCAAGGTACGCAAGTTCTAGTATCTAAACTATGTTTCAAAGTACTTTAGTTTCTTCTTCTTCTTCTTCTTCCACCCTTGAGAGAGAAATTGACTTAAACGTCGGAGGGCCTAGCCAGGGATCCCCACTCCGATCTTAGGTCACTAACGCTTTGTTGGTTTGTCTCACTGTGCATAGGATCGTGGAGAGGTTCTTTTAGGTCTCCAGGAGGCTATCTCCATCAAGGATCTTCGTTCACCGGAGCCAGCCCACTACTTCACATATTTCAGACAAGATCAAATTTGGCGCCGTCTGTGGGAAACTATTCACCTTAATCTGAAGCTATGAAGATGGAGGAAGCTGGAAAATCCAACACTATTACTATATCGCAGGAGGATCTGGAATTTCTCATCAATGCTAGAGTGCAGAAGATATTTCAACAACAACAACAAGTTAATATTGGTGGTACACTACCTGTAGCACCTCATCCGACGATGTTTATAACTTCTCATCATAAGGAAAGAGGGATCGAAGGGGGGGATCTGGTTTGTTTGCTCTCTACCCCTCGCTCTCCCACACGACGTCCTAAAGCGTATTTTCGGACACCTCTTGAACAAGGGGGACGAAAAGTAATTCTTCAGGAGTCTTCTGGAGAACCCTTGTAAGAGAAAAATGAAAAGAGAATGTCATAGCCAGTGATAGTTCTCTTGAAAGGATTATCACTCCATTTTCTCAACGAGTGCTAGATGATCCTTTGCCGAAGCATTATGAAAATTTAAATATCGAAGAATACTCGGGGACAACTAATCCCGATGATCATTTTCTCAAATTCGAGCATGCAACGCTCCTCTAACAATTCACCGATGGTGTTAAATGATGGATGCTCCTTATTACATTGGAGGGAGCAACTCAGAGGTGGTTCAAGCAACTACTGGAAAATTCTATTCGGCGCTTTAAGGATTTCCGCAAGGTGTTCCCACATCATTTTTCTAGCAATCGTAGGTATCATAAAATCCCTTGGAGTCTCTTTTCAATCAAGCAAGGACCTAAAGAATCTATCAAAGCTTATATTAAAAGGTTCAACTAAGTGGCCATCGATGTCCCTACAGCCACCACGGAGATCCTAATAAGTGATTTCTTTCAGGGGCTTAATGATAATGACTTCTTTAAGGATTTGGTCAGGAACCCTCCTACCAATTTTGATATATTAATCGAGCGGGCTTCGGAGTTCATCAATGTGGAAGAATCTCAAGTTGCTCGGAGGAAGGATACCACTACTTCCATGCCCGTTCATACCACGGTACATCCTGCAGGGCCTATTCAGCCTCCTAAGGGACCTCGAGCAGATCTATATCATTGTCATCTGGAACCTCAACCTCAAGCAGTACAACATATGGAGGTTCCTTAACACTTTTCTTAGAGATGGTGCACATATCATCTGACAAGTACTCATAATACTGAAAAGTATTTTGCTCTAAAGAATTAGCAAGTGGTTAACACCCACTACCATCGGTGTTTCCCAGTGCTAAATCGTCGACGATATCCACGGCAGAATAGCCCGCTTATGATTGAATATCAACCGAGCGGATCACAAGTAGGAATATTACCTCTCCCCGCTGTACAGGCATAAACACCAGACCAAGTATAATCAGAGCAACCATCGACTCAGCAAGAAGAGAATCGCAACAACGCTGCTCGAGGCAATATGAATATGATAGCAAGAGGACCCACTGATGGTGATTCCAACTGGGTGAGAAAGTCATACGCTCGACGATTAATGATACACGCTATCGAATGTAGTGCCAAGAAGACAGCGGGATTAGAAATTAGTTTTGAACCTAAAGTTAGTAGGGGTAGAAATGTCCCATGATGATGTATTAATAATTAAAGTTGTTATAGTCAATTACAACATTTTTCATACTTTTATTAGCACCGGAAATTCTGTTAATATTATCTTTAAACAAACTTTTGATCAGTTGCAGATCGACCCAAGCGAGCTTCAGCCTATGGTTACTCCACTATATGGGTTTACAAGCAATGAAGTACAATCGCTAGGTTAAATAAAATTGATCATATCTTTAGGAGAGGAGCCCCTTATGAGGATACGCCGATCATCCTGTTAGGACCTTCGGATGCGGCTAGAGAGGGGGGTGTGAATAGCCGACCCCAAATTCGCGTTTCTTTATACAAATCAAGTTAGCGAAGCGAAAAAATAACAACAGAAACGTAAATGGAGAAATCAAACCTCAAGCACAGCGATGTAACGAGGTTCGGAGATGATACTCCTACTCCTCGGTGTGTCCGTAAGGTGGACGAAACCTATCAATCTGTCGGTGGATGAGACCCCGGATAACCGGCTAATATGAACTCCTTCTGGGTGGAGAAACCTCGCCACAAAGTCTTTGCAACAGCAAAACAGAGGAGTACAACAATAGAGGAAACAAACAAGAACAATAGAAATTGTAAACACACTTGCTTGCCTTCTAGTCAGAGTCCGTTGATGAAGCAGCAGCTTCACGTCTCCAGCAGCTAGAAAACCAGCACGAAGCTCACGCGAAGCTTCAGCAAACCGAGAGCTCAGCAAAGCTCAAGTCGCAGTTAGGAGAAAGAAGAGTTGTAACTGTAGAGGCCCTCGACCTTGATATATAACCTGCGAAGAAGAAGACAGATAAACTAGCCGTTGTGTCGCAACGGCTAGGGCCTGGACCGATCAGGCACACTCCTGATCGGTCCAGGAGTGTTCTGATCGGTCTTGGGACCGATCAGGCCTTATCTGATCGGTCTGTGGACCGATCAGGACTCAGGTGGATCGGTCCACAGACCGATCCCCCCTCTTTCTTCTCCCGATCTTCTTCGCTTCTGATCGGTCACCAGACCGATCAGGTAATTCACAGAAACACACTGTTTGGTTACTGATCGGTCACCAAACCGATCAGTCAACCAGCGTATCACTGGATCGGTCACCAGACCGATCCAGGTTTAGAGCTCCTAGCCCTAAACCCTACCTAGTCCGGAGAACGAGCTACCGAGCCCTCTCCGACTTCGTCCGGTCCAGAGAACGAGCTACCGAGCCCTCTCTGACCTAGTCCGGAGAACGAGCTACCAAGCCCTCTCTGACCTAGTTCGGAGAACGAGCTACCGAGCCCTCTCCGACTTCCACGTCCGGTCCAGAGAACGAGCTACCGAGCCCTCTCTGACCTAGTCCGGAGAACGAACTACTGAGCCCTCTCCGACTTCATCCGACCCAGAGAACGAGCTACCGAGCCCTCTCTGACCTAGTCCGGAGAACGAGCTACCGAGCCCTCTCTGACCTAGTCCGGAGAACGAGCTACCGAGCCCTCTCCAACTCTGTCTGGTCCAGAGAACGAGCTCCCGAGCCCTCTCTGACCTAGTCCGGAGAACGAGCTGTCGAGCCCTCTCCGACTTCGCATGCCAAGCTTCCATACTTGGACTTCTCCCGTGCCAAGCTCCTTGCTTGGACTTTTCCGTGCCAAGTCTCCATACTTGGACTTTACTCATGCCAAGTATCCATACTTGGACTTTTCCGTGCCAAGTCTCCCTGCTTGGACTTTTCCGTGCCAAGTCTCCATACTTAGACTTTTCTCGTGCCAAGCTCCTTGCTTGGACTTTTCACCAGATGTCTGGTCAACCTTGACCTATCTGGATTTCCCTTGCCTGGCTTCACTCACCAGGACTTTCACCTGGCTTCACTCACCAGGATTTCACGAATCAGGTCGACTCACCTTGGGTCAACTAGGTCAACCTTGACCAAAGATTGCACCCACAATCTCCCAAGTTTGTATTCTATCAAACATCAGAATACAACTTTTCTACTCTCGTCAAACATCATAATAGAACTTTTCTATTCTCGTCAAACATCAAAATACAACTCGAGTCAGGTCAACTCGAGTCAGGTCAACTAGGTCAACCTTGACCTAAGGTTGCACCAACAATCTCCCCCTTTTTGATGTTTGACAAAACCATAAACAAGTTAGGTTAACCCGATAACCTAACTTAGGTTTTCTAATGTTCTTTCTTGAACATTCTCCCCAAACTCTAATGTTCTTCCTTGAACATTCTTCGGACATTCTCCCATTCTCCCCCTTTTTGACACACATCAAAAAGAGTGAATCAAGGTCAAGAGTTTCTTCCAAATGAAAGTCTCATACTTTTCATTGAAACCCTTAAATTCCCCCTTGATACTAAAGTCAACAATCAACTTAGTGATAATCCCATATCACTCAAGTCTTTAGAGTAAAAACTCCCCCTAAAAGTCAACTCCCCCTTGACTAATAGGTAAAAACTCCCCCTAAAGGTCAACTCCCCCTTGACCATTGCACCAACAATGTCTTGGAGAGTTTCAAACCTTTAGAAATCCAAAACACAAACTGTGTTTTAACTTTCAGCTGAAATTTCAGACAACACAGTCAAAAATCAGCATTTTGACACGCCCAGCCTTTACTGGATCGGTCACCGGACCGATCCACACTTCCCTGGATCGGTCCAGTGACCGATCCAGCATCCCCTGGACCGATCAGGGAACCTCCTAATCGGTCACACATGTCTAATTTCTGAATTTCTTCCTCCCGAAATTCAGAAACCCCTACAAAATTGCAGGAAATTCCAAAAATTATAAAATTTTGAGGATACATTCCTCATAACATATACTATCATGGAAAAATAGTTTTCTATGAAAATAACTTCCATTTTCAAATCTTGATACAAAGTTTAAAAACTTTGAAATAGTTCAAGTTTACCTCAACTTTGTATCAACTTGCTCAATGATGAATGCTATCACTAGAAAAGCTTCATCAAGGTTTTTCAAAATAATTTTGAAATGATTTTAAACCATTCAATTTAGGACCACAATCTTAGGGCTAAGTGTACATGACTTGTACACAAGCTTTCCCTATGATCCTCCATTTAGAATTAGGCTCATCTAGGTACAAGAGCTATGCACCTTGATCCTAACTCATAATCCTAATATCTCACACACATCTAAGGTGTATCAAACACATCCAAGTCAATTTTGATGTGAGATATGGTTTAGGTCATCTTAATCTAAGTTCTCATGCATTATCTAAACAACAATTTGATCTCCATATCAAATTGTGTTTTTATCCTTAAATCAAATTAATTGATAAATGCAAGAGATGATGACATGACATAAAATAATATCATAAGTAAAAACATGTGCCAATGTCATGATGTCATGTCATAAAGTATGAAACTTAAATAAGGCATGACATATAGCTAACCTAAGTATTATCATGACATTTCAAATGATAATGAATTAAATATGATGTCATGACATGGCATATGGCAAACAATACATGGCAAATAATATATAAAGGTATAGAAAATACCTAATTCTAGCCTTAGTTGCCATTTTTGATAATTTTGATCATTTTGCCATAAATTCCATATTCCTAAGTGTAATAGACCTAAAATCATATACTAAAGATTTTTAGATCACTATGTGCCAATTAGATTGACCCTAGAAAACTCCTCAAATGTGATTGGCACATCCTAATCACTTTAGGAATAACTTTCCATTTAATTTTCAAGGCTTGATTACACCTTGAAAATTCCTAAAGTGCCACCTTTTGCCATGATTAGGTTAACTACCTATTCAAGTAAGGTTGGCACACCCTAAACCATCTAGCGTGATGGAATCACGCCCTTAGGAACCCAATACCTATTGGAGCTCATTGGGTTCACTAAATATTCACTAGGGATGACTTCCCTAGCAATCCTCCTAATGACCCTCCTAGGCTTTAAAGCCTTGGTCATTTGGGACTCATCAAGATCAACTCTAGGGGTGACTCCCCTTGTGACCTTGGTGATGGTCTTTCTAGCCCTAGGTCTTGTTCCATAATCGAATGGAATATTATGATAAGTGGGCTTGACCACTTGAGTCTTAGGTTTGTGACCCAAACCTCTCATGTTCTTGGGCTTTGATTTTTGACCCTTAGACCCTTGAGTTGACTTCTCTAAATTTTTAAGGGCCTTTTCTAAATTGTCAAGTGTTGACCTCAAGACTTGATTTTCCTTTTCTAATACCTCAAGTTTTAATTTGTCATTTTTCTTTGAGGTATACCTAGGCATATGTCTAGTTGTTTTGGGATTCCTACCTAGGTTTTCCTTAACCTTAGATGAGTTAATTCTAGGGTTGGTTTTTCTAGTATTTTCCTTATCTAGGATAAAATGTTTGGCACCTAAACACGTGTATCGGTTACTATAGTTATCATGCTTATTATTATTGACAATAGCAATAAGGCTACTAGTATGCATCCTACTAGAATTGCAAGAATGTGCCTTAGAGATTACCTTAGGGTTTCCCTTAGCTCCCCCTATAGACGTGCTCGGTCTCTTGTCCTTGTGAGATTGCCTCCCCCTCGGACATTGGCTCCTATAGTGTCCCCTTTGCTTGCATTGGAAGCACACCACGTGCTCCTTACCCTTGCGTATCGGGACTCCAGCTTTCTTGACCTTTGGCGCCGGTGGAGTCTTCCTAATCCTCCTTGGACATTTACTCTTGTAATGCCCAAATTCCCTACACTCAAAGCACATTATATGTAATTTACTTGAAAGTAAATTGCTTGAGTTACCTAGGGTTGAGGATGGTTGTATGCTTTCTTCTTCATGTAGGTCCCTTTGGAGGCCGGCAAGAGGGGAGGGGTGAATTGCCCTACAAAATAAAACCAAAAACCCTTCTCGGATATTCAACTAACTTAAAAGAACTTGTAATTAAAAAAAAAGGCAGAGACTAAGTAAAGAAAAACAGACACCAGAGTTTTACTTGGTTTGCAATCAGGGGATAGCTAATCCAAGGAATGTAAGCGCACTATCTGATTCTCCTCTGGGCGGAGTAGCCTCTTACAGCGTTGAACGTACAAGAAGAAAAGTAAAGCACACAGAAGTTGATTACAAGTTCGTCGTTCTGATTAATTGATTTGCTTCTGGACCAAGGCTATATTTATAGTTGGGGGCGCCTGGAAGGGTTCCGGGCGCCCTGGGGGGATAAAACTTTATCCCCTAACGTTCAGATCGAGTTTGACTCGATCTGGTCAAAAATCTCATTCTGGGCGCCCCGGATGGTTCCGGGCGCCCCGGAGGGGTCCGGGCGCTCCGGATGGTTCCGGGCGCCCCGGACCCCAAAAGTCAACTCTGGTTGACTTTTTCCGTCTGGTCGCTCCGCTTCGGTTCAGCTCGTCTCGGTCCGGGTCTTCTGTTCCGGCTCCACTAGCTTGGGTGATCTCGGCCATCCGGAATAGGACTCACCCGAACCCATGTTCCGGCCTTCTCCTCGAGTAGCCTTCCTTCCCGGTTTCTCGTCCCTCGAACACCGCACACGTTCTTCTCGTCCACCGGTGTACTCTTCCGCGGACACCTCGTCCCTCGGACGCACCGAGCCCGTCGGCTCTCTCCCGTGCCGTCCTTCTCGCTAGCCGCGTCTTCCGCTCGACTTCCTGTGTTCCTAAGTTCCTGCACACTTAGACACAAGGGTTAAACAACGCAGGACCTAACTTAACTTGTTTGATCACATCAAAACACCTCGGGGTTCCAACAATCTCCCTCTTTTTTATGTGAGCAACCCAAGTTAAGCTAGGGAAAAACATATGCAATAAAAATAATTTATTTGTAATTAAGTCCAAAGATATTTCATAAAAAAGTTTATATACCTCCCCCTAGACTTAACATTCTTCTCCCCCTTTGATCACATTAAAAATAGGGGTTCTTTAAACAAGTCTAAGGTAAAAAAATTTAAGTGAATTTTCATAAAAACTTTCTAAGGCAATTAATATTAATTTCTAAGGCAATGTTTCAAAAGAGAATATTTAGTAAAAAAAATTCTAAGTCAATATTCAGAAAATTTTAACGTGAATTTTTATAAAAGATTTCTAAGGTAATTTTCAAAGAAAAATGTCTAAGACAGTATTCATAGAAAAATTCCTAAAAAAAATATCTAAGTTAATTTAAAAAGATTTAAGTCGATTTCCAAAAAGAATTTCTAAGTCAATTTTCAAAAAATTTCTAAGTCAATAATTTTCAGAAATTTTCTAAGTCAATTAAAAAAAATTAATTTAAAAAAATTATTATAAATTATATAAATTGAATAACTCTTTTAAAGCATTAGGTAAATTAAATTAATGCTTTTTCAGTTAGTCAATTAAACTTTTCATTTCGATACTTGGCTTCCAGGTCGTGGCGAGGCACTAGGCCTTCTTGGTTATTGAGCAACAACCACTTCCTTAGACAAAGCCTCATAATGAAATTAGTCGTTTAATTTCCTAATGAAAATGCTAAGTTAAATTAAACAGTTTTGGAACCCAGAGAGGTTCCTACCTACATGGTTAACCAAGTATTTCCTAGGTACATAGATTTTGATATATTTCTAATTTGACTTTGATGAAATCTATAATACCAATTTAAACCTCTATAATTTCTAAAAGTAGAAATATTTGAACTTTTATATTTTTCAATCTTTCTATTTCTTCTTTTAGTTTTTCATTGTGAATTTTCAATTTATCAAAATCCTCTATTAGACATGATTTTGCTAAAATTCCTTTTGTTTCCAAAATTTCATTTTTTAATTTGGCATTTTCTTTTTCTAATTTATACATGGATTTAGTCATTGCCTTAATGCCGGAGTAAAGTTGATCAGGGGGTAAGAGGCATACCTCACTTACCATGTCAGACTTAAAGCCTGAATCTCCCCCTGCTTCGCTGCCTTCATCCGAGGTCGCTCCCTCTTCATCGTTGCTCGATTCTGATATACTTTGTCCATCGTAGCTTGCCATCAGTGCTATCCCGGCGTATTCTTGAGCTTCTGATTCAGATGAAGAAGTGTCATCCCAAGTTGCTTTTAGGTTGTGTTTCTTGGGAGACTTCCTTTTGTCCTTTTTGAGTTCTGGGCAGTCTTCTCTTATGTGTCCCTCCTTCTGACACTGGTAGCATCGCACCTTTCTTCCTCCTTTTTGATTCTTTTTATTCTGCATTTTAAATTTATTAGACCTAAAGAATTTTTTAAAATTTCTTACCATGTGCGCTGCTTGATCGTCTTCGAGTCCGACTCGAGTTCATCCTTCCGAGTTGTGTTCAGGCTATAGTCGGGTTGTATCCTTTGTCGCTCCGCACATCTAGTTTCGTAATTCAAGAGTAGAAAACATTCCTCTAATGTACTTACCTCCGGGTCCTTTGAGATGTAGTAGGCGTCGATGATTGACGTCCACTCTGGAGTTCAGGAAAGGCGTTGAGTGCGTGGCGTATAGGCCCCGATTTGTTACCTTTTCACCGAGGTTCTCGAGACCAGTAACTAGTTCTTTTACCTTTGCATGTAGACCGGCTACTTTCTCACCTTTCTCCAAGCGGATGTTCATTAGTTTGTTTCGGAGGATGTCCCTTCTAGCGAGCTTCGCTTCGGATGTGCCTTCGTGGAGTTCTAGAAACTTCTTCCAAAGTTCTTTAGCTGATGAGTAGCTTCCGATGCGGTTTACTTCCTGAGGCGGTAATACGCTTAGCAGGTGATGTTCCGCACGGCTGTTTGCTACGAACTCATTCTGCTCTTTTTTTGTCCAATTGCTTTCTTCTTTTTCTTCACCGTTCTGATTTGTTGGAGCTACAAAACCGTATTTCATAATAAAATAAATTTCAATCTCGGTTTTAGAAATACCTCCATACGACGCTTCTAGTGTCCCCTCGAATTTTGGTGGAACGATGCTTGGTCCGCCATCTTTCTTGCTTCGATCGGTGGTTAGTCCTCCCGACCTCGCTCCGATACCACTTGTAGGTCCCTTTGAGGCCGCAAGAGGGAGGGGTGAATTGCCCTACAAAATAAAACCAAAACCCTTCTGATATTCAACTAACTTAAAAGAACTTGTAATTAAAAAAAAGGGAGACTAAGTAAAGAAAACAGACACGGAGTTTTACTTGGTTTGCAATCGAGGATAGCTAATCCAAGGAATGTAAGCGACTATCCGATTCTCCTCCGGGCGGGCCTCTTACAGCGTTGAGCGTACAAGAAGAAAAGTAAAGCACACAGAAGTTGATTAAGTTCGTGATTGATTAATTGATTGCTCGACCAAGGCTATATTTATAGCCTTGGTCGGGGCGCCTGAGGGTTCCGGGCCCAGGGGGATAAACTTTATCCCTAACGTTCAGATCGAGTTTGACTCGATCCGGTCAAGTCATTCTGGGCGCCCGGATGGTTCCGGGCGCGGGCGCCCCGGACCCCAAAAGTCAACTCTGGTTGACTTTTTCCGTCTGGTCGCTCCGCTTCGGTTCAGCTTGTCTCGGTCCGGGTCTTCTGTTCCGGCTCCACTAGCTTGGGTGATCTCGGCCATCCGGAATAGGACTCACCCGAACCCATGTTCCGGCCTTCTCCTCGAGCAGCCTTCCTTCCCGGTTTCTCGTCCCTCGAACACCGCACACGTTCTTCTCGTCCACCGGTGTACTCTTCCGCGGACACCTCGTCCCTCGGACGCACCGAGCCCGTCGGCTCTCTCCCGTGCCGTCCTTCTCGCTAGCCGCGTCTTCCGCTCGACTTCCTGTGTTCCTAAGTTCCTGCACACTTAGACACAAGGGTTAAACAACGCAGGACCTAACTTAACTTGTTTGATCACATCAAAACACCTCGGGGTTCCAACACTTAATCCCTTCCGGAAGTAAAGGCTTCTTCTTCTTGCTCCGATCTTGAAGAAGAACTCTCCTCCTCCTCTTCCTTAGATGTTGAGTAGCCCTCAACTTCTAATTCCTTTCCTCCATGATGTGAGCTACTTGGCTCACTTGACTCCTCTTCATGACTTGAAGTGGAGCTCTCCTCATGGAACTTAGCCAAGTTGTTCCATAATTCCTTGGCATTGTTGTATCCACCTATCTTGCACAACATATCATTAGGTAATGAAAATTCAAGAATTTTTGTTACCTCATCATTGATCGTGGATTGGTGGATATGTTCCTTTGTCCACTTCTTCTTCTCGAGAGGTTCTCCCTTCTTATCCACCGGAGGAGTAAAACCTACTTGGACACAACTCCAATTAACTAGATTAGTCATAAGAAAATACTTCATTCTTACCTTCCAATATGCGAAGTCGTCGCGATCGTAGAAGGGTGGAATCGTGACGTCTTCTCCAAGTTGATCCATTCTCTAGCTCGTGCTCCCCTGGGTGTTAATCTGACGAAGAGCAACCTTGCTCTGATACCACTTGTTAGGACCTTCGGATGCGACTAGAGAGGGGGGTGTGAATAGCCGACCCCAAATTCGCATTTCTTTCTACAAATCAAGTTAGCGAAGCGGAAAAATAACAACAGAAACGTAAATGGAGAAATCAAACCTCAAGCACAGCGATGTAACGAGGTTCGGAGATGATACTCCTACTCCTCGGCGTGTCCGTAAGGTGGACGAAGCCTATCAATCCGTCGGTGGATGAGACCCCGGATAACCGGCTGATCCGGTAGTAAGAGTGGGCCCCCCTGCAAAGTCAACGCCAAGTGGAAGTCACCGGAGCAGCCGCCCATCCGGGGAGAGTGGTCCGACCGGACGGACGGCCGTAGACGGCCGGTCCGACCGGACTGCCGGCCGGCTCGCACTTATGGTTGGAAGGCACCCTGTCAAATCGAGGTTCCGACGCTCAATTGAAAAGGTCATGGACCGAGCTGACCTTTTGACCGACCAAAGTCATAAAGCACCCCTGCTTATTAGTCTCCACAAAGCACAAGTAAACCACTGCGAATGTCCGGCCGGATGTTGAGGGAGCTGTCCGCCCGGACGACAAGTTTGGAGCAAGGGAAAAGGACAGGGGACTTCTTTCTCTGACAACCGGTAGGTTTCACGTGTGTGTCATGCTCCAAATCTTGTGACAGGGGATTCTGCTGTCCCATCAAGGGCATGCTTTGACTGTAGCGATATGGGTCAGGTAAGCTTTCTGACAGCCGCATACCTAGGAAAGGACAGAGGACATGTATGCACCTCGGTACACGTGCCCAAACCCTTCCCAACTCTATATAAAGAGCCTCAGACTTCGCCGGAAGGGGATATTTTTTCCAGGTATTCTGAGACTTTGGGAGCCACCTTGTTCATCGTAATTTACCTGACTTGAGCGTCGGAGGGTCGCCGCCGGGAACCCCCTTCCCGGCCCGACTTCTGTGCAGGTTAGCCGGAGCATCGCGCCACCAGTTGGAGATTTACATCAGCGGAGATCTACATCAGCGAGTCGGAGAGCGCCACGTGCCCAGCGTCTGTTGACTTCTGGTTCGGACAGGATCAATTTGGCGCCGTCTGTGGGAACGCACCTGCATCTGAGCAGAGGCAATGGACGAGGCTGGAAGAATACATACCGTGGCACTCTCACAAGAAGAGTTGGACGCTCTAGTCGAGATAAGGGCCGCCAAACTTGTGGAGCAAAAACAGAAAGCAGCAGCCGAACGACCGGAGCAACAAGCAACGTCTGCGTCGGGTGGCCGAGCGGAAGCACCTCCAGCCACTGTCGCATTCCATCGAGCCTTATTCCGTACCCCTGAAGCCATACCAGCTCGAAGGGATAGAGGATCTTCTTTAGACGAGATGCCTAGGTGAGATGACAGAAAGGGGAAAGCTCCCCGAGCGGACTCATCTCCCGAGCGGATCAATCGCCAATTTTCGAAGGCTATTCTACAAGACCCTCTGCCCAAGCACTACGTGCCTCCGACGATCGGCGAGTACAATGGAACAACGGACCCGGATGATCATCTGGGTAAGTTTGATAACACAGCCACGCTCCATCAATACACCGATGGAGTAAAGTGCCGAGTCTTTCTTACCACTCTCTCGGGATCGGCTCAACGGTGGTTTCGGAGGCTGCCGGACGGATCCATCACAAGTTTCAAGGACTTCCGAACGGCCTTCCTCCACCACTTCGCTAGCAGTCGGCGTTATCAGAAGACAAGTGTCAGCTTGTTCGCCATCAAGCAAGAGCCAAGAGAATCGCTTCGTGCTTACATCCAGCGATTCAACCAAGTGGCGATGGATATTCCAACGGCCACATCAGAGACCATGATGAATGCCTTCACACAAGGCCTAGTGGATGGGGACTTCTTCCGATCGCTCATCCGAAAGCTGCCCCGAGATTATGATCACATGCTACATCGGGCCAACGAATACATAAACGTGGAAGAAGCGCAAGCCGCCCGGAAAAAGGAAACTCCAACCGAGCGGGCACCTATTCAGGCCGAACGGAAACAGCACGCCGCTCATCAGCTGCCCAGAGGATCGAAGGCCGAAGCAATCCGATCCCCCCACGCCAAATCACACGTACAAGAAGTAGCTGCCGCTCGAAGCAAGCCAAAGAAGAAATGGCCCCTATGTTCTGCTCCTTCCACCGGACGGATACGCACAACACAAGGGATTGTCGAAGTCTTCCCTTCATGGCTAATCCCGTTCCCAGGAAGGTCGAACGACGGTCTCCTTCCATCGACAGGAGGCAAAGGACCCATGAAGCCGACCGGACCCGCACCGAGAGGCGACATCAACAGACACCCGATCGGCATCGATCTCCAAGACAGGAGAATCGCCGAGCGTCAAGAGAATGATCCTGGCCGTCTACTCGGGAAGAGGAAAACAGAAGCAATACTTCCCGGGGTGAGATCAACGTTATTGCTGGTGGGCCGACCGGAGGAGACTCCAACCGAGCCAGAAAGGCGGGCGTCCGGCAGCTCCAGATCCACGCAGTCGGTTGCAGCCAAGAGCGGGCAAGTGGACCAGAAATCACTTTCGGGCCCGGCGACTTAGAAGGAGTAGAAGTGCCCCACGACGACGCTCTGCTCATTAAAGCGGTAATAGCAAATTATACTATTCACCGCATATTTGTTGACACAGGGAGCTCGGTCAACATTATATTCAAGAAGGCGTTCGATCAGCTGCAAATTGATCGAGCCGAGCTGCTACCCATGACAACGCCGCTCTACGGGTTCACGGGTAACGAAGTACAGCCGGTCGGACAGATCCGGTTGGCTACCTCACTGGGAGAAGAGCCGCTCAGGAGGACCAGGACAATAAACTTCGTGGTGGTCGACTCTCCTTCGTCCTACAACGTCATTTTGGGACGACCGGCGCTCAGCGAATTCCGAGCAGTCGTCTCAACCTTCCATCAGAAGATCAAGTTCCCCGTGGAGGACAAAGTAGGAGAAGTACGTGGAGATCAGCTAGCAGCTCGGCGGTGCTATATAGAGATGATCCGAGCAGAAGCCTGTTCCGCTCGGAAGGCGCCCCGGATCGAGGTACACGCCATAACCGAGAAACCTCCTGCTTTAATTTATGATGAAAAGGAGGAGGTTCAGATCCATCCGACCCGATCGGAGGCCACGACTTTTATCGCCTCTGATCTGGAGGAGGAGCAGAAGGAGGAGCTGATCCAATGCCTCCAACGAAATCATGATGTCTTCGTCTGGTCGACACATGAGTTGCCCGGAATTTCGCCGAGCTTAGCGCAGCATGAGTTGCATGTCCGACCGGACGCTCGGCCAGTGAAGCAGAGAAAAAGGGATTTCAGTGCTGAGCAGAATGCCATCATCCGGGCGGAAGTGGAGAAACTTCTGGAGGCCGACCACATACGCGAGGTGCAGTTCCCGAGCTGGCTGGCTAACGTAGTATTAGTCTCCAAGCCGGGCAGCAAGTGGAGAGTCTGCATCGACTTTCGGGACTTAAACAAAGCATGCCCCAAAGACTTTTATCCTCTGCCCCGGATAGATCAGCTGGTGGACTCTACGGCCGGCTGCGAATTAATATGTATGCTCGACGCTTACCAAGGCTATCATCAAGTGTCGCTCGCCCGTGAAGATCAAGAAAAAGTCAGCTTCGTGACGGCCGACGGCACCTACTGCTATAATGTGATGCCATTCGGATTGAAGAACGCGGGAGCCACTTATCAACGCTTGATGAACAAAGTGTTCAAGGAGCAGATCGGGCGGAATCTGGAAGTTTATGTGGACGACATTCTTATCAAGTCCGTCCGAGCGGCCGATCTCTTCAAGGACATGGAAGAAACCTTCAGAACGCTACGCAAATACGGAGTCAAGCTAAATCCCCAGAAGTGTCTGTTCGGAGCAAAAGGAGGGCGTTTCTTGGGGTACATAGTGACCGAGCGGGGAATCAAAGCAAATCCCAGCAAGGTGAAAGCTCTACAAGACATGCCGCCTCTAAGAAATACAAGGGAAGTGCAGCATTTGACCAGTCGGATAACTGCTCTGTCCCGGTTCATATCCAAAACTGCCGACCGGAGCCTCCCTTTCTTCAAAATTTTGCGCAAGGCAACTAAATTTCACTAGGACGAGGAATGCGACCGAGCATTCGAAGAATTGAAGACATATCTTAATTCTCTGCCTATACTAGCCAAGCCGATCGGGGTGAGTCACTTTATATTTATCTGTCTTCAACCGAGCATGCTGTAGGCTCGGCACTTGTAAGGTCCAGCGGTGAGGAACAGCCGGTGTATTTTCTGAGCCACATCTTAAAAGATGCCGAATCTCGTTACACTGGGCTCGAGAAGTTGGCCTTTGCTTTGGTTCTAGCCACTCGACACCTCCGACCATATTTCTTGGCTCACACCATCATTGTCCGGACGAACAGTCCACTAGGAAGAGTACTGTTGAATCCAGAAGCGTCCGGACGGCTCATCAAGTGGACGACAGAACTGAGTGAATTTGACATCCAATACCAGCCCCGCTCGGCGATCAAAGCGCAATCCTTGGCTGATTTTGTGACCGAAGTGCAAAACCCAGAGCCGGAAGCTCTGTGGAGAATATATGTGGATGGGTCTTCCACTCGGCTCGGAAGTGGGATTGGAATATTGCTGCTCTCGCCTCAAGAAGAAAAGATGCACTTATCCGTCCGGCTGGATTACAAAGCTACCAACAATGAAGCAGAGTATGAGGCCCTCATAGCCGGATTACAGGCAGCACGGCATGTGGGAGCCGGTCGGGTGACACTTTATTCAGATTCACAGTTGGCTGCTCAGCAACTATCTGGCACCTTTGAAATCAACAGCGCTCGGCTTAAACTCTACGCCGAGGCCTTTGAAAAACTCAAAGCTAATTTCCGCGAGGTTCTTATTCAGAAGATTCCCCGAACGGAGAACCAGGCAGCCGATGAGTTGGCCAAACTAGCAAGTTCTATAACGCCGGTCATTATCCCGATGCTAATTGAACAAGTATCTTTGGTGGCACATGTTGACCGGATGGAAGGCCTCATGTTTCCGGACGACTGGAGGACACCCATCATGGAGTTTTTGCGCTCGGGCACCACTCCTGCCGATCGGGATGAAGCCCAGCTACTCAGGAGGAGGGCCGGTCGGTTCACACTCATCGGCGATCAGCTCTACAAGAAGGCTTTCTCTCGCCCGCTGTTGAAGTGTGTGAGCTCGGAAGACTCGGCTTACATCCTCCAAGAGGTACATCGAGGATCGTGCGGAGGACATCCAGGCGGACGATCACTAGCCAAGAAGATTTTGCTAGCTGGATACTTTTGGCCGACCTTACAAATGGACGCCGCTCGGACAGTATCTACGTGCCTTTCATGCCAGAAGTATCACAACTTCTCACACCGACCGGCAGAGGAGATGAAGACATCAGCCGTTTCATGTCCTTTCGATCAATGGGGAATGGATATTGTGGGTCCATTTCTGATGGCGACCGGGCAGAGGAAATTTTTGCTGGTGGCGGTCGATTATTTTTCCAAGTGGGTGGAGGCCGAGCCACTAGCTAGGATCACCGAGCAGATGGTCAAAAATTCATCCGCAACACATCATCTGTAGGTTCGTATCCCTCGCCGATTGGTTTCCGACAATGGGCGGCAATCACAGGAAGGTGCTAGAAGATTGGTGCAAAAGCTACGATCGAGCAACATTTCACGTCCGTGGCTTACCCCAAAGCAACGGTCAAGCGAAGTAGCCAACCGAAAATTCTCCAGATTCGCGTGCTCGGCCGACCACGGGAGGAAGTTGGCCGGATGAAGTGCCGGGCGTTTTATGGGCCATCCGGACGACTCCTAAGGAAGCAACGGGCGTCACACCTTTTCATCTGGTGTACGGCGGCGAAGCAGTCATTCCGGTTGAAGTCGGCGTCGAGTCCGTCCAGGTCCAATTGTACGATGAAGGCAACGTCGATCGGAGGAATATGGAGCTGGATTTGATTGACGAGGAGCGAGCCAAGGCATCCGTTCGGCTGATGGCATACCGTCAACGAATGAAGCAAAACTACAACCGCCGCGTCATTCCCCGATCATTCCAGGTCGGCGACCTTGTCTGGAAGAAAGTCAAACCGGTCGGCGACGTCGGCAAGCTTGAAGCTCCGTGGGCAGGCCCCTTCAAAATCATCGAAAAGCTCCGCTCGGGCGCATATTATTTGGAGGATGAGGACGGCCGACAGCTAGATAGACCGTGGAGCGCGAACCACCTCCAGCCTTACCGGGCGGGGTGAAAGGTGTGCCAATGTAAATCATCCTGTGTACTTTTTTCGACTGAATACTTGAAATGCAGAAATGAAAAATCAAGAGAACAAATATAAGGCATCGTCAACGAGGAACGAAGGCCCCGCGCCGTTAGGCCGGAGGTAAATGGGTCGAGCCAAGCGCTCGAGGATCGAAGACCCAGTACCTTCCGGACGGAGGTAAATTATCCGAGCCAAAATGCTCGACGAAGCAGACCCTGAGCCGTTCGGCCAGGAGTACGTTCTCCAAGCTGGGTGAAAGGGGCATATGGATTATCCGAGCCAAGCGCCTGAATAGCGAAGGCCTCCCAGCCGATTGGATTCGCAAGCAAATGACCCGTGCTGTTCGGCCGGGCACAAAGACTGTTCAAGCGCGAGATAAGTTATGAAGGCCAAGGTCGCTCGACCTGGTAAGGAGTTAGCCTTGAAGCCCGTCTAGCCCAGACGCTAAACCGTAGAGCCGCGCCGACCGGCTATAAATATCCGCGCCGACGAGCTCCGTCGTTAAAGATCGAGAGCCGCGCCGACCAGCTATAAATATCCGCGCCGTCGAGCACCGACGTTAAATATCGAGAGACGAGCCGGCGTCTATAAACGTCCGAGCGGAAAGCCGACGAGCTCCATCGTTAAAGATCGAGAGCCGCGCCGACCGGCTATAAATGACCGCGCCGTCGAGCACCAACGTTAAATATCGAGAGACGAGCCGGCGTCTATAAACGTCCGAGCGGAAAGCCGACGAGCTCCGTCGTTAAAGATCGAGAGCCGCGCCGACCGGCTATAAATGATCGCGCCGTCGAGCACCGACGTTAAATATCGAGAGACGAGCCGATGTCTATAAACGTCCGAGCGGAAAGCCGACGAGCTCCGTCGTTAAAGATCGAGAGCCGCGCCGACCGGCTATAAATGACCGCGCCGTCGAGCACCGACGTTAAACATCGAGAGACGCGTCGGCGTCTATAAATAATCCGAGCGGAATATCGTCGACACTGCAATTATCCGTATTCTCCGCCGATATTGTTAGACCGACGCTAAGTTCCGCTCAGACTCGAGGTATAAAGGTTCTGATCGGCTTATAACGAGCGATTCTTGCTAGCATCACAGAATGATATTCGGCCGAACAGAAGGGCTGGGGAAAACACTTACAAGAATGTACCCCGAATGCCAAAGGTGTGATAGTAGACGAGCGGGCAGCACAAGTATTAGCAAGGGGACAGTGCAAAAAAGATAGAGTACACGAAAGGAAAGCATTTCATTGAAATTAAAACCTTAGGCCGAGTGGCCTAAGTATAAAAAGATTCATGTTCAGCCGAGCGGCGAAATTACAAGAATTACTCAATGTAGTCGTAGAGGTCCCTCGGAATGTTGCTCAGGAGCTCCACCTGATCGCCGGCTGGAATATTGGTGGACTCCGGAAGAAGGCCCTTCGACTTCAGATAGGTCATAGTGGCCGTAATGGCCAAGTCGAAAGCTGAGTACATCCGCTCGCAAATTTTCTCCGAGAACTCGGGCGATCGGATATGGCTTTGTCGGAGAGCGGCAACTCGGCTCGGCTCGGCATCCTGGTATTCTTTGAAGGTCGCCTGGGAGCTTGTGAGGGTCTCATTCAGATGTTCAATCTTCTCCGCATCGGCCGAGCGGCCTGCCTTCTCCCGGTCGAGCTGCTCCGTCAGCTCCTTTATCTTCAACTCCAGGCCCCGGGCCTCCACGTTTTTCTTCTCCAGATCGGAGATGGCTGTGTTCTTCCGAGTGGTGGCCAGAGTTATCTTTGTGTCAAGCGACTTGACTTGTCGCTCGGACTCGGCTAGGGCGTGGGCCTGGTCAGCTGTTTTCTTCTGCTCAGCAGCCAGCAGAGTTTGAGCTTTCTTCAGCTCTTTTTGCAGCTCGGAGTAGAAAGGGCCTTGGGAGCTGCTCGGACCGCCTGCCGCTTGCCGCCTGCAGTTGCCTTATCTCCTCGTCCGCCATAGCTAGGCGGCTGGAAACTGCTATCTCTTCCACCCATCTCTGAAGCAAGAAGGCGCAGTTGTTAAAAGCCGAGCGGAAATATTCAGGCAAAACTTCAAAAAACAAAAAAAAAAAAACAACAAACTTACCCCCGTAGCTGCTTGCATGTGGCTGTTGGCTATGTTCCGGAGGGGGATCATTGCTACGCGCGCCCGAGCGTCGGCCCACATCTCGGCAAGGGGCCCTTTCAAAGTAATGGTGTGCTCGGGCACGGTTGGCCGGTCGGCTTTTGGTAGCAACTCTTCAGTTGGAAGATGAAGAGTAACCCGTATTGTGCGGCCGTGACCAGGGATCGCCCGACCGAGATCAGAAGCTGGTGCAGAAAATCACGAATGGATGGTCGAGCGTTGGACTGAACTACGAGCAGGGGGGAGAGTGTCGACCGGAGTGGCCTCAACCGGAGCAGCCAGCTCGTCCCAGTTAGAAGGCGTCCGGTCGGACGAAATGGTCTCGGGCACAGGCGCCTTGCCTTTAGCAGTCACGGCGGCCCGGTCGGAGGGTTGGACCGCGGAGGTAGCCGAGCGCAGCAGAGTCTCCACCCGGCGCCTCTTTTGCAGGGGCTGTTCCTCCTCCTGAGCGGACCCTTCCTCGGGGGCCGTTGGTTCCCCGGAGGGGATAGTTCCGCTAGCCACCTGCTGTTGAGAGGCCTGAGCGGCCGATTCAGCCTGGGTGTCGCTCTCTCCTTCGTGAGAACCGACCGGCTGAATACCCAACGCTTCCATTTCCTTAGCCGCAGCGGCCTCCAGCGCCGCTGCCTTTCTCTTCAGAACGCCGGCCATCACCGAGTCCATGACGATGTCAGCTGCATGAAAAGAAGAAGAAATCAGTTAGCAATTAAAGCAAATGCCCAAGCAAAATTCTTACCGAAGCCGGTCGGAAGTGGGGTCCGTATAGGACTCAGCCCAAAAATGTACATCACTCCCTCGTAAAGAAGTTTGTTGATGTCAAGCCGCAGACCGGCTAGTACATTTGCGGCGTGAAGATAATCCGGTCGGGTCTTGAATTTCTTCAACTCGGGAGGAGGAGGCAGACTGACCTGCCACTGGGTCGGGAAGTTCGGCTGATTGGGCATGCGGATGTAGAAATAATAGTCCTTCCAATGTTTATTGGAGGTGGGTAGTTTGTTGAAGAAGACCAAGCCGGGTCGAGCTTGGAACATAAAGGTGCCCGGCTCGGCTTGCTTAGGGTAGTAGAAATAAAAGAAGACCTCCGGTCGGAGGGGAATGTTGTGAATCTTAAATAAAACGACAACACCGCAGAGGAGACGGAAGGTATTTGGTACTAAACTTCCGAGCGGCACGCCAAAATAATTACAGACGTCTACTATAAAAGGATGCACGGGGAACCGCAGACCGGCGGTAAATTAGTCGCGAAAGACATAGAAACCACCGCGCGGCGGTCTGTGTGGCCGAGCGGCGGGACCAGCTAGGCGAACTTCGAAATCCTCGGGGATTTCGAAATTGTCAGCCAAAATATCAAAATCCCGTTGTTCGAAACGGGACCGCATGGTAGTATACCATGGGCCTAGGGATTGTTCTTCGGGATGAGAAGAACTGGCCATGATCCGGACAGAAGAAATCAAAAAAGAAGTTTCAAAGACGAAGAAAAGGAGTTTCAAAGACTGGAGCTAGGGGAAGAAATGCGAATTAGATACCGGAAAGGAAGAAGAAAAGATCTAAAACCTTACTGAGGGGAGAGGGATCGAGGAAAGGCGCCGAAGAGCGTCAGAGGGCAGAAACAAGATCGCCGGAGCTCCAAAGCGCAGAAGGCAACAGTAGAGGTAACGGAGGCGAGTAAAGGTGAGAAGGAAACGAAGAATTTATAGGGTGAGGGCCGGGCGGCCTCCACCGTCGGATCCAGGTCACGGGAATCAAAGCATGCATCTAGCCGTTTATTTCGAATTGCTTCGATCACATCAAAATATCATGCCACCGCCTCCATACTCTGATGGCATTGCTCCACGTGGCAGTCAATCATTCGGAGCATTTAATGAAGGTATGATCAACCTTGATGTCGAAGATTGGCGCAGAACGCGAGGAGATCCGGTGAAGGCCATCATTGATTCATTCAAGGATATCTCTACGGCTGACCGGGCGGAGAGTATTAGCATGGAGGAGCCGTTCGGCTAGACTCACAGTCCAGTCAGTCGGACTATTCGCCTCCTTCGACTAGACTTGAAGGGGAGGCAAGTGATCCGGTAGTAAGAGCGGGCCCCCCCTGTAAAGTCAACGCCAAGTGGAAGTCACCGGAGCAGCCGCCCATCCGGGGAGAGTGGTCCGACCGGACAGACGGCCGTAGACGGCCGGTCCGACCGGACTGCCGGCCGGCTCGCACTTATGGTTGGAAGGCACCCTGTCAAATCGGGGTTCCGACTCTCAGTTGAAAAGGTCATGGACCGAGCTGACCTTTTGACCGACCAAAGTCATAAAGCACCCCTGCTTATTAGTCTCCACAAAGCACAAGTAAACCACTGTGAATGTCCGGCCGGATGTTGAGGGAGCTGTCCGCCCGGACGACAAGTTTGGAGCAAGGGAAAAGGATAGGGGACTTCTTTCTCTGACAACCGGTAGGTTTCACGTGTGTGCCATGCTCCAAATCTTGTGACAGGGGATTCTGCTGTCCCATCAAGGGCATGCTTTGACTGTAGCGATATGGGTCAGGTAAGCTTTCTGACAGCCGCATACCTAGGAAAGGATAGAGGACACGTATGCACCTCGGTACACGTGCCCAAACCCTTCCAAGCTCTATATAAAGAGCCTCAGACTTCGCCGGAAGGGGATATTTTTTCAAGGTATTCTGAGACTTTGGGAGCCACCTTGTTCATCGTAATTTACCTGACTTGAGCGTCGGAGGGTCGCCGCCGGGAACCCCCTTCCCGGCCCGATTTCTGTGCAGGTTAGCCGGAGCATCGCGCCACCAGTTGGAGATTTACATCAACGGAGATCTACATCAGCGAGTCGGAGAGCGCCACATGCCCAGCGTCTGTTGACTTCTGGTTCGGACAGGATCACCGGCTAATATGAACTCCTTCTGGGTGGAGAAACCTCGCCACAAAGTCTTTGCAACAGCAAAACAGAGGAGTACAACAATAGAGGAAACAAACAAGAACAATAGAAATTGTAAACACACTTGCTTGCCTTCTCGTCAGAGTCCGTTGATGAAGCAGCAGCTTCACGTCTCCAGCAGCTAGAAAACCAGCACGAAGCTCACGCGAAGCTTCAGCAAACCGAGAGCTCAGCAAAGCTCAAGTCGCAGTTAGGAGAAAGAAGAGTTGTAACTGTAGAGGCCCTCGACCTTGATATATAACCTGCGAAGAAGAAGACAGATAAACTAGCCGTTGTGTCGCAACGGCTAGGGCCTGGACCGATCAGGCACACTCCTGATCGGTCCAGGAGTGTTCTGATTGGTCTTGGGACCGATCAGGCCTTAGGCTGATCGGTCCCCAGGCCGATCAGCCAACTTTCTGTGAGAGTTGGCCTCATCTCTGATCGGTCTGTGGACCGATCAGGACTCAGGTGGATCGGTCCACAGACCGATCCCCCCTCTTTCTTCTCCCGATCTTCTTCGCTTCTGATCGGTCACTAGACCGATCAGGTAATTCACAGAAACACACTGTTTGGTTACTGATCGGTCACCAAACCGATCAGTCAACCAGCATATCACTGGATCGGTCACCAGACCGATCCAGGTTTAGAGCTCCCAGCCCTAAACCCTACCTAGTCCGGAGAACGAGCTACCGAGCCCTCTCCGACTTCGTCCGGTCCAGAGAACGAGCTACCGAGCCCTCTCTGACCTAGTCCGGAGAACGAGCTACCGAGCCCTCTCCAACTTCATCCGGTCCAGAGAACGAGCTACCGAGCCCTCTCTGACCTAGTCCGGAGAACGAGCTTCCGAGCCCTCTCCAACTCTGTCTGGTCCAGAGAACGAGCTCCCGAGCCCTCTCTGACTTAGTCCGGAGAACGAGCTGCCGAGCCCTCTCCAACTTCGCATGCCAAGCTTCCATATTTGGACTTCTCCCGTGCCAAGCTCCTTGCTTGGACTTTTCCGTGTCAAGTCTCCATACTTGGACTTTACTCGTGCCAAGTATCCATACTTGGACTTTTCCGTGCCAAGTCTCCCTGCTTGGACTTTTCCGTGCCAAGTCTCCATACTTGGACTTTTCTCGTGCCAAGCTCCCTGCTTGGACTTTTCACCAGATGTCTGGTCAACCTTGACCTATCTGGATTTCCCTTGCCTGGCTTCACTCACCAGGACTTTCACCTGGCTTCACTCACCAGGATTTCCCGAATCAGGTCGACTCACCTTGGGTCAACTAGGTCAACCTTGACCAAAGATTGCACCCACAATCTCCCAAGTTTGTATTCTGTCAAACATCATAATACAACTTTTCTACTCTCGTCAAACATCAGAATAGAACTTTTCTATTCTCGTCAAACATCAAAATACAACTCGAGTCAGGTCAACTCGAGTCAGGTCAACTAGGTCAACCTTGACCTAAGGTTGCACCAACACATCCTTCATGGTGGTTGACACCCCATCAAGTTATAATGTTAGCTTGGGTCGACCGACGTTGAATGAATGCAAGACGATCATTTCTACTTTCTGTCAGAAGATAAAATTTCCCGTAGATGATCAAGTGGAGGAAGTCAAGGGAGATCAAATAGTAGTATGTAAGTGTTATGTGGAGGTTGTGAGAGCGGAAGCTAATGTTGCCCGAAAATCTCAGAGGATGGATATCAATGTCATCCATGAAAAACCACCCACCCTTGTATATAAGGAGAAAGAGGAAGTGCAGATACAAATCAGCTGACCGGAAGCTACTATCCACATCGCGTCCGATCTTGCTCCTAATCTCAAGAAGGACTTGATAAAGTGCATTATGAAAAATAGTGATGTGTTCGCCTGGACACCTAAGGAGGTGAAAGGTGTAGCACCAACGGTTATGGAGCATGCTCTTCATGTACATCCAAATGCCCGGTCGGTCAAACAAAAGAAAAGGGATTTCGGAGCTGATCAGAATAAAATTATCAAGGAAGAAGTGGATAAATTGTTGGAGGTTGGATATATTCCGGAAGTACAATTTCGAAACTGGTTGGCTAACGTCGTCTAGGCTTCTAAGCCAGGTAATAAGTGACGAGTATATGTTGATTTCATGGATCTCAACAAGGCTTGCCCGAAGGATTATTATCCTCTGCCTCGCATAGATCAAGTGGTGGATTCTACGGCTAGATGTGAATTTATTAGTATGTTAGACACCTATCAGGGGTATCACCAAGTTCAGCTCACTAAGGCAGATCAGGAAAAGGTTAGGTTTATAACTGTTGAAGGTACTTATTGTTACAATGTTATGTCATTTGGTCTAAAGAATGCAGGAGCTACTTATTAGAGACTCATGAACAAGGTTTTTCATAAAAAATTGGAAGAAACATAGAAGTTTATGTGGATGACATATTTATTAAATCTATACAGGCTTCTAGTTTATGTGTTGACATAGAAGAAACTTGTAGGACCCTGAGGAGATCCGGACTCAAACTCAATCCCAACAAATGTTTATTTAGGGCCAAGAGTGGAAAACTCCTAGGATACATGGTGACCGGGCGAGAAATAGAAGTCAATCCCAACAAAGTAAAAGAACTACAGGACATGACTCCTCCACGGAACCTAAAGGAAGCACAAAGATTGACAGGGAGGATAATCGCCCTGTGCCACTTCATCTCTCGGTTGGCTGATCGGAGTCTCCCCTTCTTCAAAATACTCCGACAAGAAACTAAATTTCAATGGGATGAGGACTGCAGCAAGACGTTTGAGGAGTTGAAAGAATATTTGTCTACTCTCTCTGTATTTGCTAACCAGTAGTAGGAGAGACCTTGTGGATGTACTTATCAGCCAACAAACATGTTGTTGGTTATGTGTTGATGAGGTAAGAAGAAAAAGAACATTTACTTGTGTATTTTTTTGAGTCATTTATTAAAAGGAGCAGAGTGTCGATATACGACACTTGAGAAATTAGCTTATGAATTGATTTTAGTAGCTTGGAGATTATGTCCTTATTTTCTGTCACACCCAATTATAGTATTAACTAATAGCACTCTGGGTTGGGTACTCATTAACCAGAAGCGTCCGAGTGGTTAATCAAGTGGACAACCGAGCTTAGTGAATTTGATATATAGTATCAGCCTCGAACGGCCATGTAACGACCCGGCCCCTCGGCCCCTTGGGCGGCCACACTAGCGACCCAACTGGCGGCCCAACCTTGGTCCCTTGGGCGGCCACAATGGCGGCCCAACTGGCGACCCCATATGTCGTCAACCGACGACCCTTCGGTCGTGCCGTTACTCACAAGGACTTCCCACCCCTGGCCAGTGGATTTTTGCCTTCCCCAGGATTCGAACTCTAGATCTCCAGGTTAAATACTAGAGTTTATGAATCCTGGTAGCCAAGTGAGCATCAAAATCCACTGGGCCGCCATTGTGGCCGCCCAAGGGACCAAGGTTGGGCCGCTAGTGTGGCTGCCCAAGGGGCCGAGGGGCCGGGTCGTTACAATAAAAGGCGCCTTTTTATTGTAACGTCACAGCCCCTCGGCCCCTTGGGTGGCCACACTAGCGGCCCAACTGGCGAGCCCTTATGTCATCAACCAACGACCCTTCACCCGTGTCGTTACTCACAAGGACTTCCCACCCCTGGCCAGTGGATTTTTACCTTTCCCAGGATTCGAACTCTAGATCTCCAGGTTAAATACTAGAGTTTATGAATCCTGATAGCCAAGTGAGTGGAGGTCTAGAGTAAATAAATTGTCACGCCCCGGGGGAGTCCTTGTACGAAGAAATTTCAACAGCACCTCCCTAGTACGGGTGACAATTTGAAACTTTTCTACAATGCCCTCAGGGCCACATATACATCGGCCAACACGGCCGGAACAATAACGATAATATAATGCAATCACCCACGCAGTTAATAATTAACAAAGTAGAACAGTGTTAAGAAGACTCAAAAACAACCCTACTCAACTACACCCATAAAGCTCAAAACCGATATCCTACTCCACTAAACTCGTAAAACACAAATCACAATGAACTTACCTCTTCTGTCATCCAGCAGGTGTGTAGCAAAACACATCCAATCCAAACCCATCGACAAATAAGAATCCATACAAGATCCAAATTATTAAAACAGAACAAGACTAAACATAGTCTAAACAAGAAAAACTAAAAGATCAACACACGTCCTCGTGGACTGCAGGGGACTAGCGACTGGAACTCTCTGGACAACATCAACCTGAAAATAACAACGGAGAAGGGTGTGAGTCCAACACTCAGCGGGTATCAACTGATATGCATAATAAAGAAAATAACAACCAGCACTAATCATGCGTACAGTCTCCTGATACAAGAAGGATAAATACAACTGAATAAAGCAGGAAAAAACTGTACTAACCAAGATCAGGGTATAAGTACAACAGGGTCGTCAGACCGAGAGTGTCATAAATCCTGTATGCATGCCAATCATATGCATCCATATAAATGCAGCAAGTAAATGCAGCAAACACAAGCAATAAATGCATCATGCATATGATGCAAATATCATGGTCACCCCTGACGTCAGTCAGCCATCTCACACACAATGGTGAGACCGAGTGGGTAGGGCTGTGACAACCGTACACTCTGCCATCACTGCTCCTAATGAGTGACCAAGTGGATGGGATGCTGTCGGAGTACACCTATCCTCCTACCCCAAATCATAAATGGGGGAGTTCAATGCTCTCATCTCCCTGTACACGATGACGGGGAGGAATCTCTGCCGGCTACCACGCTACATCACACTACCCATGAGCGGACCAACGGAGCCAAACAGAGTCCAACCGCCTGGCGACTACCACGCTGAGTCACCAGACTAACAGAGCCAAACAGCAGAACCGCCACACACCTGTCTGATATACCACTAACCCATGAGTGGTGGTGTGTACAGATACATGTAACTGGCGATGTGCTCGACAATAATGGAGCAGACTATCGCACAGCATGCAATCATGCGAGATGATGCATGACACTAAACATGACAATATCCTGAACAGCATAGTAATATCCATATATAAATATAAAGTGTGTACCATAGGACAATGAATCAAATCAAAGGTACACAGATCAGATAAGGTATCAAAAATCCTAGGTCCTGAACATAATATATAACATGGTTGTGTCACTACCCCTATAAGCATGTATAATCAAATAAGGACTAACATGATGTGCATAACAAATAAACAAACAAGCATGTAACAGATCGGGTAGTGATCAACCGAAGCAGATAAGAAAACACAATCATTGTCATTTGTTAAAGACATTACTATGCATATCAAATGACATAAAGTCAAAGTACCCGCCTCCAATAGAAAGGATCGTATCCGGTCCAAACTCGACGTTGAGAGGCTTGTCTCGCGTCAAAGTCCTGTGTCATCAATATGTATACTTTTATTTAGCTAACATTCAAAGGAATGGCTAAATAAAATCCTTAAGGCTAAATTAGGGTAAAACCCTAATCAACTTAACCATCGAGTATAATTCATCTACAACAAAAATGATCATACCTAACTAATATCAAATTCAAAACATGACTATAATTTACCATGTATCAAAACGTACCTAAATCACTCCATAACCAATGATGTATGTAACAATTCATACCTAAAACAACATGTATCAAGAGCGTGTCAACTCAATCCATACACCAAACCCTTACCTTACTGCTAAAGGAGGTTGCTGCCGGAAGAAGTAGCTGCTGGAAACCCTCCTTACTGCCCAAATCTATTTTGGTTAGCCACTTAACCAGAACACACCAAAAAAAAAAAAAACTAAATCCAGATTCAGGAGAGGATCCCACCTCAATACTGGCCGCCGGAACCCCTAGGTCAACGATGGCAGAGAAGGTTGTGGAGAAGGCGTCGGTTGTAGTAATCAGCTCTGGCACTATGGTGGCTCTATGTCGGCATGAAAGAAACCCCTTCGGATCGGAAGAGGGTAGAGAGGAGGCGGCCGACGTTAGGGCAGAAGGTGCGGCGGTGCTGCTCGGATCGAGAGTCGGCGGTGGCGGCGGTGCTAGGTCGGAGGCGCACTGTGGGTTGCGGCCGATTGTCATTGCTAGGGCAGAGGGAGAACTAGGGCTCAACGTTGGTGAGGAGAAAAAGGGCTTCGGCGCTGCTAGGCGTTGGGAGAAGAAGAGGAAGGGAAAGCGGCAGTGGCGTTGGTTGTGCGGCTCGGGAAGGAAGGAGATGCACATATCAGAAGAGGAAGAGGGGATCGGCTGGGGGAAGAAGAAGGGAAGGTTTTTAAATCGCCAAGGAGAAAAATCGTCGCCGGTTAGGGCTTCGGCGTCGGGCGCGCGGAGAGGAAGAAGGAACGACACAGTAACGGGGAGGAAAAGAAAATAAATAAATAAATCTTTTCCTCTTTTAAATGGGTAGCCAAATAAGCTTTCTCGGGGCTTACTTTTATCCCCGTAAACTCGTCCATACGAGCTCTGAAAAATTTCTAAAAATTTCGAAAAATTCCCTTATCATTATTTGTCATTTTTTGGTATTTTACATTCTCCCCCACTAATAAAAATTTGGTCCCCAAATTTCGTTATCTACCATCAGCAAATACTAACAACAGGTAAAGAGTATAAAATGCTGAACGGTAAATTAAATCACATAGCTCAAGTGAAAAGATGGGGGTATCGAGCTCGGATAGTATCCTCGAGCTCCCAGGTAGCCTCCTTGTCCGTATGATGCTGTTATCCGACTTTAACCAGCCGGATAGTCTTGTTCCGCAACTGACGCTCTTTCCGGTCCAAAATCCATACCAGAATTTCCTCATAAGTGACGTCAGGCTGAACTGGAACTGAGATATCTGTCAGCACATGCGTCGGGTCGGGTACGTATCTCCTCAGCATAGATACGTGGAATACATCGTGCACGCCTGCCAGGGACGGTGGTAGTGCCAGCCGGTAAGCTACTGCTCTAGTCCTCTCCAGGATCTGGAAAGGGCCAATGTACCGTGGAGCTAGCTTACCTCTACGATCAAATCTCTTCACCCCTTTCGTGGGTGAAACTCGTAGAAAAACATGGTCTCCTGTAGAGAACTCCAAAGGTCTGCGTCTCCGATCAGCATAACTCTTCTGGCGGTCCTACGCCTCTGACATCCTCCGTCTGATAGTACGGACCAACTATGCCTCCTGCTGAGCTCTATGAGGTCCCAACAGCTGGGCCTCCCCAACCTCATCCCAGAGGGTGGGTGTCCGACAAGGCCTACCATACAACGCTTCAAACGGTGCCATCTGGATAGCCGAATGAAAGCTGTTGTTATAGGCGAACTCTACCAATGGCAAATGGTCCTCCCAACTGCCTCCAAAATATAGTACACAAGATCTCAGCAAGTCCTCTAGAGTCTGAATAGTCCGCTCTGACTGTCCATCTATCTGTGGATGGAAAGCTGTACTGAAACGGAGCTAAGTGCCCAAGGCCTGCTGCAGACTCTGCCAGAAACGGGACGTAAACCGGGGGTCTCTATCCGAAATAATAGTCAAAGGGACATCATGTAATCTGATGATCTCACGACAGTATAGATCTGCCAATCGATCTAGGGGATCAGTCCTCCGGATCGCTAAGAAATGCACGGATTTGGTTAATCGATCAACGATTACCCAAATCGCGTCATGGCCTCGTCGTGTCCTCGGCAAACCCACTACAAAGTCCATGGTAATACGTTCCCATTTCCACTCGAGAATAGGAATCCGCTGAAGTAAGTCGGTAGGTCTCTGGTGCTCAGCCTTCACCTGCTGACAGATAAGACATCTAGCTACAAATTCCACGATGTCTTTCTTCATACCATTCCACTAGTAGGAACGCTTCAAATCTCGATACATGCGGGTCCCGCCTAGGTGGATCGTAAATCGAGAGCGATGAGCCTCCTAAAGTAGCTCCTGTAAGACCGGATGAGACTTAGGTACGCATAATCTACCTCGGAAGTATAGAATACCCTCCTCGTCTCGTGTGAACTCGGTCTGCTACCCGGAAGCTATCTGGCTACAAATAAACTACAAATGATGATCACCAGCCTGGGCCTCTCGGATTCTCGTCCTGATCGACGACTGAGTAACCATGGTAACCAGAATACCCTGCTCTGTCGGTCCCTGCTCCTCAAGGTCTAACCCGGAGAAACCCTGAATCAAGTCTATGACTGAAGTCCGGTGGCAAGCTAAAGTCCCTCTGGACTTCCTGCTGAGTGCATCGGCCACCACATTAGCTTTCCCCGAGTGGTAGCTAATGGTACAATTGTAATCCTTCAGGAACTCCATCCATCTCCTCTGTCAGAGATTAAGTTCCTTCTGGGTGAAAATATATTTGAGACTCTTATGGTCAGTGAGAATCTCAAATGTAATGTTGTATAAATGATGCCGCCAAAGCTTCAGAGCAAAGATGATGGCAGCTAACTCCAGATCATGAACTGGGTAGTTCTTCTCATGCTCCTTTAACTGTCGAGAAGCATAGGAGACTACCCTACCATGCTGCATCAGAACAGCGCCTAAACCCTGAAGAGACGCATCAGTATAGAGCACAAATCCGTCCTCTCTAGAAGGTAAAACTAAAACTAGAGCCAACACTAATCTCCGCTTCAGCTCCTGAAAGCTGGTCTCGCAATCCTCGGACTACGTGAACTTCATGCCTTTCTTGGTAAGGCGTGTCAGTGGCATAGCAATACGCGAGAAACCCTCGACGAACCGTCTGTAATATCCTGCTAATCCCAGAAAATTACGGATCTCTTGTACTGATTTCGGCTGCTCCCAACTGGTGACAGCCTCGATCTTCTGAGGGTCTACTGAAATACCTCTGCTCGAGACCACATGTCCCAGAAAACCGACTGAGGATAACCAGAATGCACACTTGCTGAACTTCACGTACAGCTGATGTCGTCGAAGAGTCTCCAAGACTATGCGAAGATGCTGTGCATGCTCCTCCTCGGAACGCGAGTAGACCAATATATCATTGATGAAAACGATAACAAACTGATCAAGATACTCCAGAAAGACGCGGTTCATCAAGTCCATAAACACCGTTGGAGCATTGGTAAGCCCAAATGGCATTACCAAAAACTCATAATGACCGTACCTGGTGCGGAAAGCTGTCTTCTGAATATCAGATTCTCTGACTCTCAGCTGATGATACCCGGACCGCAGATCAATCTTAGAATACACTGATGTACCTCTGAGCTGATTAAACAAATCCTCGATCCATGGTAAGGGGTACTTATTCCTGACGGTCACTGCATTCAACTGTTTATAGTCAATGCATAATCTGAGTGTACCATCCTTCTTCTTGATAAAAAATAATGGAGAACCCCATCAAGAAACACTAGGGCGAATAAATCCCCTGTCTAAAAGCTCCTGGAGTTGAACCTTCAGCTCGTTCAACTCTTTTGGTGTCATACGATAAGGAGCTTTCGATGCCGGCGCGGTCCCCGGAATCAGCTCAATAGCGAACTCCACTTGCCTTCTGGGAGGTAAACCTGGTAGCTCCTCTGGAAATATATCTGGGTACTCTCGGACTACTGGCACATCGGAGAGATGTGAACTACTGTCGTCGTCAGTATTAATCAAAGATAGCAGAAAACCCTGACAACCATGCGACAGCAGGTTCTGAGCCTGAATCGATGAAATGATAGATATATTGTTGTCTCTGATGCCAGTGAAATCCCACGAGGATTGGTTCAGAGGTTGGAAGGTGACCACCCTCATCTGGCAATCAACAGTGGCGTGATATGCTGAAAAACAGTCCATGCCAAGAATAATATCAAAATCGACCATTTCTAATACTAAAAGATCTACTGTAAGTATCATGTTGCCAAAATCTAACGGGTAACCTCTGACCTCCTGGGTGACATCCAATATATCACCGAACGGTAGAGAGATGGTCAGTCGCTGTAGTCTAATAGTGGGTAATCTACCAATCTCCCACATAAAGGTACATGATATAAATGAATGCGAGCTACCAGTATCTATCAGCATATCAGCAGATAATGCATAAATAGAAATCGTACCGCGGAAAACGAATCCGTCGGCTCGCTGCGCATCCTCTCTGGTGACCGCATGAATACGCCCAGTCTCTGGCGGAGGAAAATGTGGTAACGCTGCCTGCGACTGCTACGTCTGGGCAGGAGCCTGCCATTGAGGTGGTGCTGGATACTGCGCCAGAGAAGTCTGAGAGGGCGGAGACTGATACTGTACCGATGGTTGGGACTGCGTCTGATACTGAGCCTGTGGCTGGGGTTGCAGCTGATACTGCCCCTCAGTCAGATAATGATGTCCTGGAATGGAGCTCTGAGGTACTATAGGAGTACTGGGGTACTCCTGTCCGAGCATGTCAAATGCAACTGCTGCAGGGGGAGCACTCCGCTGCTGGTCATGCGAAGGTTGGGCTCTTCGCCCTCCTCGATAAGTTTCGGACTGACTGAACTGTCCTCGATGACCAGACCCTCCGGAAGTCATATGCTGAGTCTTCTAAGGACAATCTCGGCTCTGGTGCCCAGGCAGTTTGCAATGAAAGCACACTGACTGTCCCAGAGAGCAGGCTGGGGTGATGTGATCTCTGGACCCACATCTGAAACAGCGAATGTCGCTGGCGGGTTGTTTCCGATTCTGCTGTGGAGACCGAAAACGTCCTGAGGAAGACTGCCCTGACTTCTGAGGCCTACGAAATACCCCAGAAGTACCCTGACCTGGCCGACTTCGACCGCTCTGCTGTTGAGTAGCCTGTGGCTGCTGGATCTGTCCAGACGTCTGACCAGGCTACTTCCTTTTTCTGTCTAGAAACACTCTCTGCTGAGCTGACTCAATCATGAGGGCTCTGTCCAACGTCTCTAAATAAGATGCGCTACCAAGACCGGCAAGCCTTACTTGCAAATGTCCATCCAGCCCCTGAATGAACTGCTGCATATGTGAACTGTCCTCAGCAACTAGCTCTGGACAAAATCTGGCCAATCTGTCAAACTCTGCATTGTACTCTGTCACCGACCGGTTGTTCTGTCATAGACTCAGGAAATCCTGCCGGAGAGCCATCTGATAAGCTCGTGGGAAGAAGCGGCTCTCAAAAGCCTCTCTGAAACTGGCCCAAGTAATGCTCTGCTCACCGATGATGGAACGCTGAGTAACCCACCAAGTGTCGGCCTCGTCCCGTAACTGAAAAGCAGCCAGCTCTGCTTTCTCCCACTCA
Source organism: Zingiber officinale (assembly GCF_018446385.1). Lineage (NCBI taxonomy): Eukaryota > Viridiplantae > Streptophyta > Magnoliopsida > Zingiberales > Zingiberaceae > Zingiber > Zingiber officinale. The sequence goes on along the minus strand of NC_055997.1, from coordinate 89,569,799 downwards.
GAGCAAGCTATATAGAAGAAGGTACGCTCCATAGTCTCTATCCATGACAGGGCCACACTCGGATCAAGGTCTCCTCGGAAGAGTGTAAATCTACTCTTCATCGACTCTGCCAACGCTGGAATCCTGCCTTGTGCCGCGACAATGTCAGTGAGGTGTGTCGGAATGGCTGTAGGAACTAGCGGAAACACTAGAGCTGATGCTACAGGTGGTACCGCTGAATAGACCGGGGGAGGTACTCCCGGTGCTGCTGCATAAACTGGGGCATATGCCGCTGGTGGCACTGCAGGGTCAGCATAGGTGGCCGCGGCTGAATGTACGGTAGGTAGTGGTACCGGATGTGGAGCAACCGGTATCGCTGGTGCAGGTGCTACTGCGTATACAATAGGTACTGGTGGTACATGTGCCACTAGTGTCGGGTACACGGTAGGTCCAAGTGGCGGTGGTTCCGGGTACGCCGTAGGCTGGGCTAGAGCAGGTGCAGGGTATGCCGGTAGTACCCCTGGTGGTACCGTAAATACGATAGGAGTGGATACAGTCGGTACAACTGAGGTAGGTACCTCTAAAGGAGCCATCGAGATCTGAGAGCCCGACGTGCCCGCAGTATCCTGAGTTTGTCCCTAACTGACAGGCTCAACACTAGTAGGCATCTCTGGCAAGTCCAGAGATCCCGAGGTCCTCGTACGTGGCCGTCCAGCACCACGTCTCGCAGCTATACGTGTAGATCTCCTCATATCTGTTAAGTTATATCACAGATATTACTACAAGTATAACAATTACAAAATAACATCATACCTATTTGCTGTTTGGAGATGTTCCGTCGCTGTCCAATCCCTATATTACCTCGGAATTCCATACAAGAAACCCAACAGAAATCCATACAAGTCCGAAAAATAACTACCCAAGTTTACTAGCAAACTTGGGCTAAACCAAAAATCCATAACACCAAAAGCAGGTATCATAACCCGCTTTGATACCAATACCAATAAATTGGTATCAAATAAATCTCGAAAATTCGTAACACGAAAATCAAAACAAGTATCGCCAACCTGGCTCTGATACCAAATAAATTGTCATGCCCCGGGAGAGTCCCTCTCCGAAGAAATTTCGGCAGCACCTCCCCTGTATGGGTGATAATCTGAAACTTTTCTACAATGCCCTCAGGGCCACATATACATCGGCCAACACGACCGGAACAATAACAATAATATAATGCAATCACCCACGCAGTTAATAGTTAACAAAGTAGAACAATGATAAGAAGACTCAAAAACAACTACTCAACTACACCCATAAAGCTCAAAACCGATATCCTACTCCACTACACTCGTAAAACACAAATCACAATGAACTTACCTCTTCTGCCATCCAGGCAGGCGTGTAGCAAAACACATCCAATCCAAACCCATCGACAAATAAGAATCCATACAAGATCCAAATTATTAAAACAGAACAAGTCTAAACATAGTCTAAACAAGAAAAACTAAAAGATCAACACACGTCCTCGTGGACTGCGGGGGACTAGCGACTGGAACTCGCCGGACAGCATCAACCTGAAAATAACAACGGAGGAGGGTGTGAGTCCAACACTCAGCGGGTATCAACTGATATGTATAATAAAGCAAAATAACAACCAGCACTAATCATGCGTACAATCTCCTGATACAAGAAGGATAAATACAACTGAATATAGCAGGAGAAAACTGTACTAACCAGGGCCAGGGTATAAGTACAACAGGGTCGTCAGACTGAGAGTGTCATAAATCCTGTATGCATGTCAATCATATGCATCCATATAAATGCAGCAAACACAAGCAATAAATGTATTATGCATATGATGCAAATGTCATGGTCACCACTGACGCCAGTCAATCATCTCACACACAATGGTGAGACCAAGTGGGTAGGGTTGTGACAATAATGCACTCTGCCATCACTTCTCCTAATGAGTGACCAAGTGGACGGGATGCTGTCGGAGTACACCTATCCTCCTACCCCAAATCATAAATGGGGGAGCTCAATGCTCTCATCTCCCGGTACACGATGACGGGGAGGAATCTCTGCCGGCTACCACGCTGCATCACACTACCCATGAGCGGACCAACGGAGCCAAACAGAGTCCAACCGCCTGGCGACTACCACGCTGAGTCACCATACCAACAGAGCCAAACAGCAGAACCGTCACACACCTGTCTGATATACCACTAACCCATGAGTGGTGGTGTGTACAGATACATGTAATTGGCGATGTGCTCGACAATAATGGAGCAGACTATCGCACGGCATGCAATCATGCGAGATGATGCATGACACTAAACATGACAATATCCTGAACAGCATAGTAATATCCATATATAAATATAAAGTGTGTACCATAGGACAATGAATCAAATCAAAGGTACACAGATCAGATAAGGTATCAAAAACCCTAGGTCCTGAACATAATATATAACATGGTTGTATCACTACCCCTATAAGCATGTATAATCAAATAAGGACTAACATGATGTGCATAACAAATAAACAAACAAGCATGTAACAGATCGGGTAGTGATTAACCGAAGCAGATAAGAAAACACAATCATTGCCATTTGTTAAAGACATTACTATGCATATCAAATGACATAAAGTCAAAGTACCCGCCTCCAATAGAAAGGATCGTATCCGGTCCAAACTCGACGTTGAGAGGCTTGTCTCGCGTCAAAGTCCTGTGTCATCAATATATATACTTTTATTTAGCTAATATTCAAAGGAATGGCTAAATAAAATCCTTAAGGCTAAATTAGGGTAAAACCCTAATCAACTTAACCATCGAGTATAATTCATCTACAACAAAAATGATCATACCTAACTAATATCAAATTCAAAACATGACTATAATTTACCATGTATCAAAATGTACCTAAATCACTCCATAACCAATGATGTATGTAACAATTCATACCTAAAACAACATGTATCAAGAGCGTGTCAACTCAATCCATACACCAAACCCTTACCTTACTGCTAAAGGAGGTTGCTGCCGGAAGAAGTAGCTGCTGGAAACCCTCCTTGCTGCCCAAATCTATTTTGGTTAGCCACTTAACCAGAACACACCAAAAAAAAAAACTAAATCCAGATTCAGGAGAGGATCCCACCTCAATACTGGCCGCCGGAACCCCTAGGTCAACGATGGCAGAGAAGGTTGTGGAGAAGGCATCGGTTGTAGTAATCAGCTCTGGCACTATGGTGGATCTATGTCGGCACGAAAGAAACCCCTTCGGATCGGAAGAGGGTAGAGAGGAGGCGGCCGACGTTAGGGCAGAAGGTGCGGCGGTGCTGCTCGGATCGAGAGTCAGCGGTGGCGGCGGTGCTAGGTCGGAGGCGCACTGTGGGTTGCGGCCGATTGTCATCGCTAGGGCAGAGGGAGAACTAGGGCTCAACGTTGGTGAGGAGAAAAAGGGCTTCGGCGCTGCTAGGCGTTGGGAGAAGAAGAGGAAGGGAAAGCGGCAGTGGCGTTGGTTGTGCGGCTCGGGAAGGAAGGAGATGCATAGATCCGAAGAGGAAGAGGGGATCGGCTGGGGGAAGAAGAAGGGAAGGTTTTTAAATCGCCAAGGAGAAAAACCGTCGCCGGTTAGGGCTTCGGCGTCGAGCGCGCGGAGAGGAAGAAGGAACGACACAGTAACGAGGAGGAAAAGAAAATAAATAAATAAATCTTTTCCTCGCTTAAATGGATAGCCAAACAAGCTTTCCCGGGGCCCACTTTTATCCCTATAAACTAGTTCATACGAGCTCCGAAAAATTCCTGAAAAATTTTCAAAAATTCAAAAAATTCCCTTATCATTATTTGCCATTTTTCGGTATTTTACAGGCCATGAAGGCTCAAGCTTTGATGGATTTCATAATAGAAATACCATGTCTATAAACAGAGGAAACCTGGATCATCTATATAAATGGATCTTCTATTCGACAAGGTAGTGGGATAGGGATTCTTCTTATATCTCCTAGAGAAGATCGAATACAACTATCTATTAGACTGACTTATAGAGCCACCAACAATGAGGCCAAATATGAAGCATTGATAGCAGGCTTGCAGGCTGCTAAACATGTGGGAGCTGCTCGTGTGGTAATTCATTCTAATTCTCAATTGGCAGCACATCAATTAACAGGTAACTTTGGAATTAGCAATGAACGACTCAAGCTATATGCAGAGGTATTCGACAAATTAAAAACTGAATTTCATGAAATGAGTATAAAGAAAATCCCCCGAGCAGGCAATCAAGCAGCAGATGAATTAGCTAAATTAGCTTCTGCCATTATACCTTGGAATTTGGATAGACCAGTGGAGCAAACATTATTAGTATCTTGTATTGAGCAACAGGCCAATCTAGAAATCCAGAGTGATTGGAGAATATTCTATTTTTACGGTAAAGAATTCTACCTACTGATGCAGAACAAACTTGGGTATTCAAGAAAAGGGCAAGCCAATACACTATGATTGGAGATCATCTATATAAAAGAGCCTTCTCTAATCCTCTACTCAAATGTGTTGTATTGGATGGCATATAGTATATCCTATAAGAAATGCATCAAGGTTCTTGTGGTAGTAATATGGGAGGTCGATCTCTTGCTAGAAAGATATTATTAGCTTGATATTTTTGGCCTACTTACAAGAAAATGCTGCTCAATTTGTGAGACCCTGTTTATCTTGTCAGAAGCATCAAAATGTTCCTCATCATCCCACTGAACTATTGAAGACCTCTATAGTATCTTGTCCTTTTGATCAATGGGGCGTGGATATAGTTGGGCCTTTTCCTCTTGCACCTGCTCAATGGAGATTCTTATTAGTAGTCGTTGATTATTTTTCTAAATAGGTAGAGAAAGAACCATTGGCTAGAATGACTGAACATGCAGTTATCAAATTTCTATGGCAGCATATTGTTTGCAGATTTGATATTCCACACAAAATAGTTTCTGATAATGGAAGGTAATTTCAGGGTAGGAAAATTAAAAAATGGTGTTCTGATTATGGCATCACACAAGCTTTTACCTCTATAGCGTATTCACAGAGTAATGGACAAGCCGAAATAACCAACAGGGAAATTATCAGAGGACTCAAAATCAAATTAGATATTGTTGGTGGTAGCTGGGTAGATGAATTACCCAGTATATTGTGGGCATATCATACCACTCCTCAAGAAGCCACAGGAATCACTCCTTTTCACATGGTTTATGGGAGCGAAGCAGTGATTTCGATTGAAGTTGGAGTGGAATCTAATCGAAGAAGGCTTTATGATGACAGCAATGCGGATCGACGCCTCATGGAACTTGACTTAATTAAGGAAGCACGGGACAAAGCGGCAACCCGACTCATTTCATATCGTCAAAGAATGAGACAAAATTATAACAAAAGAGTTATTCCAAGATTTTTTTAGGTAGATGATCTTGTATGGAGGCGCATCAAGACTGTTGGAGATGTTAACAAGCTGTAAATCCAATGGGGATGACCTTATAAAATCATTCAGAAATTTGTATCGGGCTCCTATTACCTCCAAGATGCAAAAGGAAGAAAACTCGAACGGCCCTAGAGTGCTAATCATTTGCAACCATATAGAACTTAGCAAACATGCCTGTAAGTTATTCATATATTTTATACAAACATTGTTGATATGAGTAACAGAAAATGTGCAAACAATATTATTTGGAGGGGTCATATACTTCTCTTTAAACCATCATCCAGTTGATTGGAGATCTTAAGGAGTGACTGTGTTGGTGCGGGAAGCATCCGACGATCGAACTTGTGTTTTGATAATGGCGAAGGATTCAAAGTTAAGGTGTTTTGTTTTCTAACAAGTCTACTTGAGGATTTCAGGAAAGTCCTAGCTGCGGTTAGGCAAAGGGAAAAAACCCTAGGGGGTGATAACTCTAGGTCATAGGGGGTGGTAACCCTATGCGGAAAGTCTTGGTAGGTCAATGTCTTCAGGCAAAAGTCCTAGGGGGTGGTAACCCTAGGTGGAAAGTCCTGATGTCGCGAACCAGGTGAAAGACTGGACTAGCCGGGAAGCGGATGTCCAGCAGAAAGTCCGGAAGCATCGAGTGCTGAGCAAAAGTCCAGTCGATCTGGAGGATCGCACTGGCAACAGGTAAATCTCCTGAGTGGAGTAGGTGAGGACGCGTTCCCCGTAGAGGGAACAGTAGGCGTCGGGTCGACCTAGGGTTTCCAGACAGAAACCCGAAGTCAGGCTCGGATAGTCCGAAGACTATCATTATCACTTCTATTATGCTTTATGTGCTAACTTTGTGCTGCAGGGTATATTTGGGATTAATGTATCTTGCAGGGACCAAAGTGCAAAGACTAATCTCGGATGAACAGTGTCCGAGGTGCCTCCATGGAGCTTGAAGGCGCCTCGGGTGCAAAAGCTGACCTGGCTTCGAAGCTTCAATAGAGGCGCCTTGAATGGGGTTTAAGGCGCCTTGGAAGGTGCCTTGAGCAGAGTTTGAGGCGCCTTAAGCAGATGAAGTTCGACCAGATCAAGGTTAATCCGCGCGGAGGACTCGGCAGCATGGAGGCGCCTTGAACAGCCCTCAAGGAGCCTTGAACACCCTTTATAAGGGGGTTTCGACCAGCACTTCAAGACATCAAGTTCTGAGCTTTCCCTCTTCAACGTGCTGCTAACAAAGTCATTCCGAAGTGCTGCTGCGACATTCCGACGACCCGGAGCTTCAATCTTCTTCTTTCTTAAGTTGTTGGTACAAGTTTATTTCAATACTTTCAGTGTAATTTGTAAATTCTATCATGATTATAGTTGTTGCCCACCGGAAGCGATCAAGGATCGCGGGCCTTCGAGTAGGAGTCGCCGTAGGCTCCGAACGAAGTAAAAAGCTTGTCTCTTTGTGTGTTTGTTTACTTTCCGCTGCGTGTTTTAACTCCGATAATTTCACGATTCCGATAAACGTAAAATTTAGCCACGAGCGCTATTCACCCCCCCTCTAGCGCGGTCTCGATCCAACAATTGGTATCAGAGCGGGGTCGTTTTGAATCAGTGCAACCACTATTCAAGACAATTTTCTCATGGTATTTTCATTTTTTTTTGGAGTCGATTAGAATCTAGCCTCATAGCTATATTCTAATTTTTTTTCTCGAATCAATTTTCTGCTCAAAGTTGGTCAATACCACTTGAGCTTGTTTTTTTTACTTCCTCCCGCACTACTAATCCAAGACACAGTCTTGGAATAGATCTTTTTGTTTTTGCTTACTCAGGTCTAAAATGACCCAACAAGAAGGATATAGCACTGTTCGTCCCCCACTATTCTCCGGAGAAGACTTCGAATATTGGAAGGGGCGAATGGAGATATATCTGAAGATCCAGTTCGACACCTGGATGATTGTCAAGACAGGACTGTAACTATCAACTGACACGGACGGTAAGCCTACACCCTGTGAGAACTGGGAGCCAGCCTTCATCAAAAAGGTGAAAGTCGACGCCAAAGCTACCTGCACCATCCAGTGCGGTCTTACCAAAGAAGAGCTCAACAGAGTCGGTCCATTCTCCTCCACGAAGGAGCTTTGGGAGAAACTGATCGAACTTCACGAGGGCACCTCGGAAACCAAGGTAAGTAAGCGTGATTTGTTACTTAATAAACTATACAATTTAAAAATGCAGGAAGGCGAGACGGCAAGTTCGTTACACGCTCGAATTCAAGATATTCTTGTTGGGTTTTTCGGGCCGCGAAAACCGCTTTTCGCGTCGCGGAAACCCCGAATCACCCAAAGCCGTAGATCCGTGCAAGGAAAAATTTCGAAAACACAAATACGAGTTTTATACTACGATCTACAGTAGATCTACAAAGGAAAAACCATTTTACCTTCGATGCGTGCCCTTGCAAAATCCCGCTCGTCCAAGGTACTTGTCGGATCTCCAAAGTATCAAGGTAGATACTTCTCTAGTGATATCCACACGAACAAGGAGTGTCTCTCACACTCAAAGGATGGAGAAGAGAGCCCCAAGTGTGCTAGCACTTTCTAGAGCTCTCGGATAGGATTTAAATGGAGGGAAAAAGAAAGAAGAAAGGAAACTCTTACACTCAAGAAGTAGTCTCCTCTTTTGTGACCTTCACCCTTTCTTTCTTCTCTTGGAATACAACTCAACCACCTTCTCTCCCTTCATGGAACCCACGACCAAAAGAGAGGAGAAAGCAAGAGAGAGCTAAGGAGGAAGAAGATGGAATGAATGAGAATGAATTACATTCACTCTCCTTCATGTGTGTGTAACCCCCTTCCCATTTAATGTGGCCATTAAAGAGGGGATTTGTAACCTCCATGAGGTGTCATACACATGTGCAACCATGATGATGTGGAGCATCATCAATGGTCCACCTTATGCTAACTCACAAATGAGGTGGCAAATGGTCAATTCAAAATTGACCTTTGATCTTCCTTCTCAAATCAAGTCAAACTTGACCAAATCTCTCTCATGGTTGATCTAATCTAACCATTTGATTCAAGCCAACTTAATATAATGAATCTAATTCATTTAATTAAATTAATTCAATGAGTCATAATCCAAATTAGACTCATTGAACACATGAATCAACTTGAGTCTAACTCAATTAGCCCAATTTGGATTACTCTTAATCCAATTTGGTTCATCACATGAACCTAATCCAATTGGTTCATCATATGAACCTAATCTCCATCCACTTGTTCTTTGTGTGTGACCCAATAGGTTCTTGTAACGTTGGCAATGTTTCTAAACTCCTTTAGAAACATAAGCAATGAGCGGTATCTAGCAATACATCATTGCTACCCAAGTTACAAGAATGTTGAGATCCAACATCACCTTGTGACTACTAATTGTGACTCCTCACAATATGTGACAAGTGTCCTTCTATCCTAGACATCTAGATTGATTAATGTGAGGCATAGACCGTGTCATCCTCTAATCAATCTAAATCTTGAACTCCAAGTAGACTCACTCGATCAAATGAGCTCAACATCTAATGTTGACTCATTTGGGCATAGCCATGCACTTCGTGGTCTCACTCTATCAAGAATAGCGATGTCACTCCCGTCATATGGGAGGGATAGATCCCATCTACATCACTCACATCCCTCTGCATAATTCGTTACATACCCAGTAATCGCCTTTATAGTCCACCCAGTTACGGGTGACGTTTGACGAAACCAAAGTACATAACTCCTTATGTAGGGATCCATGGTGACTTCAGGTCTAAGGACTAATAGTCATACTAATAGCCACATGAGAAAGTATATGACACTCATATAACGATCTATGATACTTTCTCATGGCGGGTCATTCAGTATACATTCTCCAATGTATACCCATGTGTCAACTTGATATCTCTATATCCATGACTTGTGAGATCAAGTCATCGAGTTGACCTACATGCTAGTCTTATTGCATTAACATTGTCCCTGAATGTTAATACTCGACTAGGAATGATTTAGAGTAGTGTTCCCTATATCATCTCACTATCGATTCAACTAATCGATTGATATAGGTATGAACCTTCTACTCAAGGACGCTATTATACTTAGTCTATTTGGCACTAATACAAATAAGTATAATAACCAAACAAATGCCTTTATTAATATACAAGAATATGATACAATGAGTCCATACAATCATCAAATGATTGGCTCTAGGGCTCTAACTAACAATCTCCCACTAGCACTAGTGCCAATCAGTATAGGCTCTAAGGCCTAAAGACCTAGTGTGACCATCATGCTTCCTCTGTGCCAAAGCCTTGGTCAAGGGATCTGCGATGTTAGCCTCTGTAGGTACTCTGCAAATCTTCACATCTCCTCTATCGATAATCTCTCGAATGAGATGGAAGCACCGTAGTATGTGCTTGGTCAGCTGGTGTGAGTAGCCTTCGCTATAGCTCCATTGTTGTCACAATAGAGCTCAACTGGTCGTGATGCTAGGAACCACCCCAAGTTCGATGATGAACTTGCGGATCCAAGCCTGCTTCCCTGATGCAGCAATATACTCCTCTGTTGTAGAATCAGCTGTGTCTGCTTGAACTCTTCCAGCTCACGGCACCACCATTTAAGCAAAACACGAACCACGATGCGATCGGTAATCATCACGATCTGGAAGCTAGCATCACTGTAACCCTTACGTTAGCTCATCATTGCCTCCATATATCAAGAAATATTCTTTAGTCCTTCTTAAGTACTTAAGAATATTCTTGACCGCTATCCAGTGACTTTCACCTGGATCTGACTGGTATCTGCTCGTCATGCTCAAAGCATACGAGACATCAGGTCAAGTACATAGCATGGCATACATGATCGATCCTATGGCTGAGGCATAAGGGATCTGATCCATGCGATCTCTCTCCTCTCTAGAAGAGGGACCTTGAGTCTTCGAAAGACTCACGCCATGTGACATCGGCAGAAATCCCTTCTTGGAATTCTGCATGGCAAACCGAAGGAGTACCTTGTCAATGTATGTACTCTGACTTAGGCCAAGCAATCTCTTAGATCTATCTCTATAGATCTGTATCTCTAGAATGCGGGATGCCTCACGTAAGTCCTTCATTGAGAAGCAACTCCCTAGCCAGGTCTTGATAGACTGAAGCATAGGGATGTCCTTCCCAATGAGCAGTATGTCATCCACATACAATATGAGGAAGACAACTATGTCCCCTACAACCTTCTTGTAGACACAAGGTTCATCTTCGTTCTTGATGAAACCAAACTGTTTGATCGCATCATCGAATCGAAGATTCCAGCTCCGAGAAGCTTGCTTTAGTCCATAAATGGACCTATGCAGCTTGCATACTCTGCTAGTATGTTTTGGATCTACAAAACCCTCAGGTTGTGTCATGTACACATCCTCGAGTAGGTTTCCATTCAGAAACACGGTTTTGACGTCCATCTGCCAGATCTCGTAATCGTGGTAAGCTGCAATAGCAAGCATGATCCGAATGGACTTAAACATCGCTACTGGAGAAAAGGTTTCATCATAGTCAATACCATGAATCTGCTTGAAACCTTTAGCTACCAAGCGACCCTTATAGATAAGTCCATCCATGTCAGTCTTTCTCTTAAAGACCCACTTGCACCCAATGGGTTTTACCCCTTCAGTTGGATCAACCAAAGTCCATACTTAGTTCGTGTACATGGATTCCATCTCGGATCTCATGGCCTCTAGCCATTTCTCGGAATCTGGTCTCATCACAGCTTCCTGATAGGTGGTAGGCTCATCCTCTATGAGCACAATGTCATCATGGTCAGACAAGAGAAATGAGTATCTCTCAGGCTGACGACGTACCCTATCAGACCTGCGAAGAGGTATGTCTACTTGAACCGGTTGTTGTTCCTCAACTCCTTGTGGAACAACATCATCCACAACACTTTGTGGTTCCGGTTCAATTTCCATCGAGGCATTAGTGCCATTGTTCGCATCTTGAACTTCTTCAAGATCGAACGCGCTCCCACTAGTCTTTCTAGAAACAAAATCCCTTTCTAGAAAGACCCCAGTCTTTGCCACAACTACCTTGTGCTGACTGGGAATGTAGAAGTAATATCCCTTAGTTTCCTTGGGATATCCGATGAAATAGCACTTGTCGGATTTGGGTCCTAATTTGTCTGAGACTTGACGTCGTACGTAAGCCTCACAGCCCCAAATCCTTATGAAAGACACCTGGGCATCTCTCCCAGTCCATATCCTATATGGTGTCTTTATCACGGCCTTGGATGGAACTCGGTTGAGAATGAAAGCTGCCGTGTCTAGAGCATAACCCCAGAGGTATGTCGGAAGATCTGTGTGACTCATCATAGACCGTACCATATCTAATAAGGTACGATTCCTCCTTTCAGATACACCATTCCACTGTGGTGTTCCAGGAGGAGTGAGTTGAGATAAAATTCCACACTCAGCTAAATAGTCACGAAACTCATGGCTTAAGTATTCACCACCTCGATCGGATCGAAGTATCTTAATACTCTTGCCAAGCTGGTTCTGTACTTCATTCTTGAATTCTTTGAACTTTTCAAAGGATTCAGACTTATGTGTCATCAAGTACACATAACCGTATCTACTGAAGTCATCAGTAAATGTGATGAAGTACCTATAACCGCCTCTAGCAGCGACATTGAAAGGGCCACATACATCACTATGTATGAGTCCTAACAAATCAGTCGCTCTCTCGCTGTGCCCACTAAAGGGAGTCTTGGTCATCTTGCCTTGTAGGCATGACTCGCATATCTCATATGATTCAAAATCAAATGAGTCCAACAAACCATCCTTATGGAGTTGGGATAAGCGCTTGTCATTTATATGACCTAAGCGACAGTGCCAAAGGTAGGTTTGGTTCATGTCATTAGACTTGAACCTCTTGGTATTTACGTTATAGATAGGGCTCTCGAGGTCTAGAATATAGAGTCCGTTTATCAGAGGTGCACTACAATAGAACATATCGTTTAAATAGATAAAACAACATTTGTTCTTTATTATAAACGAGAATCCTTTCTTGTCCAAACAAGAAACTGATATAATGTTCTTAGTCAAGGCAGGCACATAACAACAATCATCTAATTCTAGTACAAGCCCAGAAGGAAGAGATAGATGATAAGTTCCTACAGCAATAGCAGCAACTCGTGCTCCATTGTCTACTCGTAGGTCTATCTCACCCTTCGTCAATGCCCTGCTATTCCTCAGCGCTTGTACATTAGTACAAATGTGCGAAGCACATCCGGTATCTAATACCCACGATGAAGAAATAGAGAGGTTCACTTCTATAACATGTATACCTGAAGTAGAAATCTTATTTCTCTTCTTCTTAAGATCTTCCAGGTATTCTTTGGAGTTCCTCTTCCAGTGCCTTGCTTGTCCTTGATATAGGTGACAAAGATGCTTAACCATATCGTAAGCGCCCATCAACTCATGTTGCTTCTAAAGCTCAGAGTTCATGGTCGCGAGCATAAGATAGGACACATCTAATGCGTCATCTTGATGCTTCTTGTAAGCATCCCGGTCAGCTCGCGTGGCAGTGGCAGGAGGAGCCTCCGGAATGGGTTGCTCCAGAACGTACAGTTTACGTTCTTGGGTGAGAACTATTCTCAAGCTCCTGTACCAGTCCAGGAAATTTGCTCCGTTGAGCTTGTCCTTCTTAAGGACAAAACACAGAGAGAAAAAGTTCATATTCGACGTCATGGTTATCTACAACAGAAAATTTGCAGAAATAAATATCATATTCTTTTAAATCATCTAATTAGGCCTTTAATTAAATGATGCTCCCACTGAATTCTATAATTCTTGTGGGACAAGATCCACATCATACTAACCCTTGAGTTAGCTTTGGCTAATACGCCCAAGGCTTAGTATGATCGGTAGGTAACTATTACCAATTACATCTCTATGCAACTCTTGTTTATAGAATCAATACCCGCATTTATATTAAAACTCGAGTTAGCTTTGGCTAATACGCCCGAGAGTTAATATAGATGTGATTTTGACCTATTCTTTTCCAACCGTTGGAATAATGCCTATAGTTGACTCGATCCAACCGAGTAACTAGGAATACTCAATCTAATTGAGTTTGTATTCATCCATGCGTTGATAGGCGGGACCAAGATTGTCCCTCCGTACCCTACCAAGATAATATGTATTGCTCTGCTTTGGCAGATTCAACAATACATGTGATCGAGGTAGTGATAGGTATCACGGCACGGTTAGGCATTTTGAGTTGGTTCGATCTAGATCTAATCTAATCGAGAAGGATGCATCTTGTGCATGACTTAGATCTAATCTAATCGCATGGGTGCATCATGTGCACGACTTAGATCTAATCTAATCGTAAGGCACTAATTAATTAATTACTTATTAAACATGCATCATATACATAAGCAATTAACTAATTAATATATTTGTGATTTAGTCATGGCCCTCCTACGATCTTCTCAAGCCAATGAGAAGATCGAATGGTCAACCTAGGGTCAACAGCTTCTCCAAACTCCTCCCTTTGACCACCTTGTGTTGCTCGTGCCCGCCTCGGAACTCCGTCTCGTGTGGACCCTCCACCACTCCAATTTGTACATTACAATTTGAAACTCGAGTTACATTCGAGTCTAAATCTAATTTACAACAAGAAAATAAGAGAAGGCACGACGCGCAGGTCGCGAATATAATACAACACTCGCAAACACATAACGCAGGCCGTATTATGAATTACAACACAACCAATCATATTGGGTTTTGGGCCATGACTATCACAAAATTAATATATAATTCAAAATTATATATTTTCATAATTTTCTATAATTTTAAAATTAATTTTTACAATTTTCTGTAAAATTCTCGGTCCCGTTTAGCGGTTTCGAGCAATCGCGGAACGGATCCCTTGCGGGGCCCAGGGGCAGCGCCCCCCCGCGATCTAACCATCGCGAGGGTTCGCTTGCGATCCAACAGCGCCTAAACCCGTTGTCCCAAAACGATTTGGGCGAGACATTGCCGTTTCGGAAAAATCTTCCGGCGGGTTCGTTTTAGCGATTTCGGGTGCAATCATGGACAAATCCTTGCGGGGTTAGGGGCAGTACGCCTACCCACTATCTAACCATTGTGAGTTGCTCCTTTGCGATCTAATGGCACCCAAGCCCGCTGTCCCAAACGGATTTGGGGCAAAACGAAGCCGTTTTGGAAAAATCTTTCCGGTAGCCGAAGCCTACAAGTGCCGAGACACTTGTGCTTCGCTTCTACGGAAAAATTACCCATAAAAACTATAAAATCATAATTTTACAGAAAATTACAGAAACTTTAGTTTTCATAAAACCAAAAACAAACTCGTATGCCTTGCACGTGGCTCGATACCACTGTTGGGTTTTTCGGGCTTTTCGCGTCGCGGAAACCCCGAATCACCCAAAGCCGTAGATCCGTGCAAGGAAAAATTTCGAAAACACAAATACGAGTTTTATACTACGATCTACAGTAGATCTACAAAGGAAAAACCATTTTACCTTCGATGCGTGCCCTTGCAAAATCCCGCTCGTCCAAGGTACTTGTCGGATCTCCAAAGTATCAAGGTAGATACTTCTCTAGTGATATCCACACGAACAAGGAGTGTCTCTCACACTCAAAGGATGGAGAAGAGAGCCCCAAGTGTGCTAGCACTTTCTAGAGCTCTCGGATAGGATTTAAATGGAGGGAAAAAGAAAGAAGAAAGGAAACTCTTACACTCAAGAAGTAGTCTCCTCTTTTGTGACCTTCACCCTTTCTTTCTTCTCTTGGAATACAACTCAACCACCTTCTCTCCCTTCATGGAACCCACGACCAAAAGAGAGGAGAAAGCAAGAGAGAGCTAAGGAGGAAGAAGATGGAATGAATGAGAATGAATTGCATTCACTCTCCTTCATGTGTGTGTAACCCCCTTCCCATTTAATGTGGCCATTAAAGAGGGGATTTGTAACCTCCATGAGGTGTCATACACATGTGCAACCATGATGATGTGGAGCATCATCAATGGTCCACCTTATGCCAACTCACAAATGAGGTGGCAAATGGTCAATTCAAAATTGACCTTTGATCTTCCTTCTCAAATCAAGTCAAACTTGACCAAATCTCTCTCATGGTTGATCTAATCTAACCATTTGATTCAAGCCAACTTAATATAATGAATCTAATTCATTTAATTAAATTAATTCAATGAGTCATAATCCAAATTAGACTCATTGAACACATGAATCAACTTGAGTCTAACTCAATTAGCCCAATTTGGATTACTCTTAATCCAATTTGGTTCATCACATGAACCTAATCCAATTGGTTCATCATATGAACCTAATCTCCATCCACTTGTTCTTTGTGTGTGACCCAATAGGTTCTTGTAACGTTGGCAATGTTTCTAAACTCCTTTAGAAACATAAGCAATGAGCGGCATCTAGCAATACATCATTGCTACCCAAGTTACAAGAATGTTGAGATCCAACATCACCTTGTGACTACTAATTGTGACTCCTCACAATATGTGACAAGTGTCCTTCTATCCTAGACATCTAGATTGATTAATGTGAGGCATAGACCGTGTCATCCTCTAATCAATCTAAATCTTGAACTCCAAGTAGACTCACTCGATCAAATGAGCTCAACATCTAATGTTGACTCATTTGGGCATGGCCATGCACTTCGTGGTCTCACTCTATCAAGAATAGCGATGTCACTCCCGTCATATGGGAGGGATAGATCCCATCTACATCACTCACATCCCTCTGCATAATTCGTTACATACCCAGTAATCGCCTTTATAGTCCACCCAGTTACGGGTGACGTTTGATGAAACTAAAGTACATAACTCCTTATGTAGGGATCCATGGTGACTTCAGGTCTAAGGACTAATAGTCATACTAATAGCCACATGAGAAAGTATATGACACTCATATAACGATCCATGATACTTTCTCATGGCGGGTCATTCAGTATACATTCTCCAATGTATACCCATGTGTCAGCATGATATCTCTATATCCATGACTTGTGAGATCAAGTCATCGAGCTGACCTACATGCTAGTCTTATTGCATTAACATTGTCCCTGAATGTTAATACTCGACTAGGAATGATTTAGAGTAGTGTTCCCTATATCATCTCACTATCGATTCAACTAATCGATTGATATAAGTATTAACCTTCTACTCAAGGACGCTATTATACTTAGTCTATTTGGCACTAATACAAATAAGTATAATAACCAAACAAATGCCTTTATTAATATACAAGAATATGATACAATGAGTCCATACAATCATCAAATGATTGGCTCTAGGGCTCTAACTAACAATTCTGAATTCCCTTCATGGAATCGGGCAGAAGATAGAAAACAGAGACATAATAAGGTATGCTCTTAACTCGTTTCCAAGGAGTACATTGTGGGCATCAATGGTAGATGCCTACAAGGTCTCCAAAGACTTATCTTCTTTAAAGTTAGACGAGTTATTTTTTGAATTTGAACTTCATGAGCAAACTAATGCACAGCCATCCGAGAAGGGTATCGCTTTGGTTGCAGGTACGAGTCGAACACGGGAATCAAGAGTACGGCGAAAAATTGAATCGGAATCAGAAGATGAATCCGACTCAGAAGATTTAGAGGATGAACTAACCAGCGAACTCGTGAACCTAGTGAAGAAGCTCTACAAGAAGAAGAAGGGCTTCAACAAGAAAGATCTGAAGAAGGCAGTTCAGTCCAGGGAGGCCCAACCGAACTCAAAGGTAAAATTCGAAGTCACGTGTTATGGGTGCAACCAGAAGGGGCATATCAAAGCCAACTGTCCCAACCAAAAGGAGGCCAAAAAGCAAAGAAGAAAGAAGGCCCTGAAAGCAACCTGAGACGAATCTTCTTCAGAGGACGACGACGATGAACTTGATCAAACAAGTCTACTCGCACTGATGGCCCGGGACCAGATCATCGAGAGCGAGTCAGAAGCCGAGTCCGAGCAAAGCCACGGATCCGCATCCGTTTCAGAAGGGCCAGACTCCAATGTAAGTATTCCAAGGCTTAATAATTTAGTTAATTACTTACTTCACAAACTAGCTAAATCAAACCTTAGGATTAAATCACTTCTAAAGGAAGTAGCTATCCTTAAAGAAGTGACAAACACTAATTCTTTACCTGATCAAGTTCAAACTGGAAATTCTACTCAAGTTCAAAAACTTGAGGAAGAAAACTCTAGTTTGAAAAATCAGGTAAAAGATTTAAAAAATACGTTAGAACGGTTTTCTCTGGGATCCAAGAATTTGAACCTAATTCTTGGAACACAAAGAGCCGTCTAGAACAAAACTGGACTGGGATATAGATCTTATTTATCCTTAATAAACAAACAAGCTAGTAAATTAGTCCAAGCATGGGTCCCCAAGTCTAAATTAATCAGTCAAGTTGGACTTGGCCAATACTGGGTTCCGAAGGATCAAATACACTACCTCGATAGACCAGAACGAGGCTATGATCCAGGGAAAGCTAAAAGGAAAACGATCTTAAAAACTTAAAATTTAAATTCAAAATTCAAAATACAAAATCAAAATTAAAAATTTGAAATTAAAAATTCAAAATCAAAATTAAAAATTCGAAATTCAAAATTCAAAATTCAAAATCAAAATTAAAAATTCAAAATTCAAAATTCAAAATTCAAAATCAAAATTCAAAATTCAAAATTCAAAATCAAAGTTAAAAATTCGAAATTAAATTCTAAAATAGATGATGGATCCAAACTAGCTAGCTCCTCCAACTGAACTACCCGACAGGGTAACTGAACCTAATTTACCCGAAATGGGTAAAACAAGAGTAGATTACCCGGCAGGGTAATTAAGGCTAGTTTAAAAAAGGGCTGAGTTTAACTTAAACCACAGTACCGGTGAAGTTTTTGGATGATAGTACGTTAGGGAAACTTGGGCATCGCATGTCTAGGAAGATATGGCTTCGACCTGGTGCATTTGGCCAAGTGGAACTGACCGAAGCTACCCTTAAATGGATCCTAACAAGTTAGACCAAGGATTAGTATTAAGTTCAATGGGTAGGGCTATTTGGAAAACCTCGAAGGCATGGTTACTTTAATGAGCTCCGGGTGACTCACCATAACCCAGAAGTTTATCCAAAGAATGCTTACTTGTTGAACCCAAAGCCAAACCTGAATCTAACACAAAGTTAAACCAGACCCTCAAATTCAACAATAATTCATCTCACAATAATTATAGGATTCCCTTATTGACAATCTAGATTGGGTGAGATGACTAAGAAGTTTAAATTTCAAAATTATTTAAAAACTTAAATTTCAAAATTATTTTAAAAAACTTAAATTTCAAAATTATTTTAAAAAACTTAAATTTCAAAATTATTTTTTAAAAAACTTAAATTTCAAAATTATTTTAAAAACTTAAATTTCAAAATTATTTTAAAAGACTTAAATTTCAAAATTATTTTAAAAACTTAAACTTCAAAATTATTTTAAAAAACTTAAATTTCAAAAATTATTTTAAAAAACTTAAATTTCAAAATTATATTAAAAACTTAAATTTCAAAATTATTTTTCAACTTTAAGACTATCTAATTTTTAAATTATCTTTATCAAAACTTATCTATATCATGGAAGAAATGTGTTGATTAATTCAACCAAAAAAAAAAAATCATTGGACACGTAGCATATGAAGGCGCCTCCATCTAAAAGGAGGCACCCTCAAGTAGCGGCGGGAAATTTTCCGCCGCCCACTTAAGGCGCCTTAAGGATCCCTTAAGGCGCCTCCAAAGGCGCCCTATAGAGACCTTAAGGCGCCTTAAACCTTTCTTTTTATCACGAACAGAAGCATTTTTTTTTGTTTCTGTTCGTGCTCTGCCGAAGGTGATTTCTTCGGATTCTTCTCAACCAAGGCGCCTTCTACCTATTTCCTTTCCTTTAATTCCCAGCTATGCCTCCTAGGTATAATCTAAACCCTCCTTTAATCGTTTAATTTCTATATTCTTCTATAGTTTTGCAAATTTTTCTTGTATAATGTCAACAATAGAAAACGTCGTATTGTGGATACCACACCAGCTAGGGCCCCTTCCACGGACCCGAGATTCCCCTCGGAACAGCATAGGATAGATTTCTCTAAGTTTACTTTTGAATCAATTAAACCTAGATATATTGGTCGAGAGTTTTTGTCCCAAGTCTGTCAACCCACTATCGAGATGATAAATCACTATCATCTAGATAAACTGGTTGACTGTACCACTACAGTCAACCAAGATCTGTGTGCCCAGTTCTATCACAACCTTGAAAAGGTTGATGATAGAACTTATTCCACCAAAGTTGGTGGTACTGATCTTCAGCTGACACCCTCCCTACTTCGCACCAGCCTAGAGCTTAGGGAGTCTGAGTGTACATTCTTGTGCTACCCGAGTAGGACCCTACCCTTTGGTGATCCCTATTCACACATTACATTAGACGATATCTACATGCATTTCTTTGGGGAGGAGAGACCCTTGGGCCTGACAGAGTTCAGATCCACTCTTCTTCGGGTTCAGGATTATTCTATATACAGAGTCTTGACAGCTTGTATACTACCCTTATCATCTCGAGACGTCTCGACGATGCGACCATCCCATTCGTTCTTCTTGTACGCCCTCACCCAGCGCCTTGACATAGACATAGCTCTCCATATGTTTCATAACATTATCCTTGCATCCAGCACAGTTACATCTGGAGCAGTTCATATGCCTTATTGCCACATCCTGACCCAGATATTCTCCAGCTCTGGGATAGACATTACTAGAGGGGTCCTTATCCCACTTACCATTTACGACGAGGTCGGTCAGCGTAGCCTTAGGTTAGCAGGGGCAGAGATCACCGCCGAGGGGATTCTGGCCTGGAAGGGCCGAGCACCACCAGTTGCTGCCCCTGGTGCTCCAGAGGCCTAGGACGCACCAGATGCAGATGAGGAGTGGCCCGATTTCCTGGCAGAGGATTTTTTTCACAGATCCTTCCACCTCTGCCGGACCCTCTACTTCAGCCGGGCCTTCATCTTCAGCACCACTCTCTGTTGAGGACAGACTCACTCGCCTCGAGGTCCAGACCACTCAGACGCGACGGGCTGTACTAGATAGCCATCGCTTTCTTCGATTTATGCGATCCGAGATGGTTGCTGGTTTCGCATCTATCCGAGGCGAGCTTCGGCTTCAGGAACAGCCTCAGCCACCACCCGAGCAGCCTCTAGCCGATCCTCCAGCTGACGACCCACCGGCTTGATTCTGTTTCTTAGATATTTGGGTCATGTCATTTACTTCTTGGATCTACCTCTCTTACTCGTCTTTTTGACTTGTATCCTGGATCTATTAGACTGTTTGGACATGTTATTGAGTACTTATGTGCTTTATTTGAGAGTAGGTATCTCATTTTGTTGTCTTGTTATTTTAATTTTAGGAAAAATAATTTTCAAAATTTCCAATTTCCCAGATTTTTCAAAATTCTGGATTTACTTATCATTTTTCAAATTCTAGAAAAAATAATTTTCAAAATTCCCAATTTCCTAGATTGTTCAAAAAATTGAAATAGCCTAGGCTTTCCCCCTAGAAATCATGTTTCCCTAGAATTAAGCCAGAGCATCTCACAAGCACCTAGGTATACCTTGATTGTAATTAAAAAAAAACATAGAACGGCGTGAGATGCATAGGGTATATCCTGGACTCAAGAATGCTTATATCTGTGCATCAATATGAGTCTGGGCGTTAAATACGCAACATACATTAATCAAGTTGAGTCTTCCAGCCCTAGTCAAATCTAACTGGACCAAATCAACTTGACTTGACTAACCATGTGAAAACTGTTGCCCTATAGGCAGTCAGCAAGTAACTAAAGGTTAGACAGTTGGTAAAGGATACTCAATTTTCTAGTTAAGAATGTTTTGATCCTTAGGGCTCTGATACCTAGTAAATCAATCTAGTGAACATGACTCATGCTTGGACTTAAGGACCAACTGAATTTGAATGAATAACCTTGTCCCGAACCTTAAATATTATTTAAACTTAAATATTCAAACCCTGTTGAACTTAGCTAACCTGTTGAACTTAGTAAATTCCTGTACAATTTTTTTCAAAGACTAACAAACAATTTTTCTCTTAAGTAAGAAAGATATAATCACTAACTCTTTAAATCTATCAAAGAGATACACTCCCCAACTGTTTTATAATGTTATTCAAGTGTCTATTATTGCCCTTTTTTTTGATATATGGCAAAGGGGGAGAGTAGCAAATTGTAAAATTCAAATTAATAGTTAAGGGGGAGCAATAGTTAAGGGGGAGCATATAGGTTACTTTAGCAAATTTGCTTTGGTCATTTTTGTTCATCTATACTTAGCAGATTTGCCTGTGTTAAAAATGTTTATCTAATCGTTTGTTTACTTAACTTTGAATTTGAGTTGCCATAATCAAAAAGGGGGAGATTGTTGGTGCGGGAAGCATCCGACGATCGAACTTGTGTTTTGATAATGGCGAAGGATTCAAAGTTAAGGTGTTTTGTTTTCTAACAAGTCTACTTGAGGATTTCAGGAAAGTCCTAGCTGCGGTTAGGCAAAGGGAAAAAACCCTAGGGGGTGGTAACTCTAGGTCATAGGGGGTGGTAACCCTATGCGGAAAGTCTTGGTAGGTCAATGTCTTCAGGCAAAAGTCCTAGGGGGTGGTAACCCTAGGTGGAAAGTCCTGGTGTCGCGAACCAGGTGAAAGACTGGACTAGCCGGGAAGCGGATGTCCAGCAGAAAGTCCGGAAGCATCGAGTGCTGAGCAAAAGTCCAGTCGATCTGGAGGATCGCACTGGCAACAAGTAAATCTCCTGAGTGGAGTAGGTGAGGACGCGTTCCCCGTAGAGGGAACAGTAGGCGTCGGGTCGACCTAGGGTTTTCGGACGAAAACCCGAAGTCAGGCTCGGATAGTCCGGAGACTATCATTATCACTTCTATTATGCTTTATGTGCTAACTTTGTGCTGCAGGGTATATTTGGGATTAATGTATCTTGCAGGGACCAAAGTACAAAGACTAATCTCGGATGAACAGTGCCCGAGGCGCCTCCATGGAGCTTGGAGGTGCCTCGGGTGCAAAAGCTGACCTGGCTGCGGAGCTTCAATGGAGGTGCCTTGAAGGGGGTTTAAGGCGCCTTGGAAGGCGCCTTGAGCAGGGTTTGAGGTGCCTTAAGTAGATGAAGTTCGACCAGATCAAGGTTAATCCACGCGGAAGACTCGGCAGCATGGAGGCGCCTTGAACACCCTTTATAAGGGGGTTTTGACCAGCACTTCAAGACATCAAGTTCTGAGCTTTCCCTCTTCAACGTGCTGCTAACAAAGTCATTCCGAAGTGCTGCTGCGACATTCCGACGACCCGGAGCTTCAATCTTCTTCTTTCTTAAGTTGTCGGTACAAGTTTATTTCAATACTTTCAGTGTAATTTATAAATTCTATCGTGATTATAGTTGTTGCCCACCGGAAGCGATCAAGGATCGCGGGCCTTCGAGTAGGAGTCGACGTAGGCTCCGAACGAAGTAAAAAGCTTGTCTCTTTGTGTGTTTGTTTACTTTCCGCTGCGTGTTTTAACTCCGATAATTTCACGATTTCGATAAACGTAAAATTTAGCCACGAGCGCTATTCACCCCCCCCCCCCCTCTAGCGCGGTCTCGATCCAACAGACTGGACAGATTTCCTTAAGAGGAATCGGAGACTTTAAACCATTATACAATCGATCGGGGATCTTAAGGAGTGATCGAGCATGCTTCCTTAAAGGGAATCAGAGACTTTAAACCATCATCCAGTCGATCGGGGACCTTAGGAGTGACCGGACAAGCTTCTTTAAGGGGAACTGGAGACTTTAAATCATCATCCAATCAATCGGAGACCTTAAGGAGTGACCGGACAGACTTCCTTAAAGGGAACTGGAGATTTTAAACCATCATACAGTCGATCGGGGACCTTAAGAAATGATCAAACAGGCTTCCTTAAGGGGAATCGGAGACTTTAAATCATCATACAGTCGATCAGGGACCTTAAAGAGTGACCAGACAAGCTTCCTTAAAGAGAACCGGAGACTTTAAACCATCATACAGTCGATCGGGGACCTTAAGGAGTGACCGGGCATGCTTCCTTAAGGGGAATCGAAGACTTTAAACCATCATACAGTCGATTAGGGGCCTTAAGGAGTGATCAGACAGACTTCCTTAAAGAGAACCAGAGACTTTAAACCATCATGCAATCGACTGGGGACCTTAAGGAGTGACCAGACAAGCTTCTTTAAGGGGAATTGAAAACTTTAAACCATCATATAGTCGATCGGGGACCTTAAAGAGTGATCGAACGGGCTTCCTTAAGGGAATCAGAGACTTTAAACCATTATATAGTCGATCTGGGACCTTAAGGAGTGAATAGACAGGCTTTCTTAAGGAGAACCAGAGACTTTAAACTCTCCTTAAGATCAACCATGGGTTTTAGCATCAACATTACTTATTGTGTAAAAAATTAATTTCGCTCGGGCATACAAATCCGACTGATCCATCATACAGTAGGGGAAAGCCCAACGGAGCATTTATATTATAGATGTTTAATCTCGCCCGGATACATAAATCTGACCGATCCATCATACAGTCAAGGAAAGTCCAAAGGGCCATTTATATTACAGATGTTTATGTTAGCAATTCGAGCCGCAAAAATCACTTTTTACGTTGCGAAATCCCCGAAGCTAGCCACGGATCCGTGCGAAGATATATTTAAAAATTAAATCATGTGCATGTTTCTACCCTAGATCTACCTTAGATTTACATGAAAAGATTATACCTTTGTAGCAAAGCCCTTCGCTTATCCCGCTCATCCAAGATTTGTCGGATCTCGTAGGGTGTCAAATGTACACCCCTCTATATGTATCCACACGGACAAAAGGTGGAGAAAGAACACTTAGAGTGTGCTAGCACTCTTGGTGGTCACGGCAATGGAGGAGGAGAGGGAGAGAAGAAGAAGAGAGGAAGAAGATGACCTCTTGAATGAGCACACAAATGTAACTCACTTCACTAATGTGGCCGGCCACATTTAGAGGCTCTTAAACCTCCATGTAATACCAAGAGTCATGGCTCTTGGTCTTCCTCATGAAGTGGCACTTAATGATATAGCATTGATGATGTGGAACACCATCATTGGCCGACCCCATGCCAAGTCACAATGAGATGACATTTGGTCAAGTCAAACTTGACCCTTCATCTTCCCTCTCAAGTCAAGTCAAACTTGACCTCTTATCTCCCATGGTTGATCAAATCCAACCTTTGATTCAAGTCAATTTAATTTAGTGAATCTCTATCCATTAAATTAAATTAATTCAATGAGTCATAATCTAAATTAGACTCATTCGACACATGAATCAAATTGAGTCCAACTCAATTAGTCTAATTTGGATTACTCTTAATCCAATTTGGTTAATCACATGAACCTAATCCTCTTAGTCCATCATATGAACCTATTCTCCATCTAATTGCCCTTTGTGTGTGACCTTATAGGTTCTTGTAACGTTGGCAATGCTCCTAAACCCATTTAGAAGCATAAGTAATGAGTGGTATCTAGCAACACATCATTACTACCCAAGTTATAAGAATGTTGAGATCCAACATCACCTTGTGACTACTAATTGTGACTCTCATAATATATGATAATGTCCTTCTATCCTAGACATCTAAATTGATCAACTGAGACATAGACCGTATCATCCTCTAATCAATTTATATCTCGAACTCCAAGTAGACTCACTCTAATCAAATGAGCTCAATATCTCATATTGACTCATTTGGGCATGGTCATGCACTTAGTGGTCTCACTCTATCAAGAATCATGATGTCACTCTCGTCATATAGGAGGGATAAATCCCATCTACATCACTCACATCCCTCCGCATAATTTGTTACATACCCAGTAATCGCCTTTATAGTCCACCCAATTACGGGTGACGTTTGACGAAGCCAAAGTATGCAACTCCTTATGTAGGGAACCATGGTGACTTCAGGTCCAAGGGCTCATTATACTAATAGTCACATGAGAAAGTATATGACACTCATATAATGATCCATGATACTTTCTCATGGCGGGTCATTCAGTATACATTCTCCAATGCATATACATGTGTCAACTTGATATCTCTATATCCATGACTTATGAGATCAAGTCATCGAGTTGACCTACATGCTAGTCTCAATGCATTAACATTGTCCCTGAATGTTAATACTTGACTAGGAATGATTAAGAGTAGTGTTCTCTATATCATCTCACTATCGATTCAACCAATCGATTGATATAGATAAGAACCTTCTACTCAAGGACGCTATTACACTTAGTTATTTGGCACCAATACAAGTAAGTATAATAACTATAAAGAAATGCCTTTATAAGTATATAGGAATATGATACATCGAGTTCATACAACGATCATCATATGATTGGCTCTAGGGCTCTAACTAACAATCTCCCACTAGCACTAGTGTCAATCACTATAGGCTCTAAGGCCTAATGACCTAGTGTGACCATCATGCTTTCTCTGTGCCAAAGTCTTGGTCAAGGGATCAGCGACGTTAACCTCTGTGGGTACTCTGCAAATCTTCACATCTCCTCTATCGATGATTTCTCGAATGAGTTGAAAGCGCTGTAGTATGTGTTTGGTCCGCTGGTGTGAGCGAGGTTCCTTAGCCTATGCAATTTCTCCATTGTTGTCATAATAGAGCTTTATAGGATCGACTATACTAGGAACCACCCCAAGCTCAGTAATGAACTTGCAGATTCAAACTACATTCTGATGTAGCAATATACTCGGCATCTGTTGTAGAATCAGTAACTGTGTCCTGCTTCGAACTCTTCCAGCTCACAGCACCACCATTCAAAAAAAACACGAACCCAGACTGTGATCTATAATCATCCTGGTCAGTTTGGAAGCTGGCATCACTATAACCCTTTACAGCTAGCTCGCCATCACCTCCAAATATCAAGAAATATTCTTTAGTCCTTCTCAAGTACTTAAGAATATTCTTGACCGCTATCCAGTGACACTCACCTGGATCTGACTGGTATCTGCTCATCATGCTCAAAGCATACGAAACATTAGGACGAGCACATAACATGGCGTACATGATAGATCCTATGGCTGAAGCATAAGGGATCTTATCCATGCGGTCTCTCTCCTCTCTAGAAGAGGGACTTTGAGTCTTTGAAAGACTCACACCATGTGACATTGGCAGAAATCCTTTCTTGGAATTCTGCATGGCAAACCGTAGTAATACCGTGTAAATATATGTACTTTGACTTAGGCCAAGCAATCTCTTAGATCTATCTCTATAGATCTTTATGCCTAGAATACAGGCTGCTTCACCTAAGTCCTTCATTAAGAAACAATTTCCTAGCCAAGTCTTTACAGACTGCAACAAAGGGATGTCATTTCCAATGAGTAGTATGTCATCCACATACAATACAAGGAAGACAACTGTGTTCTCAACAACCTTCTTGTAGACACAGGGTTCATCTTCATTCTTGATGAAACCAAACTGTTTGATCGCATCATCGAATCAAAGATTCCAGCTCCGAGAAGCTTGCTTTAGTCCATAAATGGACTTATGCAGCTTGCATACTCTGCCAGTATGCAGTGGATCTACAAAACCCTCAAGTTGTGTTATGTACACATCCTCGAGTAAGTTTCCATTCAGAAATGTGATTTTGACATCCATCTGCCAGATCTTATAATCGTGATATGCTACAATAGCAAGCATGATCCGAATGGACTTAAACATCGCTACTGGAGAAAAGGTTTTATCATAGTCAATACCATGAATTTGCTTGAAACCTTTAGCTACCAAACAACCCTTATAGGTATGCAAATGTCCATCCATGTTAGTCTTTCTCTTAAAGACCCACTTACACCCAATGGGTTTGACGCCTTCAGATGGATCAACCAAAGTCCATACTTGGTTAGTGTACATGGATTCCATCTTGGATCTCATGACCTCTAGTCATTTCTTAGAATCTGGTCTCATCACAGCTTCCTGATAGGAGGTATGCTCATTCTCAATAAGCATAACGTCATCATGGTCAGACAAGAGAAATGAGTATCTCTCAGGCTGATGACGTACCCTATCAGACCTGTGAAGAGGAAGGTCTACTTGAACTGGTTGTTGTTCCTCAACTCCTTGTGCAACAATCTCATCATCCACAACACTTTGCGGTTCCAGTTCAACTTGCATCAAGGCTTCAGTGCTATGGTCCATATCTTGAACTTCTTTAAGATCGAACGTACTCCCACTAGTTTTTCTAGAAATAAAGTCCTTTTCTAGAAATACCCCAGTCTTAGCCACAAACACTTTGTGTTGACTGGGAATGTAGAAGTAATATCCCTTCGTTTCCTTGGGACATCCTATAAAATAGCACTTATCGGATTTGGGTCCCAGTTTGTCCGAGACTTGATGTGGAACGTAAGCCTCACAACCCCAAATCCTCATAAAAGATATCTGGACATCTTTCCCAGTCCATATCCTATATGGTATCTTTATCATACCTTTGGATGGAACACGGTTAAGTGTGAATGCTGCTATGTCTAGAGCATATCCCCAAAAGGATACAGGAAGATCTGTGTGACTCATCATAGACCGTACCATATCTAATAGGGTACGATTCCTCCTTTCGGATACACCATTCCACTGTGATATTCCAAAAGGAGTGAGTTGGGATAGAATCTCACACTCAGCTAGATAGTCACGAAACTCATGGCTAAAGTATTCACCACCTCGATTTGATCGAAATATTTTAATACTCTTGCCTAGCTGGTTTTGTATTTCATTCTTGAATTCTTTGAACTTTTCAAAGGATTGTGACTTATGTGTCATCAGATACACATAACCATATCTACTAAAGTCATCAGTAAATGTAATGAAGTACCTATAATCATCTCTGCAGTGACATTGAAAGGACCACATACATCACTATGTATAAGTCCTAACAAGTCAGTTGCTCTTTCGTTGTGTCCACTAAAGGGAGTCTTGGTCATCTTTCCCAGTAGGCATGACTCACATGTCTCATATGATTCAAAATCAAATGAGTCCAGCAAACCATCTTTATGGAGCTGGGATAAGCGATTCTCATTTATATGACCTAAGCGACAATGCCAGAGATAGGTTCGATTCATTTCATTTGACTTGAACCTTTTGGTACTTATGTTATAGATGAGGTTCTCTAAGTCTAGAATGTAGAGTCCATTCATCAGAGGTGCACTACAATAGAACATATCATTTAAATAAACGGAACAACATTTATTTTTTATTGTAAATGAAAAACCTTTCTTGTCTAAACAAGAAACTGAAATGATGTTCTTTATAAGAGCATGCACATAACAACATTCATCTAATTTTAGTATAAGCCCAGAGGGCAGAGATAGAAAGTAAATTCCTACAGCAACAGCAACAACCTGTGCTCCATTGCCTACTCGTAGGTCCACCTCGCCCTTCGTCAATGCCTTGCTATTTCTCAGCGCCTGTACATTAGTACAAATGTGAGAAGCACATCTGATATCTACACTACAAGAAAATCCTCATTTAACAACACTCAAACGACAACGATTTTATGCCAAATCGTTGTTGTTTTGCCTTTTAACAACGGTTTTAACAAAAATCGTTATCTTTTAGCAGTTTTTTTGGCCTACAACAACGGTTTTTAAAAACCGTTGTCTATTTATACTTTTTTGGGGCTACGACAACGGTTTTTAAAGGTTACGACAATGATTTTTGAAAACTGTTGTCTATATGCTCTTTTTTTAGGATTATGTGCGACAACGAAATTTTTACTGCCGCGTTTTTTCTTTCCCTCTCCCCAAAATTTGTTTGCTGCCACATTCCCCCCTTTAGCTTCTCGATCTCTAAGCATTTCCATCCCTCTTTTCTCACAATCTCTCGCTCACCGGAGCCAAGCAGGAGCAGCAGTAGCCGAGAAGAGCGATCGCAGGGCGACAGCGAAGGTCCGGATCATGGGAGCGTGCGCGACGGAGGCCAGGACGCATGCCCCCCCCCCCCCCCGGTGGTCGGATCCTACCGCGGAGGACGGCGTCGGGGACCAAGGAGACGACCTAGGATCAGCGCTAGATGAGACTCGCTCCTGATTAACATCCTCGGAGAAGTGTTAAGGATTGGGAGAAGGTGTCCAGTTGAAGACATGAAGAAACTGTCAAAGAAGCAACATCCACTTGTCGATGCCATGATGGTTTCAGGCCAGGGTCATATTCGTGTTAAAGGTCTGATCTTTAGAGGTCCGCCCTTGTTAGTTTTATTTTTGTTATTATTATTATTTTTCGTTTGGGGCTTTTATTTTCAACGTTAGATGACTTCTCCTAACTTGATGGTTTCAGGCCTTTGGGAATTGGTGATTGCATCCCTGGTAAAGAAATGGTCAGCCAAGTTTTTAGTTTTTAGTTTTTCTATTCCTTTATCTTCTTCTAATGTCCTGGTGACATGGTGACATTAATTATCATTTGTTTGACATTCTGCCTTAAATTTTCTTCTTTGATCCATGAAGTTGTCTGACATAAGGAAATGGTTCATGAAGCAACATGACAAAGGGGCTACAACATCATCAAAGTCTGCTGTGGGTAGTCAAAAACACCTATTTCTCCAAATACAGAGAAATCGGTAATTCACCTTTATTTTTTCCCTTAACTCTTATTAATCGGCTTGGCTGCCATTGGAAGGGTTAACAAGGAAAAAAGTTCAGGTCAAAGCATCAATTTTCTTTATCTAGTTTGATGCAAGGCGCTACACCATTCGGGATTTAGAGATTTATTTTAATTTATTAATGAAATGTTTTAGGAGTAGATATAGGGTCATTGAAGTATTCCATACAAATTTACTATTTATTTATTGTTTTTAACACATAGCAAACTAGTGTAACTAATCTATATGTTTGATTTCCTTTGCCATTATGCTTATACACTGGAAGATCATTTTAGAATTTTTTACAACTGAATGAGCAATTAAATTGTTTTATTTTTGTTATTGAAGAATCTGGTCCAGGCAACTCAAGAAAATTCAAAGAGAAGAAAAACTAGCAAATATTTTGCACCTTCTTCTAAGGAAGTGAACCCTCAGACAATTATAAAAGAAGAAAAAGTAGCAGCCAAAACACCATCAAAAAGGAAGCCCCAAAAATCTAGTGAGGATATTATAGAGGACTCTAAACCTACATTGCCAAAGAGGTCTAAGACAGTTGATGATGACAATGATGACTTCATGCCATCTAGTAATGTTAAGAAATCACCTAAACCAGACAAGAAAATGAAGAATAGCTCAGTAACTAAGACGACTAAGAGTTCTCATAAAGTTGGTGATAACCTTGATGATGAGATAAATGATACGGATCCCGAAACTCCTGTTAAAGCTGGTGGAAGGGGCAAAGGTGGAAGAGGTTCTGGATCTATGGCCGCAGGGAGAGGGAGTGGAGCTGGTAGAGGTGGGTTTATGAATTTTGGAGAGAGCAATGATCCTCCACACAAAGGAGAGAAGGTAATTAGTAAATAATGATATTATTCACTTTAATAAATCTATCTAGTTTCCATGCTTTAGTCTTATTTCTCTAGTTGAGTAGGAAGTTCCAGAAGGTGCTCCTGGCTGTTTAGCTGGTCAAACATTCGTCATAAGTGCCACACTTGACAGGTAGTCTAGTATCATTGCAAAAATTTATATCTAATACGACATTGTAAGTTGCATCTCTTGCCATATTTGTTTGCTTTGGATTAAGATCCTATCTATAAATATTGTGGAGTCATAGGATCTTAAGATCCTAATGCTTAACAAAATATTTCTTGGAAAATTATATTTGGTATTTGTGATTTTATCATATGGATTATCTTTCAATATCTAGTTTTGTTAGGTAAATTTCAAACTTGACATTATTATGGCTAAGGATGACTAATATTATTCATGTAGGAGATATATGAACAATGCATTATAACTAGTAGGAGTTGCATTTTTATATGGTACTCCTCTAAGATGGATGATGATTACAAAAGTTAGTAACACTTTTTATACTCTGAAGTTAAAATTGGTTATCATATATAAAAAAATTTCTTAGGTGACATGGTACGAAATGATCTACTCTAAAGTTAGCAATACTGTAATTATATATTTTATTAAGTGGAGGGTTTCAAGACTTAGATCTTAAGTAGGATTGGTGAATGAGCATAGAGTTGGATCATAGTGATCATGAGATCTCTACTTAATTTAGTTTCTACTTTGTTTCCAGATTTGTTTGGACCATTGTGCGCTGGAGCATCAGAAATTTGTGAGACAAATTGTGATTAACAACCATGATTGAATTATATTATTCTTGTTCCAATTTTTTTATTCCTGTTCATGGATGTATTTTTTAACATGGATGTATTATTCATGGATGTTTTTTCTTTTATCTGTATTAGTATTTTAGGTTTTGCAAGCTTGCCTTACCAATTCCTATTTCCATTGCAGTGACTTTCCTTATATGCAGCTCGGTGGCATCATCTCCCTGAGCATTGGCTGGATTTGGAGGCTTCAAAGATTGTAAGCACATTTTTCTTTTAGCTCCTTTTTTTCCTACTAGAACACCTTTGAATGCATGGTGATTCTGACAAAAAAAAAAATAAACATGAAACGATGTAATATGAAATATGAAATATGAAATATGAAATCCCAAAACAAGGAGACTATGAACAAGATTTACACATCACATCTTTGATTCCATATTGCATCAGTTCTTACATGTGTGCCTTTTATTTCAATAGCCAGTGTGTGATTCTTCTCCTTTATTATGCGCCTAGGAGATCTAGACATTTTACGTTCCAACTTCCTGGATTACTCCATTTGTCTTGGTAGTCACGTTGCCATATATAGATATTTAATATTAGGTTCTCCTGATGTACTGAGTTTGAATTTTAGAAACATCAAGCTTTTGAGCTTCTGTTGCTTTCCTAGGGGCATTGCTATAAAAAAGTTCATAGGACCTTTTTGTTTTTTTATATCTCCTTGAAATCCTTTCTGAACACTTCATTGATAGTTTCTGCCTGGCTAAACTGATTGAGATGGTTGATTTGTTTTAACAATTTGTTTTTCTGAAATTCATCTATTTGCCTTGCAATCTGCAGCTATGCTGGTTGAGAATGGTAAATTCCTTTTATCAAATAAGAGAGTTCGTCGTGCAACATGTACAGAATACATAATATCTACCGATTCTACCAATATATCAAGATCAAGTAATACCTTTATTGGAAAACTGAGGTGGTAAAACTTGTTAAGTTTGTATCACGGATAACTATAATGCAAATGCAGGTGGCCAAAGCATGGTCATAACTATAGAAGAGAGGCCTCCAATATGTGACTTTGCATTTGACCTTTCAGTGTTTGTTGAATAAGTTTTATGGCATTGTCAACCTTAAAGTATCATGCTTTGATTTGAATATGCCACTGGGCTAAATTGAACTCAATGAAGAACCATATGATTTATATGATTGAGATCGTTGCAAATTGCCAAATAGCTGTGGATGTTATGCAATTTCATTTCCTTCTATACCAGTTGTTAAGTTCCAATAACATGCTACACAAATAAGACAACAGTAGTGCAAAGCTGAATTGTATCATCAATCCGTATGTGTTTCAGCAGGTTAAGATAATTCTTATTCGCTTACATGTATATTTTATCTTTTAATGTCTTTATAATTTGTTTATTTTTATCAGCTCCTACAGCTTAATTCTGCAGATTTGATTGCCAAGGGAAATTTGTATACTCGGTCATGTGAAGATGCAGCCAGTAAGTTGCCCCAAAAAAATATAAATAGACATAAATAGACATAAATTTATATACATCAACAGTCACCCTATTCTTCAGGTAAGATATATAGGTAAACTTTTGTTTTTTAAATTTTCTTGTATACCTGTGCTATCGATGTTGTTTTCTTACATGTAGAACTACAATGAACGGAAAGAAAGGTAGCAGTATTCAGATCGATATTTGCTTGCCGCCAAACGCAACAGCACAATCAGAAAGCATGAAGAACTCTACCAAGGATCATAATGGCAAAGCCACGATACCAATGAGGAATTTATTTGTTTATTTGTATTGGGATAAATTTTATTTGAACATGAGATATGTTTCTTCTTTTGTGATTGTAATTCTTGTATAACTAACATTTTGAATGATATTGATGTGGAGAATATTCTTTCTTGATTATGATTCTTTATTATATATTTAAATTGAAATCTGATATATTGGTATTAAAAGATAATAATTTAAAAAACAATGGTTTAAAACCACTATTGTTGTCTATCACCCTAAAAGACAACGGTTAAAAATCGTTGTCGTAGCCCCAAAAATGATTGTAAACTGACAGAAAAATGCTCTAAATAACAACGGTTTTAAACCGTTGTCTTTTTATTCAAAGACAACGGTTTAAAACCATTGCAAAACTGTTATCTTTTCATTCAAAGACAACGGTTTAAAACCGTTGTCGTAGCCCCCCACTTTTAACAACACTGCCAATTACAACGGTTTTAAAGGGCCTATGACAACGGTTTTTAACCGTTGTCTTTTAATGTTTTTGTTGTAGTGCTAATACCCATGATGAAGAAATGCAGAGATTGACTTCTATAACATATATACCTGAAGTAGAAACCTCATTTCTCTTCTTCTTAAGATCTTCCAGGTATACTTTACAGTTCCTCTTCCAATGGCCGGTCTGACCGCAATGGAAGCAGGTAGCATCCTTGGCAACCCCTCCTTTAGGTTTCATTACCTTGCCTTTGCCCTTGGCTTGGGACTTTCCCTTACCTTTAGGCTTGCCTTTGCCTTTATGCTTTTGCACCATCAAAATGGAGTTGGGTTTTACCTTCTTAAGGTTGAGCTCAGCAGTTCTCAACATGCTTAGCAGCTCAGGCAATGGCTTATCAATTCTGTTCATGTTGTAATTCATGACAAATTGACTGTAACTCTCTGGCAAGGATTGCAAGATCAAGTCAGTGGCCAGTTCTTGGCCAGGTGGGAATCCCAGCCTCTGTAGGTTCTCTGTGTATCCAATCATCTTGAGTGCATATGAACCTACGGGAGTCCCATCTTGCATCTTGCACTGAAATAGTGCCTTAGAGATCTCGAATCTCTCGTGCCTTGCTTGTCCTTGATATAGTTAACGAAGATGTTCAACCATATCATAAGCAGTCATCAACTCGTGTTGCTTTTGAAGCTCAGAGTTCATGGTTGCGAGCATGAGGCATGATACATCTAATGCATCATCCTGATGCTTCTTATAAGCATCTCGGTCAGCTCGCGTGGCAGTGGCAGGAGGTGCTTCCGGAATGGGCTACTCCAGGAAGTACAGTTTTCTTTCTTGTGTGAGAACGATTCTCAGATACTTGTACCGGTCCAGGAAATTTAGCTCCATTGAGCTTATCCTTGTCAAGGACAGAACGCAGGGAGAAAGTGTTCGTGTTTGTTGACATGGCAATCTACAACATAAATAAAGTAGAAAATAAATATCATATTCTATTTATCATTTAATTAGGCCTTTAACTAAATGATGCTCCTACTGAATTATAGGACTTTTGTAGAATCAAGTCATGGATGTGGTCAAACCACACTATTAGATTCATACCAATTAGCTATAATTCTCGTGGGACAAGATCCACATCATACTACGCCTTGAGTTAGCTTTGGCTAAATCGCCCAAGACTTAGTATGATCGGTAAATAATTAATTATTAATTACATCTCTATGCAACTCTTGTTTCTTCCAACCGTTGGAAAATGCCTATAGTTTTACCTTATCCAATTGAGTTAACTAGTTATACTCAATCTAATTGAGTTTGTACTCACCCAAGCTTTGATAGGCTGGACCAAGATTGTCCCTTAGCACCCTACCAAGATAATATGTGTTGCTCTACTTTGGCATATTCAACAACAACAAATGCTCGAGGTAGTGATGGGTATCAAAACATGGTAGGCATTTCGAGTTGACTTGATTAAGATCTAATCTAATCATGAATGTGTAGCATATACGCATTAAGGCACTAATTACCCTACATTAGCATGCATCACATACACACAAGCAAATAATTTTTGATGAGATCATGACCCTACTACGATCTTTTCAAGCCAATGAAAAGATCGGACGGTCAACCTAGGGTTAACGGCTTCTTCAAGCGTCTCCTTTTGATTGCCATGTGTTGAAATCACCCTTCTCGTAACTCCTTCTTGAGTGGACCTTCCACCTCTTCATTTTGTACATTACAAATATGAAACTCGAGTTACATTCGAATCTAAAGTCTATTTACAACAGGAACGTAGATAAATGAGGCACGACACGCAGGTTGCATATCATATACAACAGGCACAATACAAAAAAAATGGCGTGCATGCCATATTATGAATTACAACATAATTTTTAACCAATCATATTGGGGTTTTTGGGCCATGACCATCACAATATCATACATAATTCTAAATTATGTATTTTACATAAATTTCTATAATTTTACTACTATTTTTATCAATTTTATGAGTCATAACTCCCGGCGGTCCCGTTTAGTGATTTTCGGGCGCGATCGTGAGACAATGCCCCTTGCGGGGTTAGGGGCAGCACCCCTTCTCACAAGATGAATATCATGAGTGTCCCATCTTAATCTAACAGTGCCTTAAGCCGCTGTCCCAAAATAATTTGGGCGAGACCTTGCCGTTTCGGAAGGTTTTTCTCGGTAGTTGAAGCCTACAAGTGTCCAAGCACTTGTTGCTTCACCTCTATGAGAAAATTACTCACAAAATCCATAAAAATAGTAAACTTATAGAAACTTACAGATATGAAACATTTTCAAGAAAAAACCAAATACAAAATATGTACACGTTTCGCACGTGGCTCTGATACCACTGTTAGCAATTCGAGCCGCAAAAACTGCTTTTTGCGTTGCGGAAACCCCGAAGCTAGCCACGGATCCATGCGAAGATATATTTAAAAATTAAATCATGTACATGTTTCTACCCTAGATCTACCTTAGATCTACATGAAAAGATTATACCTTTGTAGTGAAACCCTTCGCTTATCCCGCTCGTCCAAGATTTACCGAATCTCGTAGGGTGTCAAATGTACACCCCTCTATATGTATCCACACAGACAAAAGGTGGAGAAAGAACACTTAGAGTGTGCTAGCAGTCTTGGTGGTCACGACAATGGAGGAGGAGAGGGAGAGAAGAAGAAGAAGAAGAGAGGAAGAAGATGACCTCTTGAATGAGCACACAAATGTAACTCACTTCACTAATGTGGTCGGCCACATTTAGAGGCTCTTATACCTCCATGTAATACCAAGAGTCATGACTCTTGGTCTTCTTCATGAGGTGGCACTCAATGATGTAGCCTTGATGATGTGGAACACCATCATTGGTCGGCCCCATGTCAAGTCACAATGAGGTGGCATTTGGTCAAGTCAAACTTGACCCTTCATCTTCCCTCTCAAGTCAAGTCAAACTTGACCTCTTATCTCCCATGGTTGATCAAATCCAACCTTTGATTCAAGCCAATTTAATTTAGTGAATCTCTATCCATTAAATTAAATTGATTCAATGAGTCATAATCTAAATTAGACTCATTCGACACATGAATCAAATTGAGTCCAACTCAATTAGTCTAATTTGGATTACTCTTAATCCAATTTGGTTCATCACATGAACCTAATCCTCTTGGTCCATCATATGAACCTATTCTCCATCTAATTGCCCTTTGTGTGTGACCTTATAGGTTCTTGTAACGTTGGCAATGCTCCTAAACCCATTTAGAAGCATAAGTAATGAGTGATATCTAGCAACACATCATTACTACCCAAGTTACAAGAATGTTGAGATCCAACATCACCTTGTGACTACTAATTGTGACTCTCATAATATATGATACTGCCCTTCTATCCTAGACATCTAAATTAATCAACTGAGACATAGACTATGTCATCCTCTAATCAATTTATATCTCGAACTCCAAGTAGACTCACTCTAATTAAATGAGCTCAATATCTCATATTGACTCATTTGGGCATGGTCATGCACTTAGTGGTCTCACTCTATCAAGAATTATGATGTCACTCCCGTCATATAGGAGGGATAGATCCCATCTACATCACTCACATCCCTCCGCATAATTTATTACATACCCAGTAATCGCCTTTATAGTCCACCCAGTTACGGGTGACGTTTGACGAAGCCAAAGTATGCAACTCCTAATGTATGGAACCATAGTGACTTCAGGTCCAAGGACTCATAGTTATACTAATAGTCACATGAGAAAGTATATGACACTCATATAACGATCCATGATACTTTCTCATGGCGGGTCATTCAGTATACATTCTCTAATGCATACACATGTGTCAACTTGATATCTCTATATCCATGACTTGTGAGATCAAGTCATCGAGTTGAC
The DNA here is from genome assembly GCF_018446385.1 of Zingiber officinale. Classification (NCBI taxonomy): domain Eukaryota; kingdom Viridiplantae; phylum Streptophyta; class Magnoliopsida; order Zingiberales; family Zingiberaceae; genus Zingiber; species Zingiber officinale. The sequence continues at coordinate 89,531,881 of NC_055997.1, read as the reverse complement.
CTACATGCTAGTCTCAGTGCATTAACATTGTCCCTAAATGTTAATACTTGACTAGGAATGATTAAGAGTAGTGTTCTCTATATCATCTCACTATCGATTCAACCAATCGATTGATATTGATAAGAACCTTCTACTCAAGGATGCTATTACACTTAGTTATTTGGCACCAATACAAGTAAGTATAATAACTATAAAGAAATACCTTTATAAGTATATAGGAATATGATACATCGAGTCCATACAACGATCATTATATGATTGACTCTAGGGCTTTAACTAACAGTTTAATCTCACCCGGGTATATACCGGTCTATTATATCGTTGGGAATAGTCCAAAGGAGCATTTATATTATAAACCCAGAGATCATCAGAAAAAGTTCATTCAGCATTATATATCACTTAAAAGGTAAATATGAGATCTACTTCCTTCTGTTGGTGCAATTTCCAGTAGGTCAAGGTTGACCTAGTTGACCTAGTTGACCAAGCGTAAACCTTGGTCATGGTTTCGATGTTTGACAATACAGAAAGACATGTAGACATGGACAATGCATGTGCAGTTGTCTATGCGGAGAGATACTGATCAGGGTCTGATCAGGTTGGATGAAGAAGAGTCAAGTAGGTCAAGGTTGACCGGATACTTGACTGGGAAGTCCTAACTGGGATGTTAGGCAGTTCGGAAAGTCCTGGTGAGTGAAGCCAGGCAGTTCGGAAAGTCCTGGTGAGTGAAGCCAGGCAGTTTGGAAGTCCTGGTGAGTGAAGCCAGGCAGTTCGGAAAGTCCTGGTGAGTGAAGCCAGGCAGTCGGGAAATCCTGGTGAGTGAAGCCAGGTGAAAATCCTAGTGAGTGAAGCTAGGTGAAAGTGAAAGTCCTGGTGAGTGAAGCCAGGCAGTTGGAGAAAGTCCTGGTGAGTGAAGCTAGGCAGTTGGGAAGACCTGGTGAGTGAAGCCAGGAAAGGGGAAGTCCTGGTGAGTGAAGCCAGGTAGTTTGGAAGTCCTGGTGAGTGGAGCCAGGCAAGGGAAATCCAGATGGGTCAAGGTTAACCAGACATCTGGTGAAAAGTCCAAGCAGGGAGCTTGGCACGGGAAAAGTCCAAGTATGGAGACTTGGCACGGAGAAGACCAAGTTGGAGACTTGGCACGGAAAGTCAGAGAGGGCTCGGTAGCTCGTTCTCTAGACCGGACGAAGTCGGAGAGGGCTCGGTAGCTCGTTCTCCGAACTAGGTCAAGAGAGGGCTCGGTAGCTCGTTCTCAGGACCATTTAGGGTTTAGGGCTGGAGCTCTAAACCTGGATCGGTCTGGTGACCGATCCAGCGATACGCCTGTGTATCTGATCGGTCTAATGACCGATCAGATAACAAACAGAAGGGTTCTGTAAGTCATCTGATCAGTCTGGAGACCGATCAGCAGGGAGTCTGATCGGTCTCCACGATTGATCAGAGACGCACCCACCTCTCTTACAGAGAGGTGGGATCGGTCCGGGGACCGATCAGACTGGGGCCTGATCGGTCCCCAGGACCGATCAGAGGTTCCCTGGACCGATCAGGCTGAAGCCTGATCGGTCCAGAACTAGCCGTTGGCTCACAACGGCTAGTCTTCTGTCTTCTGTTCTTCGCAGGTGCAGTGCAGGTTATAAAAGGAGTTCAAGGGCTTCTACAGTGGGGCTGCTCTTCTTCTTCCTACTCCTGACTGTGATCGAGCTTTGCTGAGCTCTTAGCTTACTGAGCTTCGTGTGAGCTCCTTCTTGAAGCTTCGGGTGAGCTTTCCTCGACTGATCAGCTGCTGCTGTGAGTTTCCTGAAGTTGCTGCTTCGGGTTCCAGTCGACAAGAACAGTAGGCAAGCTTTGTTTTGTACATTCATATTGTCTTATGTTTTGTGCTGTATTTTTGTACACCTTTCTTGCTATTGCAAGAAGTTTCTGTGGCGAGGTTTCTCCACCCAGAAGGAGTGTTCTTATTAGCCGATTTTCCGGGGACTCATCCACCGACGGATTGATAGGCTTCGTCCACCTTACGGACACGCCGAGGAGTAGGAGTTTCATCTCCGAACCTCGTTACATCGACGAGTTTGAGGTTTGCTATTCTCCATTGTCATTTCTATTGTTTATTTCCGCATTTGTAGAAAGAAACGAACGATTTGGGGCGGCTATTCACCCCCCCCCCCCTCTAGCCATCTAAGATCCTAACAAGTGGTATCAGAGCAAGGTTGCTCTTCGACGGATTAACACCCGAGGGAGCACAAGCTAGAGATGGATCAACTCGGAGAAGACATCACCATTCCACCTTTCTATGACCGCGACGACTTCGCATATTGGAAGGTAAGAATGAGGTATTTTCTTATGACTAACCTTGAAAATTGGAGTTGTGTTCAATTAGGTTTCAAGCCTCCAATGGATAAGAAAGGAAAACCACTCGAGAGAAGAAGAAGTGGACAAGGGAACAAATCCACCATTCCACAATCAGCGATGAGGTAATGAAAGTATTTGAATTCTCATTACCTAATGACATTCTATGTAAGATAGGTGGATACAACAATGCCAAGGAGTTGTGGAACAACTTGGCTAAGTTCCATGAGGGAAACTCCACTTCAAGCCATGAAGAGGAGTCAAGTGAGCCAAGGAGTTCACATCATGGAGGGATGGATTTAGAAGTTGAGGGCTACTCAACATCTAAAGAAGAAGAGGAGGAGATTTCTTCTTCAAGAATGGAGCAAGAGGAAGAAGCTTCTACCTCCGGAAGGGATGAAGAAGAAAGTCTTCATCCATCCTCAACCCTAGGTAACTCAAGCATTTCAATTTCAAATAAATTATACATAATGTGCTTTGAGTGTAGGGAGTATGGGCATTACAAGAGTAAGTGTCCAAAGAGGGTTAGAAAAACTCCACCGGCGCCAAAGGTCAAGGAAGCCGGAGTCCCAACACGCAAGGGCAAGGAGCACGTGGTGTGCTTCCAATGCAAGCGAAGGGGACACTATAGGAGTCAATGTCCGAGGGGGAGGCAACCTCACAAGGACAAGAAGACGAGCACATCGATAGGGGGAGCTAAGGCAAACCCTAAGGTAATCTCTAAGGCACATTATTGCAATAATAATAAGACACATGCTAGTAGCCTTATTGCTATTGTTAATAATGGTAAGCATGATAACATTAGAAATCGATACACATGCTTAGGTGCCAAACATGTGAGCCTAGATAAGGACAACACTAGAAATACCAACCCTAGGATTAATTCATCTAAGGTTAAGGAAAATCTAGGTAGAAACCCCAAGACAACTAGACACATGCCTAGGAATACCTCAAAGAAAAATGAAAAATTAAAAATTGAGGTATTAGAGAAGGAGGATCAAGTCTTGAGGTCAAGACTTGATACTTTGGAAAAGGCTCTTAAGAACTTGGAGAAGTCATCTCTAGGGTTTAAGGGTCAAAAACCAATGTCCAAGGACAAGAAAGGTTTGGGTCACAAACCTAAGTCCCAAGTGGTCAAGCCCACTTATGACAATGTTCCATTAGATTATGGAACAAAATCTAGGGCAAGGAAGATCATCACCAAGGTCACAAGGGGAGTCACCCCTAGAGTTGATCTTGATGAGTCTCAAATAACCAAGGTTTCAAAGCCTAGGAGGGTCATTAGAAGGGTCGCTAGGGAAGTCATCCCTAGTGAATACTTAGTGAACCCAATGAGCTCCAATAGGTATTGGGTTCCTAGGAGCGTGATTCCATCACACTATATGGTTTAGGGTGTGCCAACCTTACTTGAATAGGTAGTTAACCTAATCATGGCAAAAGGTGGCACCTTAGGAATTTTCAAGGTCTAATCAAGCCTTGAAAATGAAAGTGAAAATTATTCCTAAGATAATTAGGATGTGTCAACCACATTTGAGGAATTTTTCTAGAGTCAATCTAATTGACACATAGTGATCTAAAAGTCTTGAGGATATGATTTTAGGTCTACTACACTTAGGAATATAGAATTTATGGCAAAATGATCAAAATTATCAAAAATGGCAACTAAGGCTAGAATTAGGTATTTTCTATACCTTTATGTGCTATTTGCCATATATTGTTTGCCATATGTCATGTCATGACATCATATTTATCTTATGATCATTTAAAACGTCATGATAATGCTTAGGTTATTTATATGTCATACTTTATTTAAGTTTCATACTTTATGCCATGATATCATGACATTGGCACATGTTATTATGTATGATATCATTTTATGTCATGTCATCATTTCTTGCATTTATAATCAATGAAATTGATTTAAGGTTAAAAACACAATTTGATATGGAGATCGAATTGATGTTTAGAAAATGCATGAGAACTTAGCTTAAGATGACCTAAACCCCTATCTCACATCAAAATTGACTTGAATGTGTTTGATACACCTTAGATGTGTGTGAGATATTAGGATGATGAGTTAGGATCAAGGTGCATAGTTCTTGTACCTAGATGAGCCTAATTCTAAATTGGGGATCATAGGGAAAGCTTATGTACAAGTCATGTACATTTAGCCCTAAGATTGTGGTCCCAAATTAAAGGGTTTAAAATCATTTCAAAATTGATTTGAAAAACCTTGATGAAGCTTTTCTAGTGATAGCATTCATCATTGAGCAAAGTGATACAAAGATGAGTTAACTTTGAGCTATTTCAAAGACTTGTGAACTTTGTATCAAGATTGAAAAATGGAAGTTATTTTCATAGAAAACTATTTTTCCTTGATAGTATATGTTATGAGGAATGTATCCTCAAAATTTCACAATTTTAGGAATTTTCTGTAATTTTCTAGAGGTTTCTGAATTTCGTGGAGAGAAATCAGAACTTATCAGACCTTTATCAGGTTTGTGGACCGATCAGAAGGGTTTCTGATCGGTCCAGGGGAGCCTGGATCGGTCACTGTGACCGATCCAGAGGGAGCCTGATCGGTCTGGTGACCGATCAGGGCGTGCCAACCTGCTGAATTTCGACTGTTTGTCTGAAATTGCAGTTATGGAAGTGGTGTTTTAGAGTTCTAAAGGTTTGAAACTCTCCAAGACATTGTTGGTGCAATGGTCAAGGGGGAGTTGACCTTTAGGGGGAGTTTTACCTATTAGTCAAGGAGGAGTTGACTTTTAGGGGGAGTTTTTTCTCGTCGAAATTTTTGAGGATGAGTGATATGGGATTATCACTAAATTGATTGTTGAATTTAGTATCAAGGAGGAAATTAAGGGTTTCAATGAAAGGTATGGGATTTTCATTAGGGAGAAACTCTTGACCTTGATTCGCTCCTTTTTATGTGTGTCAAAAAGGGAAAGAATGTCTAGAGAATGTTCAAGGAAGAACATTGGAGTTAGTGGGAGAGTTTGTTGATCACGACGAGTGAAGTTGTGAACAACAATAACTTACTCTTCAGGGGGAGAGTTTGTTGATATGTGTCAATAGGGGGAGAATGAAGGGTTTAAGTTAGGCCTTCATTATCTAAGAAGGAGGTTGCCTTCTTAGAAGGAGAATGTAAGGTTTTAACTTATGTTTCATTACCTAGTGGCATGAAGAAAGTTGAGGCTATTGGATTAGCCTAACTTAAAGGTATTGTCAAACATCAAAAAGGGGGAGATTATTGGTGCAATTTCCAGTAGGTCAAGGTTGACCTAGTTGACCAAGCGTAAACCTTGGTCATGGTTTCAATGTTTGACAATACAGAAAGACATGTAGACATGGACAATGCAGGTGCAGTTGTCCATGCGGAGAGATACTGATCAGGGTCTGATCAGGTTGGATGAAGAAGAGTCAAGTAGGTCAAGGTTGACCGGATACTTGACTGGGAAGTCCTAACTGGGATGTTAGGCAGTTCGGAAAGTCCTGGTGAGTGAAGCCAGGTAGTTCGGAAAGTCCTGGTGAGTGAAGCCAGGCAGTTTGGAAGTCCTGGTGAGTGAAGCCAGGCAGTTGTGGTGAAGCCAGGCAGTCGAGAAATCCTGGTGAGTGAAGCCAGGTGAAAATCCTAGTGAGTGAAGCTAGGTGAAAGTGAAAGTCCTGGTGAGTGAAGCCAGGCAGTTGGAGAAAGTCCTGGTGAGTGAAGCTAGGCAGTTGGGAAGACCTGGTGAGTGAAGCCAGGCAAGGGGAAGTCCTGGTGAGTGAAGCTAAGTAGTTTGGAAGTCCTGGTGAGTGGAGCCAGGCAAGGGAAATCCAAATGGGTCAAGGTTAACCAGACATCTGGTGAAAAGTCCAAGCAGGGAGCTTGGCACGGGAAAAGTCCAAGTATGGAGACTTGGCACGGAGAAGACCAAGTTGGAGACTTGGCATGGAAAGTCGGAGAGGGCTCGGTAGCTCGTTCTCCGGACTAGGTCAAGAGAGGGCTCGGTAGCTCGTTCTCAGGACCATTTAGGGTTTAGGGCTGGAGCTCTAAACCTGGATCGGTCTGGTGACCGATCTAGCGATACGCCTGTGTATCTGATCGGTCTAATGACCGATCAGATAACAAACAGAAGGGTTCTGTAAGTCATCTGATCAGTCTGGAGACCGATCAGCAGGGAGTCTGATCGGTCTCCACGATCGATCAGAGACGCACCCACCTCTCTTACAGAGAGGTGGGATCGGTCCGGGGACCGATCAGACTGGGGCCTGATCGGTCCCCAGGACCGATCAGAGGTTCCCTGGACCGATCAGGCTGAAGCCTGATCTGTCCAGAACTAGTCGTTGGCTCACAACGGCTAGTCTTCTGTCTTCTGTTCTTCGCAGGTGCAGTGCAGGTTGAGTGCAGGTTATAAAAGGAGTTCAAGGGCTTCTACAGTGCTGCTGCTCTTCTTCTTCCTACTCCTGACTGTGATCGAGCTTTGCTGAGCTCTTAGCTTACTGAGCTTCGTGTGAGCTCCTTCTTGAAGCTTCGGGTGAGCTTTCCTCGACTGATCAGCTGCTGCTGTGAGTTTCCTGAAGTTGCTGCTTCGGGTTCCAGTCGACAAGAACAGTAGGCAAGCTTTGTTTTGTACATTCATATTGTCTTATGTTTTGTGCTGTATTTTTGTACACCTTTCTTGCTGTTGCAAGAAGTTTCTGTGGCGAGGTTTCTCCACCCAGAAGGAGTGTTCTTATTAGCCGATTTTCCGGGGACTCATCCACCGACGGATTGATAGGCTTCGTCCACCTTACGGACACGCCGAGGAGTAGGAGTTTCATCTCCGAACCTCGTTACATCGACGAGTTTGAGGTTTGCTATTCTCCGTTGTCATTTCTATTGTTTATTTCCGCATTTGTAAAAAGAAACGAACGATTTGGGGCGGCTATTCACCCCCCCCTCTAGCCATCTAAGATCCTAACACCTTCGATTATAATTTTTCTACGTATGGCGAGTATATTAAAAAAGTTGTATGTATATGAACACTGGGGTGGTTCTGAAGATAGGAAAGTTACACAAGGAAACACAGGTAAGTGCAAATTTTCATTATCATTTGATAAACAATAAGTAGTATACAGTAGTGATGAAATGATAAAAAAAAAATATATAGATACAAGATCCCAAGTTCACTCAAATTTTCTTAGAAAGTCTCTTGGAAGCTCCTAGTTGAGTCATCGGTGATCTATGAACAAGGGAAGAGGTTCTCTTGATAGGTAACCCCTTTCTCTTAACTGTTGAACTACCCCTTCAACAGAATGGGTAAGGGTTCCTACGATGCGTCGAGCATATTCTCCATTAAACTCAGGAGAATCTAAATAGGATATGCGCTTGCTCTGCTAGCGCCCTTTCTCACTTGTCTTATATGCTTGAAACTCAGATTGTAGGCTATCCTTTTCCCCCTACAAAGTAGCTTTCTCTGCCTTAGCCTCCTCTAGTTCTTTCAAAAGTAAGCTTATCTACAAGTCCTGGGCTCGTAATCCTTCCTGTTGCTGAAACAAGGCAAAATCTTTAGAAGCTAACACTGGGGCTAACTCAGGAGACTTCGAGCTATAGGATAGTTGTAATTGGTCTAGAAGAGAGGTTTTGTGAGCAGCATCCGAGAGAGTTTTATCTTTTAAGGCCTTTTCAACATCAAGCTTAGAATTAAGCCTTTGCAATTGTAGTTCTAAGTTTTTCTTTTCTTCTTCTCGAGATTGTAGTAATTGACGGTAGTCTTGTAGAGCTTTTTCTAAGCTAGCGTTGAGTTCAGTTTCTAAATGCACTTTATCCCGTAGCTGAATGAGTTCATTATTAGAGAGGTCGGAAGTAGCTTGTAACTCCTTCACTTTATCTTTCAAAGTTTGGTTAGTCCTTTCTAAATCCTCAACTAGCTTGCTCAAATGTAAGTTTGAAGCATAGAGCTGAATAGAATAACAACATGGTTATATTTTGTGGTTACCAACTAATAAAGTTTAATTAGAAACTTACCGCAGTAGCTTGACGACTATGATCATCAACACATTCAGATATTGTATTCCTTTTCATATGTGCTTGCGACTACAACCAGGACTCAGCTAATGATCCTTTCAGTTGAAGTAGCCCATATGAGGTGGGAACAAAGATTTGACCAAGTTGGGATGGTAGCCCATGAGATTGTTTGAAAATGATAGAGGAACTGGTAGGGGCAGTAAATGGTGAAGAAGAAGAAGAAGGAAGTTCAAAAGCCTGTAAAGAGGGATCAGGAGATGAAGGGCTAGCTAATGAAGGATCTTGTTCAGTAGATGTTCTAATGGGCCCGAAGGTAATTGACTTAAGGAATTTACTAAACTTTCTTACCACAAATGTCACTTAGTTTTCGTTGAGTGATGTGTTGGAATAAAGTTCGTCTAGGGATGTAAATGAACCAAACGGTTCGCGAGCTATTTGGAGCTCGATTCGGTAAAAAGCTCGTTCGAGTTCGTTCATTTAGCTTATTAAGCCAAGCTCGAGCTCGATTTCGAGCTTGACAGTTTTATCGAGCCAAACTTGAGCTTAAGGATATTCGGCTCGTGAGCTCACGAACATGTTCGTTTATAGGCTTGCGAGCTCGGGCTCGAGCTCGGCTCATTTAAAGGGCTTGAGAATATGTTCATTTATAGTCTCGTGAACTCGAGCTCGAGCTCAGCTCATTTAAAGGGCTCGAGAACATGTTCATTTATAAGTTCGTGAACTCGGGTTCGAGCACAGCTCGATTAAAGGCCTCGTGAACATGTTCAATGGTGTGTTATTTTGGAAGTTTAATGTAGTAGTTTGGGATGCTCAATGATGTGCTAATTTTATATTATTTTAGTTGTTAGGTTTGTTGAATACTTATTCAAATGAGTTTTTGAGCTTGTTTAATAAGCATGCAAAACGAGCCTTAAAATCAACTCTAAAATGAGCTTGAAAATGAGCTCGAGCTCACTTAACAAGTTAGCCTCGTTAACTATGATAATCGAGCTAATAACGAGTTGAGCTCAAACTGTTCGTGAGCTTAGTAATTCCAAAATGAGCCAAGCTCGAGCCTTGTGATAAAAGTTCGATTTGAGCTCGAGCCGAGTTTGAACCCGAATATAACTTAAATGAGCCGAGCTCGAGCTTAATACTGTTCGGCTCGGTTCGACTCGTTTACATCCCTAATTTCATCCTTGGCTTGCAAGGTTAGATTCTGACTTGACTCTGTTTCTTTTGAAACTTCTGCACTTCGAGACTCGTGTAATTCTAAACTTGAGAATAACTCTTCTAAGGTACTTACCTCTAAGTTCTTAGAGATGTAATCATGCATCTATTAAAAATGACCATTCTTGTGTTTTCGAAAAGGGTTGAGCGTGTATCAAATTGAGTCCTAATTCATTATTGACTCTCTGAGGTTGTTGAGTTGGGTGATTAATTCCTTGATCTTTGCCTAGAGTTAAGCTACCTTCTCTCCCTTGTTCATCTGGAGGTTTGTTAACTGATTCCAGAGAATATCCCCTCTCACTAGCTTGGCCTTTGAGGTGCCTTTATGGATCTCCAGGAATTTCTCCCAGAGGTCTTTGGTGGAGTTGTAGGTGCTGATTCAATTGACTTCTTATGGTGGTAGTATAGTTAGTAAATGAAATTATGCTTTTTCGTTCGCCACAAAATTGGCCTACTATTATTTGTTCCGCAAGTGTTCCTCTTTATGTTCTCCATTTTTATCCCTGGGTACTTCAAAACCATTTTTAATGTTAGAAAAATATCGAAATCGATTTTAAAATATACCTCCATTTGCGCTTCCAAAGAGCAAATTCTCCTTCGAAATTCAATGGATTAATATTCGAACCAACCATCGTCTTAGTGCTTCAGTCGGCGGTTAGTCCTTCCGAGATTGTTTGGCTCTGATACCACTTGTAGGTCTCATGCAGTTAGTAAGAGTGGGGTGAATTTTTTGAAATTATAAAACTACCCTTCTCGAAACTTTTGACTTTGATTAAGAAACACTTGTTAGAAAAATAGAAATAAATTACAAAAAATGAAATTTGAAGCTATCGAGATTTACTTGATTTGCAACCAGGAAGGTTACTAATTCAAGGAAATGTTAGCACTAGCAATGTCTCCTTCTTTAAGCTAGGTTGGTGGCGGAAAAGCCCCGTACAACGTTTAAAAGTGCAAATATGAAAGACAGAATTAAAACTGAACTACAGTAATTGTTGTGTCAAAATGAAGAGAACCAGAGTTTTATTTATAGCCTGCTCGTTAAATACATCTATTTGCTGACGTGGCATCTCCAGGTCCCTAGACTCGCTCTGGGTGCCCCCAGTTATGCATCTTATCTGCTCATAATGACTCTTCAATAGTTCAGTGATAACATTTTTTTGGATCTCGGACGCTTGGACCAGTTCGGGAGCTTGGAGTGTTGCTGACGTAGGCTATGAATAATCCATAGCAATGTTTAATGAAGGGCACTTATTCTAATCCCAGGTGGTTTGAGCGCCTGGACCCTCTCCAGGCACCCAAAGTCCGAGTGCCTAGACATGGTCCAAGTACCTAGATAAGTCAACACTGTGTTGACTCTTCTGGTCTTCTGCTTCGGTCGCTTGGGTGATTCTCCGGCCATCTAGAGTTGAGCTCACCCAAATCCAACTCCGGCCTTGTCCTTGAATAGTCTTCCGCTCTGACTTCTCGTCCCTAAAAAATGTCATGTGTATTCTTCTCGCTCCACCGACATACTCTTCCACATCTTCTCATCCCTCGGATGCACCAAGCTCATCGACTAGCTTCCTGTGTCATCCTTCTCGCCCACTGCATCTTCTGCTTGACTTTTTGTATTCCTAAGTTTCTGTATACTTAGACACAAGGATCAAAATATAACAGGACATAACTTGACTTGATTGACTATATCAAAACCAACCCAGGATACTTACATTAAGTGCAGTTCTAATTTATATCATAAATATTTTTATAGGTGAAAGACCGTAGAATATCAAATGTGCAAGATGATAGGATAATGAATCTTGCATTAGGACCCCTTTATAAAATAATGATGTACTCTGATTACTATGTCAATGGTCTCAAATTCCACATGGCACAACGAGATTCACATAAATTAACCTATAATTCTGGTGTTTATGTTAAAGGATCTATTGACAACAGTAACGCTGAGTTTGATTAGACTTGACAAAATCATAGACGTTGAATATCCTACATTACTTATAAAAAAATGTGTATTATTAAAATATTTATTGTATGATCTGACCCCAAGAACAAGTATCAGAATACATCCAAACTACAATTTAGTTAAGATTAATGCAAATAAAAGGTTTAACAAGTTTAAACTTTTCATTTTTAGAGTATAAACTGGTCACATTTTTTATTTTGAATATTCTAAGAAGATAAGAAGATCTAGTGAATGGTTGTCCATTTGTCATATGAAGTCTCGCTCGACCATAAAAATGTTGAACACCATTACTACTCAAAATGATGCATTTCAGAATGACGAAGTGGAGAGACATTCAATTGATTCATAACTCTAATCCACATCTCAATTACTTGTAGATGTTAATGTTACTTACAAGGAAATACATAATGGAGAGACATCTAGCAGTGAGGATCTTGTTGAATTAACAAAGTCTAGAGATGAGGACTTAAAAATTGTTAATGTTAATTAGTTAAATATTAATGATGATTAAATCATTTTTATTCTTCATAAAGTAAGTTATACTTCCATATTGTTTTGTACTTGTATTATCATGTTAGCAAACTTTATTATGATATATTGTAATATTATTTTACAGATATTATCATGACAAAAGAGCAGACAATACCACTCTGTAGCCATACAGTGTTTAGGGTTGTTGGGACATGTAAATATTTTTTTTATTAATAATTCAAGTTCATATATGACTTTATGTATAGCATATTTCTCATACCTTAATATTTTTCATGTAGTTTTACTCCTGATGGCCATCGAATAGCGACATATATCACTGAAAAAATTAAAGAAAAAGTTTGCGCTTCTGGTACTACATGGAGGTATGTAGACTGGAAGATGAATATTTTCTATTATAATGAATTTATTGTAAGTAACTTTAATAAATTTGGTATTGTATATTTATCTTTTAATATACTAAATTTTTAACTTATAATTGCATAAAAATATTCATGGGAGGAAGGGTACAAGGCATAATTTCAAGACACTTGGAATATATATATTGTACTAAATTGTATAGAGACCTTCTATACTATATTAGAAAGAAGGACATGAGGTCGGAGTATATTTTTGACTAGATCTGGGGGTGCATGAATGACCACCTAGGCTACAGGAAGGTGGCATTCAAATTCTGAAAAAGCTCAAGCGGATAGAAATACAAAGCCATGTGACTCAAGCACCATAACAGATCATCATACGTCAGAATCGAGATCTATTGTTAGCATGTTATGAATTTGCTTAATTTAATTTAAAGTTATATAAATAAAATTTTTATTTATTACCAAATTTGTATAATTTTGGCCAAACTTGTTTGTGTATGCAAGAATGTACTCTAGAGTGACAACCCACTTGTGTGAGGGTCTTTCTCAAGACTCACAAGAAGAAGGATAAGACATTTGTCAATTCTAGGGGTGAGCAGTCAACCCGCCAAACCGACCAACCCGCTTATACCGACCCGAACCGAATCGAAAAAAAAAAATCCACCGGATATAGGGCCGGATGTAAGGTCCTGATATTATATTATCTGATCTAGTAGGGTCGGATAGATTTTTAGCCTAATAACCGAACCAACCCGATCCGTGATCACCCCTACAATTGTAGTAACTGTTGTCGATAAGTTGTTACACGTTATAGTAGTTACTGTCGATAAGCTGCTACACGTTGTAGCAGCTGCTGGTGATTAGCTACTATAACGTGTAATGAATAATATATATTATCATTTTAAAATATTTTATTTTTTTATTATTTTATATTTATATTTTATATTTCATTGGATATAGGGTCGGATATCCAAATAACTGACAACCCGTCGGATATCTGATACATAATAATCGCCGAATATAGGATCGGATGTAGGTCCTGATATTGTATTATCTGATCTAGTAGGGCTGGATAGTTTTTTATCCTAATAACCGAACCAACCCGATCCGCGATCACCCCTAATCAATTCTCGATCCCAAGTCATCCACACAAGATTATTAACTTTATTATATTTAATCATTTCTATTTTGATTAACTTTAGGAATTATGATTCAATTGAATATTAATCATATTTTTTTCCACACGGGAAGAAATAGCAAATAGAGTGACTCAAGTATCTCAGCCGAGGAGGGAGTTACAACCTTTATCCACTGAGGCAATAAATGAGATATATTATAATATTATTGGTGGAAAGATAAAAAATTTCACCCTCTACGGCCTTGACTCCCAGGCCAAAGTGACATTTGATTGTTTGAAAACTTTTAGAAGTCGCACTAGCTCTTTTGCTATTGAGATGTAGTGTCTAAGACACGAAAATGAAGAACTACACACTCAATTGACCTCAATGGATCAGTGGATGGCCACTCAGGAGTAGAGGATAGCCGTTGAAGAGCAAAGGAGGGATGATGATGAGCAAAGGAGGGTTGTTGAGGAGCAAAGGAGGGTCGAACAGGACGTGAATCAAGATGCTCTCTTGTCCCATATGCAAGCGGGCATTGCCTCTTGGACCCTCAACACCACATGATTTTGAGTCACAAGAGACTCAAATCTCATCAGACCATGTTGATTAGCTTATTATGAGGTTTGTTCAACTTTAACTTAGTTTTTTTTATTTATCATACATAAACTATACAAAATATATTTATTCTATTTTGATAATCTAATATATTCATTTCTAAATATTATATTACATTTTTTCAGGGATCCCTATTGATATATTCATCATCATAACCAAGATATGATTTACGTATACATATGTTACAATTTTTTAATTTATATCATTCTTATCATAATATGATGAATGTGACTTTCTACACGACTTTATATTACTATATCATATTATTGCATTTTGATGTATTTGTAGTATATTTATATGATGATATGTATTTTGGATACTTTATTTTGGATATTTGGATACTATGTTATTAACTTTCATTCATGTTAATGAGATTAATTTGTTTGCGTATGATTGTAAATGTTTGTATTTTAATTGTTAGTATTAATTGTGATTGTTAGTTTGTGTATGTATTATGATTGTGATTATTAATATGGATTGTTATTTATTGGATTAGTGTGTATGTACTGTATTTGTATCATCATCGTGATGATTTATATAGATATGAAATTGTAAACATGTTACATTCCAAATATAAATACAACCTCACAATTTTTTTTATTTTACGGACGGAAATAAAATTCCATCGATAAATATCGAAACCCAGTTGGATATATCATTGGTGTTTATCGACGAAAATAATATTCTGTAGGTAAACACTAATAGAAATATTGTTTTCGTCAATAAACACCGACGGAATTCTATATTTTGTCGATGTATTTAACAACGGGCTTTGTATTCCATCGGTAAATTTCATTACGGGTCAAATTCCATTTGATAAATACTGACAGAATTTATATTCTGATAGTATAAATTTCAATGGAATTATAATTCCGTCGGTATATAACGACAGAATTGTAATTCCATCTGTAAAATCATTTCCGACACTTTTTCTGACTATCGTATTTTCATCGTAATTCTATCACTAAGCCAATATACCAACAGAATTACAATATAAATTTCCATCGATAATTAGGATTTTTTTTGTAGTGGCATAGTACGTGAAATAACAGGTGGGCTATCAAAACACGTACAACAATATACGAGTTATCAGAGTATGTGAAGCAACACATGAGTTATTATAGCATATGGAGCAGCATGATCAGCATGATCGACAAAGCATGATCTCCCATGATCTTTTACAATGCAATAAGACATGAATGGTGTAACCATCTGATAAGACGATAAGATGATGTGACACTTTTTTTTTTACTACAAGTATAAGTGTATAACATTTCATCAATCAACACCTGAAGAGATATCATTTCATACCTTGAGCAATAATATAAAAGGAGTCTCTAAAGGTATTCATATGCGCATGTATTTAACTACTCACAAATGACCACCAATATCTTTTTTTTACTTATTTTTTTACCTCTCTGAAAGACTTACTTAAACGTCATTTCGAAATGACTGAGTAGAATCTGTCAAAATATCTCTGACCTTTATTTTAACTCTCTACGTAGGCATTCAGGACAGTCCCACCTTCCCCTCAGGGTTCGACAACTTCGTCAACAACGGAGACAGCTGATAGGTGGCTCGACAGGAACGCATTCAAGTGAAAAACATTACTGGAATATAACCAAGCGTCGTCTTTTCCACGTCAACTTTTGACAAGATCCAATTTCTAATCTCTGGCCACGTTCATAACGCCTGACGCAGAGAAAAATAAGCCAAAGATCACGAGCTGCTGCCTCCCGATCGAGCGCGACGTCGGGCGCCGTTCGACGAGACAACAACCGCCATCAACGCCACGGTTAACGGAAAAAGCAAACGTTCGCTTTCAGCTAACCGCGATTCAAGGCAGTTAATGAAACCGACGCCGCAAGAAGGTCGTTGCTCCCGTCGTCGTTTTCCCAATTAAATCTCCCCATGTAACTCGCGTAATTAAGCACTCAGGGCACACCGTTATAAAAGTCAAAATTTCATGACAATCTCTTAAAATTTCAGTAATTCCCGCACAGAATTTATGGCTAAAAATACTGTAACTTCATTGACTCGATCGATCGATCATCAACTGTCACCTTCTATATAACGAGCTTAATTGCACCGTTCCGATCAGTACTTCAAGCAGCTAGCGAGTAGCGACGATCGATCGACGATGGCGCCTTCCACTACTCTCTCCCTCGTCGGTTTACTCGCGGCCTTGTGCACCCTCTTCGACCGCTCCGCTTGCTTCCACCCCAAGCGCCTCAACTTCTCCTCTTCTGCTCTCGACGCCGGCAGCTGGTCGCCGGCGGGAGCCACCTGGTACGGCGGCGCGCACGGCGCTGGGAGCGACGGCGGCGCGTGCGGATACGCAGGCGCCGTCGACTCGTCCCCGTTCTCCTCCATGATAGCGGCAGGGAGCCCCTCCATCTTCAAGTCCGGCGAGGGGTGCGGCGCTTGCTACCAGGTCCGGTGCACGGGCACCGCCGAATGCTCCGGGAACCCGGTGACGGTGGTGCTCACAGACGAGTGCCCCGGCGGGCCGTGCCTCGCTGAGCCCGTCCACTTCGACCTCAGCGGCACGGCGTTCGGGGCGATGGCGAAGCCCGGGCAGTCCGACCAGCTCCGCAACGCCGGAGTCCTCCAAATCCAGTACAATCGGTCAGTTACTTCAAAATATATATATATATATATATATATATATATATATATATATAACAATTGGTATAAACAGACTCGTAAAAAACAGGATAAAATTATATATATAACAATTGGTCTGTAAACAGACTCGTATAAAACAGGATAAAATTATATATAATAGACAACTCCTGTCCTTCTACATAGGAGGCCCGGGAAAAAAAAAAAAAAAAAAGATTCAAAATAAAAATAAATTTGAACCTTAATTACTCAAGACTTTAATTACATGTCTAAAAAAGATAAAAATAAAAAATAATATCAAAAAATTTTGAAATATGAATTTAGATTTAACTATTGAAGACTCCAATTACACGCCTATAATATATAATATAAAAAAAAAATTATGTCCTCTCAAATTATGACCCAGGTCATCGTTATCGTCGCCCTCCTCCAGCCCCCCTTCAGGGGCGCCCTGATAATAGATCAATCTCTTGGATCCCGTATACGAGACTTTATATATAACAATTAATATTAATTTTTCTGTTTCAGCGTGGAGTGCAACTACGGCAGCGTGGACATTGCGTTCCATGTGGACGTAGGCTCGAACCCTAATTACATCGCCGTGCTGATCGAGTACGAAGGAGGCGACGGGGACCTGGCGACGGTGGAGATCAAGGAGGGACAGTCGTCGTGGATACCGATGCAGCAGTCGTGGGGAGCGGTGTGGAGGCTAAACTCGGGGCCGACTCTGCAGCCGCCGTTCTCGTTCAGGCTGACGTCCGGGTTGGAGCGGAAGCAGCTGGTGGCCAATAACGTGATTCCGGCGGGGTGGCAGCCGGGCGCCACCTACAGATCCGTCGTCAACTACAGCGATTAGAAAGAGTCATATCCAAATATCTACAGTGGGAAGTACGTACGTGCGTTGTTGGTGAATAAAATTATCGCAGGCAGTGGAGATTATTAGCTGTATTTATCTCCCTCCGCGAAGTACCTTCATGTGTTTGATGATCGATATCTATTTGCATAACGTACGTTATGCAAATGATCTGATCGGTATCTATTTTGCTATAAAATTTTCAGATGTTTGATGATCCTCTAATAGCATAATTGGAATTCAATAACTTTCACTTTCTTACATGAAAAAAGAGGAACAAAAATCAAAAGAGCTTTTTATATTATTTTGTTTTAGAATCAAGCGCTATTTTTTTATTTTATAATAATAAAAAATATTTTATAGACCCTCAAAACTACTGTTCAGTATTATTATCTAGTGATACGTATTAAATTAATTATGAATCACTTAGTAATAATCGTGTGAATAGAATAAATCTACACAGTTATATAATTTTATAACTGCTAGTATAATTACAATATTTATTCATTGGGTGGTAAGGTAGGGCCCCGCCCAGTAGGAGGTCAGCGCCACGTAGAAGATCAAAGTCAAAGCGATCAATGTCCCCATGTTAGCGTCCGACCGGGCGACCCCATCAGCCGGTCGGACTAAAGAATGGTCGGTCCGACGTTATTATAGCTCGGCCTCGCACCGAGCTTCCGACGCTCTGACTATCACCAAAGCAGGCGTCAACCGGCAAGTCATGTGTTGAGCGGCTAGGCAAGTGTCGGACGAACATCCAAATCGGTCAAAGATCAGATCACGGCCAGTGAAGCGCAAACCTGACCGAGCAAACCTAGACAATGGAAGTAGCCAAACGGCCACCCCACTCAGGCCAAACAGCGGTCATCCGCTCGGCCCACTAGCAGACAAAAGCATAATCAACTGATATCCTCCTTGTGACCCGTGTCGCCGACAGGCAGCATGGTCGACGACATGATCAAGCAAAATCAGGCAGAGAATCGTACAATGGAAACTTCCATTGTCTTATCAGGATATGCTCGGGTCATTGAGGTATGACGTCAAAGGTACTTTTTCTGACATGTCCTTTCAGGGAAGACTTTGAGAAGTGTGCACGCGCGCTCTCGGGGTCATATATAAGGACCCCGAGCTTCGACGAAGGTATGCTCATTCTACTATAGCTACAGTTAAGCCGTCACTTTCATTTCTTTGCTTGCTTGCTGCTTTCACCGGAGATCTGACTTGAACGTCGGAGGGTCATCGTCGGTGAAACACTCCCTGACTCGATACTGATGCTTTTGTGCTTACAAGCTAGTCTCATCGGAAGTCTACGTACGGTCAACAAGAGTATCATATCCTTAGTGCTCGTCATCTCGACTTTCGGACAGGATCAATTATGATTTATAATTATTATAATATGAATATTATTGAATAAGATGAACATGTAATGTAAATTTTGTTGAATATATTTGCTGCGTAGGTTAGAAAATAATATAAATATTATGAAACAGGTCAAATCTATCTAACGGGACAACCATGTGATTTTATAAAAACTAATGGAGTTCGTGTCGTTTTGATAATAAAAAAACACTTTTATTTTTGTTTTTAAAAAAAGGGGTTAAATTCAAGACATTGATGTGATAACTATCGAATTGTGCACCTGAGAATGCTCCCTAGCCCCGGACAATGATGGTAGTGTACTAGAGGATATTTTCTTTCAAATGAGAAAAGGTTTAAAAATATTGACGGTACAGGCCTTTATTAGTATTTTTTTATTTATTTTAATAATCGATGAATTTTTTTTAAAATTAATAACTGGATATAAAAAAATACCAAAAAAAAATGCTCCTAGAGGTGGCAATAAAAGCTCAGTCTTAACCCACTCAGGGCTTTTATTGTCTCTGAGCGGCAAATGCAGATATATATGCATTCCATGAAACCCAATGGACAAGAACAAAAGCAGGGGGCGGTTTGTTATGGGTGAACCTCCACCCTAAAGTTCCACAGTCACAAGGGCAAATGTGAAGTCAGCACACCGCGTCCATTCTATGGTCTTGGAATGCCATCTTATTACAATTATCACAATTGAAAATGGCTCATGGATATAAATTCAAATTCTTTATAGTAGCAAAATTGATCTTCAAATAAAAGAGTTACCTAGTACCAAAGAAAAATGATTATGGAACTAGAGAATGGCCAGCTGTTTGGTTACAATAGGCGAGAAATGGGTTATACTAATGGCTATTATCGAAGAACAGGACTTCTTGATCTTTTATGGCTATGCCTGGCAGGAGATCTGGATCTGCTTCGTGCTCCAGACCTGTCTCTAAACCTGTCCCTGTTGGATTCCCTCCCGTTTCTGCGATAGTCATTCCGACGATCTGATTCTCTTCCTCGATCCCTGCTTCCTCGTCCACTCCAATCCCCCCTTGATCTTTCTCGCTCAGCGCCCCGATCTCTAAACCGATCGCGTCCATGCTCACGTTCTCTAGACCTTTCTCTCTCACCCAGATCAGTCCCTCTGACCCTACTGCCATGATCATTTTCCTTTTGTTTCCTCAGCTCTTCTGCTTCTCTCTCCCTAGCTAGTCTATCTTCTTCCTTTGCTTTTTCCTTGGCAGCCTGTCCAGTAAAAGATAAGAAGGGCATGTTATAACTCATAACCACAAAGATAATCTTAGAGTCAAACTGGATCCCCAATTCCTCACCTTGAACTCACTAAGAAAATCCCGGATCATCCCATAACCAATATGCTGCTTTCCCAAAACATGTGTTTGTGTCCGCTCAGCCGCATCATTTGCTACCAAAATTGAGCCACAAATATCACATAATGCCATTTTCTTCTCTTGTGGAAGCATCAAAACCTTATCAGTTGCTGATTGTTGGGAAAAAGCTGTCTTCTCAGCATTAAGCATATCCACCTAAACACAAAAATGTCAATTAGTCTGCACTAAGAATGATTGATTAATAACATCAAATATTTCTTCCTCACTTTTCTCATAAGTGCCTCAGCTTCATCTATCTTCCCTGCTTCACCAAGAGACTCGATTTGCTCGAGAAGTTTCTTGATCTTTTCTTCTAACACTGAGAGATGTTCAGATTTTTCAGTAGGGATTGGAGCAGGTGTTGCCTCTACCTCTTGTTCTAATCGCTCACGACCACGTCTAACTTTCCTATCTAAATCCATCACCTGTGTTGCATGCTATTGCCACTTTAACTGACAAGAATTTGCCTACTAAATAACTGATTGATAGGTAAAAGAAGTGCACCAGCTTCTCACACCATTGTGCTAGCTCTGCTTCAAACCTTGCAACATATGTACTGTGTCTAGGGGACTTCTCAAAACTGCAATGCAGGAAATTCATTATACTTGTATTACATGGATACAACCATGCTTAGGCAGTTTGCGCTCTCAGTTCAACTACCAATAATTAATAGGGCGAATTAAACTTCCAAATTAAAAATTCATCTTACTGAATCATGATAAATTAGAAGTAGATGGTTCATGAAATGGTTTGACAAAATTGCAGTAGTTTATAAACTAGAGATCAACTTTTCTTTCTCAAAGTTAGTGAATGTAAGAGATACATATCCAGTATAATTTTAATAGTGGAAGAACTTGACTACTTGAAGAACAGTCATATCTTAATAATCAAATTTTCATAGACAAATCAAAATTTGTAAATTTGTCTCCAAAGCTCTATATAATAGACATAGATTCCAAAAAGGTTACCAAGCACTGACTATATTCATGGATGTCTCATTTGCCTTGGATTTGCCAATTTATCTAAAGATCTAACAAGAGAACTTAATTTAAATGACATTCATAATCCACATCAGTCCAAAGGAGACCATGTCGCTTAAGAGCTGGTTTAACAGGGAAAGACAGCTTAGCTTATATCTCTGTTTATAATTTTGACCTGGAACCTCTTCATTTCACCAAAATTATCAGTATATTTTTTTCAGATTTTAGCATTGCATAAAACATGATCTCATATAAGGAGAGCTAAATCTAATCAGATAATACTTTATTGGCAGTATGAACATAATGATTATGTACAAAGATTACAATGCTTCAAAGTTCAAACTGCACCACCCATGACACATACAGCATCAAGTTTTATAATGTCATCAATTACTTGAAGTTTCTGCGATGTTCAGAAGCTGAGATTAACAATTCTCAAAAGGCACCTTGTGAATTAAGCGAACAGAAAAAATACAGTGCTGCCGTCAAGCGTCAAAACATACCTTCTAGCCAATCAAAGAGGGAATAAACAACTGATCTCGATGCAACTGGACTTGCTCTTGAATTACTAAGCCAAAGTTAAATTAACGGCTTCTAAGTCACAATTCAAAGCAACAATAGCACGTTGCACATATAGCTCTAAAGACGTGGTATCATCATCAAGTCTTATTTGCACCAACTAGCTGAGGTCAGTTACATCAACTTATCTCCCCATTGAGTTATGTACAAGAATAAAGTACTAGTATTATTAAAACCAACTTAAATCAATTTTAATTAAATTTTTCATCATTTTATACATATAATCAATACAATAATCTATATATTGAAGATAAATACATTTTGTTTGTACAACTAAAATTTGCATTCATATAGTTAGCTATGATCACAGTCCTCAAGTGGAGCAGCAACGGCTTTTAAGGTTCAGATTGGATTACATGTTTGAGAAATGATTAGGAAACCTGAAAGAGATAATCAGATATCCAGCCATGCTTACATGGAAATATAGATCAACGAGCTCGGGATCAGTTACCTCAAAAGAAAAACAAAGCAATATCCAGAGAACTCCAATTGTCTTATTTACCAAAGCACGCCAGATTCATTTTAAAGTTCCTCCTACATGCAAATTAAAATGGCTAGGTTCAAAGCATTCTTCCAATTATAGCTCAGAAATAAAGATGGTGGCCTAAATCGAGGAGTCTAAATGCAGAGCCGAATTGCAAGCCCCAGGACGGAATAATGCAGAAAAACGGTTTTTTTTTTAATGACAAAAAGATGCTGATAATAAACAATTGAACAAAGTAAAGCCAATTAATAAACATTGTGAAGGAGTTCGTTATAATTTTGAGTTTAAAGTTGAAATCCATAAAAAAATTGATTCATTAACCACAGTAGCTACCTCTCCTTGAGCTTCGGGTCATGTATTTTAGGGCAAACTCCTGAAAGAAGCCAGCAAAGCGTAAGAGCAGCATATTAATCAATAAACTCAAGAAATGACCAACGAAACACAGACCTAGGTCGCTTTTCGTGTTTACGAACAGATCGTGAGGGCAGAATCGAACCATGTACGCGCCGCACACCTCCTTATCGTCCCATCGAATTTCCTTGTACTGCTTTTTCTGCTCGTCAGTTAGATTTCGAGCTGCCGAATCCCAAGGGAAGAAATTTAGACGACACAACAGATAGAGACCACGAAGCGGCAGCAAACAGACTCACCTGCCCCCATAAGTTCGTCGAGGAGAGCTCTCTGTGCATCCATGGTGCCAGTGAACCCTAATCGCCAGGCAGATGGAGAAGCAGCGAGAAACGGAGATGAGGAGCTCGAGAGAACCCTAGAAAAAAGCAAGCGGGTTCCGCAAGGGTATTATTGCTATTTAATGGTTAAAAAATATATATATTTTTGGGGTCGAAGAAATTGACAAAAAAGTGTTTTAGGACCAAATTAAAAAAATAAATAAGTAAATGGCTAAAATGAAATTAATCCCCCATCTCATTTGATTTGGACGCGAGGCTTTTCCCTGACGCAACATTGCGTCGCTTGTTAGAGGAGAGAAATTCCTGGGCCCACCGCGTCCGAGTCCGAGGTGGATCAACTACGCAGATCCGCTGCCCCCTACGCCAACGTGTCGAACGTGGATTGGTAACAAATTTTTACCGACAAACTTCCCAGTCTGTGATTGGCAACAAGTTTATCAGGTGGTGCATGGTGAACTGAGCCTTGGACGGAGAGACAAAGCTGTGGATTGGGTCGATCTGATTTTCTATATTTTTTTTACTAATATGATAAAATGGGATCACAATTTTTTACTCTAACATAATTAAAAATTACTTCAAATTACATCAATAATATTATAATAATTTTAATTACAACTATTCTAAAATTATTCTAAATCACAACTACAATATTATAATAATTTTAATTAAAACTACTATAAGATATTATAATTTTAAATAAAATTAATAATATATATTGTGCCCTTTTGATATCTTTTCAAAATGGAACGTTAATGAAAATAAGAAATGTAATTTTTATCTAATAATAAAATTTGAACTTCAACGGGTATGTTTATGATTTTAAACTTTTATGGAGTATTTTGAAAAGCATGCAAAAAACCTGGAGGACAAACTGAAATTCATCCCACAGTCCCACTAATGGGCCATCACGTGGCACCAAACGAAAGGTTTGGAAACTTGTTGCTTTCTTCGTACTACAATATAGAGCAAAGTTAAAGGAGGGGGCAAGGCGTAAGTGCGCTGCTCCCATCGGAGCCGAAGTGGAGAAATCAATGGGCGTTCACTTGGCGGTGATCGGGAAGCTAAATGCCCTCCTCGCCGGCGGCGGCCACAGCAACATCCAGATCCTGGCGTCCGTCCTCTTCCCCTTCGCCCTCAAGCTCCTCTTCGCCGCCTCCGGCGCCGGCCCCCTCCTCCCCAACTCCATCGCCTCCCGCCTCGCCCTCTCCCTACGCTTCTTCCTCTTCCGCCTCCGGCGCGTCTTCCACCGCCGATACGGACGCTGGGAGAGGGCGCTGCGGCTGCTCCGCGGCCGGGCCGCCGCTCCTCCGCGGATCAGGGGGCTTGCCCCCAGCGACGAGACGCTCGCTGCCATCTCCATGCTCACGCTGTGAGTGTTAGGGCTCTCGCTGCCCCCCTCTACTGCTTCAATTTGTGTTCGATATAGGCGTGCGAGTGAAGAGATCAGGATTTCCAGTGAAACACTGTACTACTACAGACGATTAAAAAACTTTTAAAAAAAATTCGTTCTTATTTCTCAATTTTTTGTTGTTTTTTTTTTTGCTTTTCTTTAGTGGAAATAAAGGAGAGAGAGAAAAAAGTAATTGTAATTGTAGCTATAATAACTATAACAAATTATACTAAAAATAGAGCAAGTGCTTTTTAAGTTTTTAGAAATTAAATATTATTTTAAAAAAATAAAAGTGCGTTAAACTTTTCGCAATAAAATCGCCTCTTGCGGCCATGAGCGGGGATTGCCTTGTCGGCCAAAGGCTCAAAATTACGGCTTGGACTGTTACTTTGATACCCAACTCTCGATTGTTCATCTCGTAGAGAGTGATCATGGTCCCGATGCGGGTATATGTGGGTCTATGCTGAAATATTTATTCCAAATTCTAAACCAGAGGAAAGAAGTTAGCATGGTAACCGGTCGGTGCTCTGAAAGAGGCATCTAGCGATTGCCGATCGAAGGCCAGTCTTTTCGCCGAGCATCACTCGTTTCAGGCAGAGGAGGAGAAGGGGATCGATCGGATCGAATCCTTCTCCGTCGAGAAAGATTAAACAAAGGGAGTCAATCGAGAAGGAGGATGGAAAAGCGGGCAACAATATTGGCGGTGCCTAAACTAAACAGTCACTTTACGCCACATAACCCTTCGCCTTCACCGATCGCCGAACGCCGATATAGGGTTTTAGATCCCTTGGTCGATGGCCTCGCGCCGTATTCAGCGCAGGGGACGTGGTGTTGCACGGCTTCTCCTTGGGGCTCTCAGTGGTCGGTGAATCTGGGTGGCGGATTTTGCGCGGATGGCGGTTAACTATCTGTACCCCTCGGCCTTCAGCACTGCGGCCGGCTTCGTGTTCCTGCAGTGGTGGACGGTTTCCTCGCTTGAAGGGATGAAGGCATATGGGCTGATTGGTAGGGAAGCTGGGGGAGATTCCTTGGAGGTCGCAGGGCGCGCTCTGGAGTTGCTTCTGAGCTCTCATGTCATAGTGGTTCAGTTTGTGAATTTCGTAATCAATGTCTACTTTCTGGTGGTTTTACTGCTCAAGGTAGCTAATTCTTATAAGCGCCATACATTTGAAGTTGTACAGTTGTTGAATTAGACGCTTACCTCTGCATCAATTCCATTGTGTGCCTTTTTCTAGTCAGGTTGCGTCAATGTCTCTGTTAAGCTGTAGCAAAACTGGATTACGTCTGTGTAACATGTTTGCTCATTTGTTCAATATTTGAGATGAGAATAAAAACAACATCAATTAGGTATGACTGACCTCACCCTCACTAGTCACTTACAGTTTTTTTAACTCTATATTAGTTTTTTTGTTTCCATTATTAAACCTAGCTCTAGAATTGATTACAGCGCAATTCACTAGAGATCCTCAAGTTAGTAATCTGTGGGAGTTCGATGAACTTCAGGACTTTTCCTATCAAAATTGATTAAGATGGTGTAAGTTTAATAGTGAGGCAAAAATGTTGGATTAAGATGGATGAATATATTATTGAATAAAGAGATTTTGATTTTTCAACAATAGGACAATGATTCTGCGGTTTAAAGGGAGTGAAGTTTTGAAGTCTTTTGTGATCATCATGTATCTCTTAGGCTCTTGGACTTTGAAGTCAACCATCCTGGCTATCAAGTTAACCTGTCAGGCTTTAACTTGATTCTATATCCTGTCAAAGCTAATTCTGGATTTTGAGAGCCTTCTGCGATCTCTAGATCACTAATTGAGAAGCTGCTACTTACATGAATAACAGTGGCTTAAAAGAATTAATGTATTCAAGGGTTGGAAATAACTACTACACCATGGAATTTTGATGTTTTCTATTATGGAGTGTTTTTTAATTTTTATTTAAATAAAAATTGTGTTATCATTTGCAATAATCAGGAAGCAAAATATATGGAAAATGCAAGGAATTGAACAATTTCCTCTCCATCTTACGTAGAGGTGCTTGATTGCAGTTTTAAAATGTCTCGCGTCTTCAGCAATAGGATTTATTTAGTTATTCTTTCACCATTGTTTAAAGAGGAAGAATAATTGAAGTCAAATTCTCAATCTTGGTCAATGGAAAAAAATTATGATTGTCTAAATTTAACAGTCTTATAGCATCTAACTACAGGTTTACACCTTGAAGCACCAGCGTAGGCTAAAAAAAAAGTTCTCTACCTTTTTATACCTGATATCTTCGTACCTACTTATGGAAAATCTAACCCGTGATTAACCTTCAATGCATTTTTATCTAATACACCTGCTCTCAATCTCGGTCACTTTAAATAAGAAATATATATATTTATTTATTTGGTGGCTATAATATCTTATTGATAACCGAACCCTCTATATTTACATTCAATTAAGGTGTCTATTATGATTGTCATTGTGGCCTTAATACGTGGATTACTCCTTCGGTGACTCCTTTGAACTACTTCCGTGTTTACTCTGTTGGTTGGTCCTAGGAAGATCGTACCGATTCCACTGTACAAAAATTTTATACAAGTGTCGAACCTTTTCTAACAGCCTATTGTGTTTTTTAGAAATTAAATTAGGAATCGCAAACGGAACTTAACATTATTGATTCCAAATTTAACTTATCTGTTCTTAATGGTTTATACTTGGATCACAAACGATGCTTAACATTATTGATCCAAATCCACCTATGTTAAAAATTCAATTAAATATTAATTTCAGAAATCGGCTTCCAGGTTAAACATGACGAGACACTAGGCCTTCTTGGATATGGGAGCAACCACCACTTCCTAGACAAAGTCTTTCAATGAAATCTAATATTTAATTTCCTTATATAACTCTAGGTTTAACAAAAAAAAACAATCAAATCACAAAATCGAAAAACAAAGGAACACAAACTCGAAACAAATCTGAATATCTAGAATCTCTAGTCTCTTGTGTTTGGAATTCATACAAAGAAGAACTAGTATGATGCGGAAAATAATTACTAATTATACCTTTCTTTGTAAGCAATAACCTCTTGATCTTCTGTCATATTCCTCGCCTCCTCTTGAACGTCGTATGGGCGACGATCCTCCAAGATGAACACCACCCAAAAACTCCTCCTTCTCTAAGATTCGGCCACCACCACCACCAAGGAACAAAAGAGAGCAAGGGGAAAGGGAAGGGGAGAGGGTCGGCCACAAGAGAATAAGAATTGATGCGATCCCTACTTCTCCTCTTCTTCTCCTTCTCTTTGTATCCGGCCACACAAAGCAACTACAAGAGGTGGCCGGCCCTAGCATGAAGAGAAGCAAAGGTCGGCCCTTAGGAGAAGACTATAGAGAAGAGAGAAAAGAATAGAATACATTATGAGGTCTCTCCTCCCCTTCTTTTATAATACTTGCCCAAGGCAAATGAGGAAAGATTTTTACAAAAAAATAAAATCTTCCTCTTGATTTCCTTTCCCCCTTTTATTTTTCCTTTTTTCCTCTTTTATACTCTTAATGGCCGGCCTCTTGCTTGGACACCAAGTAAGGGTGGCCGGCCACATCATCATGAAGAGAAAATTTTTTTTTATAAAATTTTATAAAAGAAGGAATCCTCTTATAAAATTTTACAAGCTCTCTTTTCTTTTGTGGATGTTAAAAAATGAAAGTTTTAAAAATTAAAACCAAGTTTTAAAATTTTAAACTTCTCTTCTAAAATTTTCTTTTTTAACATGGTTACAAAAAAGGAAAATTTTAAATTTAAACTCTCTTTTTTAAAACCCATGTGGATGATTAAAAAAGGAAAGTTTTAAAACTTTTAAAACTTTCTTTTAAACCATGTGGCCTAATTCAAATAAGGAAAGTTTTGTAAATTTAAAATCCCTCTTTTAAAACTTGTAGATGTCTACAAAGAGAAGATTTTAAAAATTCAAAACACTCCCTAAACTTTGAATATAGTGGTCAGCCCCCTTCTTGCTTAGGCACCAAGCAAGGGGTCGACCCCTTTGTGGAGGAAGTGGCCGGACCCATTGCTTGGTCGGCCCCCTATTGGACACCAAGATGGGCTTTTCATGAGTGGATTTAAGGCTTCATTGAGGCTACGACAGGGACCTAGAGGAGAAATTGGTTTTGGTCTCCCGATGAAATTAAGCTTTCCGTGTTCGCCCCAAACACCCAACTTAATTTCATCAATAATAATTCATACTACTAAAGAATTATTATTGAACTACCGTACCAATCCCAAATTACATTTTGTACTCCTTATTATGAGTGTGTTAATCTCCCTGTGTTTAAGATGTCGGATGTCCACTAATTAATTGAGTTACTAACAACTCATTTTAATTAATATCTTAGTCCAAGAGTAGTACCACTCAACCTTATCGTCATGTCGGACTAAGTCCACCTGCAGGATTTAACACGACAATCCTTATAAGCTCCTCTTGGGAGCATTATCAACTAAGGGTGTCAAAAATGAACCCGACCCGACGACCCAACCCGAATTGACCAGAAAAAAATCAGGTTCGGGTTGGGCATTTTCGGGTTCGGGTCGGGTTCGGGTTGGAGGGTTGGAGAGTAAAAAAATTTCGGGTTGGGTCGGGTCGGGTTCGGGTTGACCTAGGTTGACCCAGGTTGATTTAAATATAGGGTTTTGTGGGTTTTTTTGGGATTAAATCAAATTTTATTTTAAAAATTTAGATATTTTTATGTATATTAATATCATGTTTGTATGATAATGATGACGTGTTGAGATAAAAGTGAAGAATTATAGGGAAAATAACCCAAAAAAGTCGTTTTGAATCGGATTTTCGGGTTATATGGGTCGGATTCGGGTTCGAATCCTGGAAACAGCCTCTTGCAAAAAAGCAGGGTAAGGCTGCGTATAATGGATCCTGCCCCGGGACCCCACATGGCGGGAGCTTCGTGCACCGGGCTGCCCTTTTTTTTTTTTTTTTATGGGTCGGGTTCGGGTTGATCGGGTTGGTCGGGTTCGGGTTCGGGTTGAAGTGTTTTGGGTTGAACTCGGGTTCGGGTCGGGTTCGGATTCGGGTTGGGTTAAAAAAAAAAAAAAACTCAACCTGACCCAACCCGACCCGACCCACCCGAATTGACACCCCTATTATCAACCTAGATTACTAGGACGCAATTTCCTTCTATAATCAACAACACACACTATAAGTAATATCATTTCCCAACTTATCGGGCCTATTGATTTATCGAGCTAAACCTCACCCTTTAATAAGTCAAAGAAATAAATACTAAATATATGTGTTTGTTATTATATTAAGATTAAGAGCACACACTTCCATAATAACAGAGGTATTGTTCTTTTATCTAGTCAGTATAAAAAAACTACCTCAAATGGTCCTGCTCAATACGCTCAGAGTGTACTAGTATAATTTTATAGTTAAGATAAACTAATATCAAATTACACTACGACTATTCCAATGGTTTGTTTCTATCCATCTTAGTCGTGAGCTACTGTTTATAATTTATAAAGAACTGATAACATGATCTTCTGTGTGTGACACCACACACCATGTTATCTACAATATAAATTAATTGAACAACTACACTTAGCATATAAATGTAGATATTGACCAATGTGATTCTTAAATGTTTATACAAAAAGCTAGACTTTTAGTATACACTCTAACATACTCTGCCCTCTTGCTGGTTCTTTTTGTAGATTTGATTTGGTAATTTTTCTTGGCATAATCATTAGGGGCAAAAATGCAGTTCAGTTCTCGTAAAACTTCTGTTTTGAATTCTATTTTCCCCCCATTTAGTGACTAAAGGTAGATGCTGATAGTCAATAATATTATTTCTAACTTATGCAGTTTAGACAATATTTCGATAGAAATTCCAAATTTACTTCTTTCAGTTACTATGGTTATCATTTATTCCTATGACCATCAATTTGCTTTTTGAAATGATTATAGTAATTCTTAGCACTCCATTGCTTCTGTCATTTTAGTAATGTATAAGGGAAAAATCTTGTTTCTCCACGGTTTTAAACTTTAAATATATGTGCAAGAATTTTGCATTTAATACCTTTTACCTCTCTCATGTTTCTCTTCTGAATAAAGTAATAGAAAATTTTTGTAGGATATGGTTTTGTTTTGGTTTGGTCACCTATGGGTTGAAAGGAAGGGTAATGAAACATATTTTCATCATCAGAACCTATTTTTCTAAATTTTACTGGAGCCTTTGATTGTTGGACTTTTCAGGATGAAGCTTTGTATGGTGTTGTGCAATTCATACAGTTCTAGCTTGTTTCTGCTGATGTTCTTTGAGCCTTTAAGTATAGCTTTTGATACATTGCAGGTGATCATCTCTAGCCATGCTTTATACTTGAGAATTAGTCTTCCTTGTTCATCATTTTGTGTCAAGTTCCTCTTCATGCACATGAAATAGGATAATGTTCTTTGAGCCTTTAATATGCTAAAACTAACTAGTACCTGTGCTAATACGTACAAAAGATCTATTTGACACTTGATTTATCCTTTGCTCAAATACTGATTCATGGTTAATCTAATCCCTTGACATTTTTATTAAAAGGTCATTTTCACCCATTCTCTTGTTATCATTTTTTTTTAACATGGCCTTAAATATTGTTCATAAATAGCATCATTGCTGGTTCATCATGCTTCAGGAATTAGAAGATCCCACGTTCATACAATACGGTCTAATGTACTGATTGAATTCGCAATACATATTACTATAAATGTTTTACAGATTGATGCCTCATTTCCATTGAGGAACTTGGCCTCTTAAGCCATTGTTTTAGTTCTTGTCAGTTTGATGTTGAAAATACATACTTAAACCAGAACAGATGAGTTTAAAATTGAAGTGATGCCTCGAAGGCTCTGGGAATCAAGAAATTAAGTTGGTATTATAAGCCAATTGCAACAAGTTCTGAGCTACCAACAATTGCATTTTATGGATTTTTTCTTACCACTTAGCATTGCCACAACTCATGATCTTTGTTGTATTTAAGTTGTATCTTGAAAAGGCATTGTCACATTTTTTTTTCCATTGAAGGTACAGTACTTTCAACTTTGTACATGCATGGTATTTATGGGTCTACTCTGTTAAGTAGAGGTAAACCAATGGCCTTTATCATACTCATTTGGAGTTTAATAACATCTCAGGCTGGACCAGGGTTTGACGGATGTCTACTCTTGCCCAACATGTCGGCACCCATTACTTGTTCCTACTGCGCAAGAAGGTACAATGTCTGCTTCTGGAAATGCTATAGATGGCAGCAACTTGTTGAACATCTGAATTTAGGATTGAACCAACCAAGAGTTCCTGGTCATGCACTACCCTTAGGAGCACCTCCAAACCTGCCACAGAACGCTTCTAATACAATCTGAAGGTTATTTTTCTTCGTAGTACTCTTGTTTTACAATTGTTACTCTGGAAAACCCAATTGTGGTCATAACATGCTGCTTTGTATAATACCCATAACTGTAACTACTAGATTATTTTATTAGGTTGTTAGCAGTTTTTTTTAATGTTGGGTATCCCATTCTTACCACCCGACTAATTCTGGTGTAGACAGTCCAGCTTCACATTTCACCCATCAAGTAAATCCAAGAAGCGCGGTGGCTCCTGACGTGACACCCCAGTTTCACCAGTAGTTCAATCACTTTAGATGTGCCATGTATGGGAATTAAACCTTGATTATTTGGGAAATGCACCTTGCTTCTTATCACCACACCAAGCCCTAGGTGGCTACTGTTAGTAGGTTTTTTTTGGAGCAAAAGGTGATATCGCTCACCTCAAGTAGCGCCGACCCCACGACAAGATATAGGCAAGTAAATCAGGGGAGGTGCATTTGTCCTAACATAGCGGAACGGGGAGATCAAACATCCAACAAGGTATTTTGCATCCATTGCAAATTGATCTTAAAATTTATTGGAGCAAATACTCATGCAGATACCAACTGCGCCAGCGGACAATTTTCTTAAATCATAGGGCAAAACTCTTGCTAACTTATTATTGCATCATCATACTTGGCTTTGTCTAATGGGTATCACTTTCTTCCAACTGTCCACGGCTAGTCTAATCATTAGATGGATTTATTTGATATTGGTACTAATTAGAGATATATTGGTTCCATGTTCTGTTATTTATCATTTCTAACCCATTCTTTAGCATAACTTATGTCCTTTCTGTAAAAACTATTATTTGGTAGACATATATTGAAATCAACTCAGTAATAATGAAGAAAATAAGGCATAGAATGTAGTAATAGTAGTGCAAATTTTGTCATTCCAATATATATTGAAATGCACTATTTTTTTTTTTTTTTTTGTTGTTGTCCAGAGGTGCAGCATATGACCCTAGTTTGACCCCTCCATGGATGAACCAAGGGATGGATGGTGCTAGCTCATCAAGTTCAGTAACATCAGTAGCATTTGGTGGGATTCAGATGAAGATGAGGCAGCTTGCATCTGTTAGTGAAAAGTTTTATCATGGTTCTCTACATGATTCCGCTTGGAATCAGTGGCATTCTCATACCATGGTTCCTACTTTCCCTCCATCTTCCTCCCTAAGGCTGAACAGAAATGCAGCTAAGGATGAACACAAATGCAGCTGGTTTACGAATCAGGAATATCACATCCCCTGTTAAGAGTAGTATGTCGGAGTTACTCGCTATGGCAGATAGAGTGCACGAGGTGTTGTCACATGTTCCCGACAAACTAATTGTGCAGGTACGTACAGTGTCCTTTTTATGGATCCAAATATTTTCAGTGTTGCTGTATCCAGTTCCTAGTCAAACTGGATGTTCTTTAAAATAAAATATTCTATTTTCAGGATTTACTGAGAACCAACAACATCAACAACACTGTGAATAATCTTCTTGTACAATGAGAACCCAAGTGAACTTGCAGTGTAAATATATAGTAACTATCAAGCTATGTATATTAAAGATGGCAGATATAGGTAATTAAAAGTGCTATCGACATGAACTTTGCTACAATAATTTCTTTATTTTGCTTCCCTCTTTATAGCTTGAAGTTAACAACTCATAATGTGTGAATGCAACGAACACCATCAATTGTGCGCAAGTCATTCATTGTTCAATTGAGATGCAAGAACGCAAAAGACATCTTCCATCCACTAACCAGAATGTTAATCCTTCAGGCAAATTTAACCCCCAATCCTCTTGTTTAATTGTTATTACAAATGATTTAAAAGGACATTGTATCAGAATAAATGTTGCCCCAACAAAAGACATGAAAAGATTTGGACCCAAAAAAAGGCATGAAAAGACTCTTCCTTCGCTAGAAACAAGTACTGAAAAATATGCCATTTGGTGATGAGCATGAAATAAACTAGTGGCAATAAAAGAAGCAGCGATCTCCATTGCAAATCGAGCAGAAAATAGTTGGATTTGCCATGGTGGTGGTTTTCCGCAACAACTATCGGATTCTTTTAGAGAGCATCAAGAACTACAATTGACGATGAAGGGCTTCACAGCATTAATGAATTGAGATGTCCTGACCCCAAGCTTGAGATCGACTTCTCCACCTCCTAACCAGAAGAAATTTGGTTTCAACTTTGTAATTGCTTCGTCGAGTATTACCTGAAGTATAAAGCTCATCATGAATCTCAACTAAAAGGACTCCATTGAATTCATCACACAAAAAAAGAAACAAACATGTACCAGAAGAACTACGATTTCAAATCAAAGTTGCAAGCTGGTGAATGAAAACCAGACATCTCATCTGAATTATGATATGCTTAAGCAAGAAAACTGCTGACAACTACTAGAACATTTCCAGAGTACACATCTTATATTTTCCTATGGTATGCGAATGCAATAGAACCCTAGTTTTGCCAATATGCATATTAGTTTTAAAAATAAGAAGGACAAAAGCTGCAGGAAAATATAGGATGACTTTTCATGCTTACTTCCCTACCTTCTTGGATGTGCCATCCAAGAAAGGTAAATGTTACCTTGAATAAGATGACAAATGAGTTTATAGCACGATATTTCACCCAAATTTTAGATTTTTCAGTTGAACTCAGAATGCCTATCCTAATAGTGTATGGCAATCAAAACTTGAAACTGCAAAAGAAAAGGCTAGAGAAGGACCTATAGAACTATTATTTCATTAAGACATGCTTATAAATAACAACAATAGTTACCACCTCGTACAGTTAACTGTTAGCTCACAAACAAATACAGAACAAGAAAGCATAGAAGAATATAAATTACCGGGATGTCTGTTTCCATGCCAATGCATGTTACTGCATTATGAGCAAAGCCAGTAAGTTTCAGCGATTCCTCTTCTGGTGCTAGCCTCACTAAACAAGGAATAGCCAAAAAGAACTTTGTCATATGGGCAGCCTCGTAAACAAGTATGACATTTAACTCTGCACTTTAGGATAGTTTGCTAAACCATACGAACTAGCTACAAATAAAAAAGAATCAGCTTTTGTGTAATGCTATAAGCACTTTGCTAAAACTGAGCAACTTACAAGGTTAATTGTTAGAACATGATTACAATTTCCTTTCTAAGTTAACATAAAGACGCAATCACAAAACCTTTCTTTCATTATAAGCATCATTGAATGAATGGGAAAAGAAAGACGTAGAAAAAAGTACTTCCTTCAAAATATCATTAACTTGTCACGCCATAAATGAATTGTTCAATTCTCAGAGTGCATACGTAAACAAGATATTTAATTACTAGTGCTACTCATTAGTTATATTTACACTAACAAGGATGCAGCAGTTTATCAGTGCCCAAAGCTTGTACATTTAATCCAATGAACTTGATAAACTATTATAAAATGTTTATCAATATAACATAATTTCATCAAGAAATTTATTCTACATAGAAAAATTGTATAGGCAGATGAATGCTGGGCCA
The DNA here is from genome assembly GCF_018446385.1 of Zingiber officinale. Lineage (NCBI taxonomy): Eukaryota > Viridiplantae > Streptophyta > Magnoliopsida > Zingiberales > Zingiberaceae > Zingiber > Zingiber officinale. Next base: position 89,496,541 of record NC_055997.1, on the reverse strand, counting down.
ACAAATTTCTAAAAGAAAAAATATATATATTTCTTTTAGATAGTCCAACCAACATTACCTGAAAGTGATATGAACTTGGTTAAAGTTAAAATAAGAAATCTTGTAATCTACTAAATATCAAAAACTGAAGGATTAAAATGAAGCGATAGAGAGGCGGGTGAATATTGCTCGTTAAAAATTTTCTTTTATCGAAACAAACAAATCAAAGTCAAGCAGCGGAAAAAGAGAGAGTAATAAGAATGACTCAGTTACTTGGTTCGGAGCCTATGTCGACTCCTACTCCAAGATCCGCGATCCTTGATCACACCGTTGGACAATCCACTATGATTCTTCTTTCTGAAATCTTCGGAGAGAAGCAATGCGTACATGTGCAAGTAGAAGGTAGTAACAAACTACTATCTTCTTTCAAATTAAATACAAGAATAGTGATGAAGATCGCAGCGGTTTGCTTGAAGTAGCAGAGAAGCACAAACGAGAACTTTTAGCACAGAGTGAATTAGAATTCAATTAACTGGCTCGGACCTCAAGCTCCCCTTTTATAAGCATTATTCGTCGACCGAAAAGTCGTTTGGTCGACTGATCCTTTTGGTCGACCGATCACCTAATCGGTTGACCGAACACGAGTCCTTCCTTCTTCGTCGAGATCCGATCTTCGTTGCATTAATTGCATTAATTGATCGGTCGACCGATCACCTTGTTTGGTAGATCGAACACTTTCCCTATTCGCCGAGATTTGAAATTAACTCGTCATTAATGCTTTTATTGTTCGGTCGACCGATCAGCCTGGCTTCCATTTTTGCTTTGGCTCGATCTGATAACTGCTCTGTGTCAACCTGGTTCGGTCAACCGATCCATGGGTTCGATCGACCAATCAGGCTAGTTCCTGCAAAATAGTGTTAAACAAATTATTCCTGCAAAACAAAGTTAGAACAGTAATATAAGATGCATGAGTAGTAAATGACAATAGAACTGTCTTGATCTCAACTTAGAAACTTTCCCAGTTTATTCAGTTGGATCAGCGACTTAGAGTTTGTTCCTTTCCGGAACACGACCTCACTGTCGCTCCTCTCCAGTTGCTTACCTCAACCTACCTGTCAAACATTGATCCTCCAGACTTATTTGGACTTTGCCACTTAGCATTAGATCAGCTCACCAAGACTTCCTCTCGATCTTCTGTCCTCCAGACCTATCGAGCTTCCCTGCCAAATATCGAATCCTCTCGACCCACTTGGGCTTCCTGCCTAGTTTCCATGATTTGCTAAGACTTTCCCGGTCAAGTAAACATCCTGTACACTTAGTTAACTTGTTAGATCACAACAAGACTTAACTTCAACCTTTGACAACATCAAAACTCAGGTTTGATTCTAGTGCATCTTGCACCAGCAATCTCCCTCATTTTTTTATTTGGCAACCAAAGTTCACAGTTACGTTTATAACATATGCAAAGATAAGTAAACAAGCATTTTAACTTAACTCTCCCCCTGAGTTTATTAACTCTCCTAAATTCACTATCTCTCCCCCTTTAACAAACATCAAAAATAGAGGTAATACAAACACCAAATTTGAAGCAATCCAAGATATATGTTTTGGAGTTAAAAAATTACTTAAAAAATATGAAAAGATATCTAAGCATATTATTTGAAAATTTCAAAGAAAATATGCCAAAATGACTTAGTTAAAAAAAAAATTTACAAGATTTCTAATGAATAAATTTTGAAAAGTAGATTTTCGAAAATATATTTAAATTTATGATTAATAGAATTGATGAAAATATTTAAAAAATTAAGAGTTTTGAAAATAAGAATATAAGTATTTAGAAAATAATATTTTGTAAACAATACATGAAATAATATTGAAAAAGTAGAACTTAAGTGGAAAAATTGAAGTTCAAAGTAAGAGAAATTTTGAAAATGATAATTAAAAGAATTTTTTTAAAAACATTTTGTATATATATAATAAAAATTAGTGTAAGTACAAATATTTGAAGATTGGAAATTTCTTAGTCTTGAAAAATTTCAAAAAATGATATTTATACTCCCCCTCAAATATATATTTCCTATACGTCCAAGCATGGTTTAAAAACTAAAAAAAATGTCCTTATGATGAAATGTCCAACCTTCATACTTAGCTGACTACCACAAGATAGCAGTTGTTGACTCAGGTTGGTCAATTTGAGCTTTTAGTTTAACTAGTTTGTTACTAGTCAAATTACTCAAATTGATTAATTTATTTTATTTAAAGCCCAGATTTATAACGATGCACTAACATAAGCATCTGAAATCTTAAGCTAAGTCCTAAGCATCTCACACCGTTCTATGTTTCAAAATACACAAGCAAGATATCCTAGTGTGCTTGTGAGATGTTGGTTGCTAAAAAATATAGTAGCATGCAATTCTATGGTAAGTCCTAGGTTACTCCATAAAAATACTTTGAAAGCTAATTTGAAAACAAATTTTTGAAAGGGGAATTTTGAAAACAAGTTTTGAAAAACTAATAATTTTGAAGGAAATTATAAAATCTATTCTATAAGACATATGTAGAAATCAAAATGGCAGATTAAAAGTCATAAATATCATAATACAACCATAGTCATAATGTCTACATAGTTAAATCCATAAGATCAAGCATCAGATGGAGGAGATGGAGGTCCGTGAGTAGCACGAAAGTAATCAAACATCTTAGTCTGCTGCGCCTCCAACGTATCTACTCGTTTAGTTATATCCAGATGGAACTCTGCTAGTTGTCCCTGAAACATAGTCTAAAGGGAGTCGAAACGACCAAAGATGTCGTCACAAAGTTGACTGAATGGATCACTAGACTATGCAGGAGCTGTAGATGATGTCCCTTGGGTTGCATCAAAATATGGAGTCTGGGGAAAGTCAATGGCTAACATCGGAACAAAGGGTTCCTCAAGAACAATAGGAACATCCTCAATATCAGTCACTTCCTCAGCAGGCTGAGCGAAACACGAATGAGTACGCTTGTAAACTAGACCCTGTGAACTAGCTTTAATCCCAGCCAAGGACATTTGACGGAGGCCAACTAGGTCAAAATCAGACAGCTCTATCAATTCCCCATGCCCAACCCCTACCCCTAAAGAAGCTATGAAAGCAGTAAGGATGTGACAATGAACCATATATACTTTAAAAGAAGTACTATAGCCAGAGTAGTAGATGATGGACTTAAAGACCCAATAACCAAAATCTAAATCCAGCTTCTGCTTAAGTGCATACATCAGAAAAAGGTGGATTGGACGTAGGACTGCCTAATCCCTCGAAGAAAGAGGATGAATGCAAGAGACGACCATTTTGTAGAGTGCATTGTCGTTCGGACTAAGTCAAACTAATGACATCTTCCTTGGTCGAGGACCTTGGAAGAAGTCGGCATACATGATATCAAGAGTCAAATGAAAAATGGAGCAGCTAAAGAGTCAGGATAAGATGGATATGGAAAAATTTAACTAGGGGATTAGAGGAGCTAGCCTCTTTTTGGGCAATTTTACGAAGTTTTTCGCTACAATAAAAAATAGAAGATATAAATATTGCTCATTAAAAACTTTTTCTTTTATCGAAATAAACAAATCAAAGTAAAGTAACAAAAAAAGAAAGAGTAATAAGAATGACTCATATGGTTACTTGATTTGAAGCCTATGTCGATTCTTACTCCAAGACCTGCGATCCTTGATCGCACCGTTAGGCAATCCACTATGATTCTTCTTTCCGAAATCTTCGAAGAGAAGCAATGCGTATAAGTGCAAGTAGAAGGTAGTAACAAATTACTATCTTCTTTCAAATTAAATACAATACAAGCTTGAATAAAATATATCAACAAGAATAGTGATGAAGATCGTCGGCACTTTGTTGCAGCAGTGGCTTACTTGAAGATCAGTAGCAGGGAAGCATGAACGAGAGCTTTTAGTACAAAGTGAATAAAAATTCGATATACTACATCAAACCTCGAGCTCCTCTTTTATAAGCCTTGTTCGGTCGACTGATCCTTTTGGTTGACTGATCACCCAATCGGTCATTTCTGAACACGCGTCCTTCCTTCTTCGTCGAGATCCGATCTTTGCTGCATTAAGTGCATTAATTGGTCGGTCGACCGATCACCTTGTTAGGTCGATCGAACAAAGCACTTTCTCTGTTCGTCGAGATTTGAAATTAACTCGCCATTAATGCTTTTATTGTTCAGTCGATCGATGACTGGGTTCGGTCGACGGATCAGCCTGGCTTCCAATTTTGCTTTGGCTCGATCTGATAACTGCTCTGTGTCAACCTTGTTCGGCCAACCGATTCATGGGTTCAATTGACCGATCAGGCTTGGTTCCTACAAACAGTGGTAAACAAAATATTCCTACAAAACAAAGTTATAACAGTAATATAAGATGCATGAATAGTAAATGACAGTAAAACTGTCTTGATCTCAACTTGGAAACCTTTTCAATTTCTTCAGTTGGATCAGCGACCTAAGGTTTGTTCCTTTCCGGAACACGACATCAGTGTCGCTCCTCTCCAATTGCTTACCTCAACCTACCTGCCAAGCATTGATCCTGCAGACCTATTTGGACTTTGCCGCTTAGCATCGGATCAGCTCACCAGTACTTCCTATCGATCTTCGATCTCCAGACCTATCGAGCTTCCCTATCAAGTATTGGGTCTTCTCGACCAACTTGGGCTTCCTGCTTGGCTTCCGCGATCTGCTAAAACTTTCCCGGTCGAGTAAACATCCTGCACACTTAGTTAACTTGTTAGATCACAACAAGACTTAACTTGAATCTTTGACAACATCAAAATTCAAGTTTGATTCTGGTGCACCCTGCACCAACATAAACTACCATTAAGTCCAAGATGTTGCAAATAAACAATGTATTAGAATGAGAAAGAAGCAAGTTTAAACAGAGAGGTTGTCATAGTCGTGTCCATCTGCTACTTCATACAAACGTCCAACATATCAACAGTTTGCATAATTTTTTCTCTAGCTTAGGAAGATATGCATCATGACCCTTGATTATTATTTATCATCAGAAAAGGTCAGAAAGAACATACTCTGTCTATTTTGGCCTCACAAGCAAAATTTCTCACCTTGGCTTTATTTACTTGAATGTGTATCTTACATTATCCTTAATTTAACACGTCATGCAGGGATTCTGGAGAATTGCCCAACTTTAACTGCGACCAATAAAATTAAGTCCCCAAATTCCACGCAGTTCGATACTGTTTATATGCTTACATCATGAAATTACTTAGCTGCAAAAATCTTTTCTATATCCGATCAAGCTTTGATGAGAAACGATTTGGAATAACAATGAGAAATTCACATTGCAAGACCAATACTAGTTTACTAGTCTCTGAAGCTACTCAAGGGGAACTTTCCTCGTCCTTAACAATATTGACATGTATATGGTGAAACTAAAGTCAAAAACAACAAATATTTGAACCTCGACAAGTTTTCATGTATACCCTATCAGAATTCAAGGAAAATAATAGTCAAAGTGCAAGCAGTAACCATGGAGGGCACGTTGAGTAATGTTCAGATGCAGTTATTCTGGTAGGTCCAAATAGGCCGGCTAAGTAGATGAATAATCCTGTAATATAAATTAAAACTCTCTCTTGCTATGGAATTTAGCAAGGACACAAATATTAATTGAACAAAAAAGATAATTAACATAAACAAAAAGTAAAGTAAGAAGATATTCCGAATTTACTTAGTTTGCAATCAGGGAAGATCTCCTTTGAAGAAGACGGAGTAGTCACTTACAATCGTTGAAAGCACAAACTTAAAAATAGAAAAGGAATTCGAGTACAGAGTGTGTTGTATTTAACTTCGAGCACAAGGCTCTATTTATAGCCCACGGATCGAAGCTAGCCGTTGGATGACGTGGCACCTCCCAGGTGCCTGGACTTGGTCGACTTGATCTACGATGCAATGGCTTCTTTCCAACGGATCTTCGCTTAAGCGCCTGGACCCAAACCGAGCGTCTAGAGTCGGTTGACGTGGACTCCGTGTTGATCCTCTTCACGGAAACCGCTCACTGTTGTGACGGAACAGTTCGGGCTCCTGAACCCGGTCCGAGCACCTAGAGTCCGAGCGCCTAAATCTGGTCCAGATCTGAGCGCCCGAGCACGGTCAACTCAGAGTTGACCATTTTCTCATTCAGTCGTTTGGGTGATACTGCGGCCATCAAGAGTTGAGAGTTCATCCGAACTTAACTCTGACCTTTTCCTCGAGCAGACTTCCTTCCCGGCTTCTCATCCCTTGAAAGCGTCACGCGCGCCCTTCTTATCCACCGGTGTACTCTTCCGCAACTCCTCTTCCCTCGGATGCACTGAGTCCATCAACTCACTTCCCATGTCATCCTTCTCGCTCGCTGTGTCTTTCGCTTAACTTCTTATGTTCCTAAGTCCCTACACGCTTAGACACAAAGAATCAAAATAACAAAACCTAACTTAACTAGGTTGACTATATCAAAACTACTCCGGAGACTTATAATCTCCCTCTTTTTTATGTGCATCAAACCGAGTTAAGTTAGAATAATCAAACAATAAAACAATTTATTTGTTTTAAAACAAATATATTAATAATTTAGTACAAGAAATAATTTTTGCAATAAGTACCAGAAAAATATATCAAATTTTGCAATCTCCCCTATAACCTTATCCCTCTAATTTCTCCCCGTTTAACCATATAAAAAAAACATTAGGAAAAAATATGAAAAAAAAAATATTTAGAAAATTGGCTAAGGGTTGTAAAAAGAATATACAAGAATATGCATTTTTACCGAATTTTTTTTTCAAGGAAACAATTAATCCTCAATTTTGCTAAAAATAATTTAAATTTTATTTTAAATTTTTGAAAAATTTTAAAATTTTTTGTCAATATTACACAAACATTTGAATCAGAATAAAAATTTTAAACGAAAAATACTATTTTCTTTATTATCAAAATAAATATTTTAAGACAGAAATATGTATTTTCCAAAATTCATGATTAAAAATATATTTTGACATTGAAAATCTATAATTTTTCTGAGTGTATAAAATAAAATACTTATCTACAAAAAAATTAAGTTCTTCAAAAATAAATCTTTGAGAATTTTTAATTTTAAAAATCTAATTTTCGTTAATAAATTCATAAAAATAATATAACCCTCAAAAAATTTTGAAAATTAGGAGAAAATATTTTTGTCTATCATAGAAAAATTAAAACCTAACTAAATTCGAACCTAAAATGTTAATAAATCAAAATAATTCAAATTTCTAGCTAACTTTATATAAAAGTTTAACATGTCAAGATGGATTTTGGAACCCAGAATAAATTTGACCCCTATGATTTCTTAAATACCAATTAAGTCCTTTATAATTTCTAAAATTTGAATATTAACAAGATTTTAACATACAGAATTCTCTTCTAATAATTCTATTTTATCTTTTAACTTTGCATTTTCAATTTTGAGATTATCAAAATGTTCTAAAGGGCATGCATTTGCTAAGTTAATTTTCAAATCAATGTTATCCTTTTTTAATTCTATATACTTAGATCTGAGTTTATACAAAGATCTAGATAATAATTTAAGACCTTCATATAATTGGTCGAGAGTAGAAGACGTACCTCACTTACCGTGTAAAACTCGTAGTTTGATGCTCCCCCTTCATCGATGCTCATCTCGAACATGCTCTCGTTGTTTTCTTTTTCTTAGTGACTTGCCATTAGTGGAAGTCCGGCGTATGCCTCAACCTTGGACTCTAATGACGATTCATCCCACGTACCTTTTAGATTCTTGTGCTTCAATCGTCTTAGCCCTTTCTTTTTCATTTTCTTTGCTCTTTAGTTTTGGACAATTATCTTTGATGTGTTCCTCCTCATCACAGTTGTAGCATCATACTTTTCTTTTGTTCCACAGAAGCTTCTTAACCTGTGACTTATCAAAATTGCTAGATAAAAACTTTTTAAATTTCCTTACCATGTACGCTTCTTTGTTTTCGTCGAGTGATGATTCTGAATCCAGTTCGATCTTCTTGGCTTTAAGTGCTAGATTCTGATTTGGCTCATTTTCCTTTCTCAGTCTCACACATCGAGTTTCGTATAATTCTAAGGTGGAAAATAAACTTTCTAAGGTACTTACGTCAAGATCCTTAGAAATATAGTATAAGTCTACTATCGATGTCCAGTCCCGGGTCCTCGGGAAGGCATTAAGTGCATATCTTAATGAGTCCCGATTTGTTACCATTTCTCTGAAATTGGTGACCCCGATGATCAACTCTTTCATCATGGCATGTAGCTGAGCAACTGTTTCTCTCTTTTCAAGCCAGAGGTTGTTGAGTTGGTTTCTAAGAATATCTCTCTTGGCCAGTTTCACTTCACTGGTGTCTTCATGTAGCTCTAGGAATTTCTCCCAGACGACTTTGGCGGAGTCGTAAGCTCCGATCCGATTGACTTCTTAAGGTGGTAGCACGCTCAAGAGGTGAAACTCAGCCTTACCGTTTGCCATGAACTCAATCTGCTATTTTTTATTTCACTGGTGTTCTTCCTTGTGTTCTCCATTCTCATCCTTAGGTACTGCAAAGTCATATTTAATAGAAAGTAAAATATCGAAATTGGTTTTAAAGAATACCTCCATTTTGCGCTTCCAAAGCGCGAACTCCGCCTCGAACTTTGACAGGTAGATGCTAGATCCGGCCATCATCTTCTTGCTTTAGTTGGTGGTTAGTCCTTCTAGAGCAGTCTGGTTTTGATACCAACTGTAGGTCCAGGTAGACTAGCTAGAGGGGGTATAAATTAAAACTTTCTCTTGCTATGGAATTTAACAAGGACACACACATTAATTAAACAAAAAAGATAATTAACATAAACAAAAAGTAAAGTAAGAAGAGACTCCGAATTTACTTGGTTTGCAACCAGAGAGGTTGCTAATCCAAAACGATGACCACTCCATAAAAGATCTCCTTTGAAGAAGATGGAGTAGCCTCTTACAATCATTGAAACTGCAGACTTAAAAACAGAAAAGGAACTCGAGTATAGAGTGTGTTGTACTTAACTTCGAGCACCAAGGCGCCTGGACTTAGTTGACTCGATCCACTCCACAACGGCTTCTTTCCAACGGATCTTTGCTTCCTTGGTGTCTGGACCCGATCTGAGCGCCTGGAGTCAGTTGATGTAGACTCCATGCTGATCTTCTTCATGACAATAGCTCGCTGTCGTGGCAGAACAGTTGGGGCACCTAGACCGAGCGCCTAGAGTTCGGCCGCCTGGATCTAGTTCCTGGACACAATCAACTCAGAGTTGACCATTTTCTCATCCGGTTGTTTGGGTGATACCGTCCAGAGTTGAGCTCACTCGAACCCAACTCCGACCTTCTCCTCAAGCATACTTCCTCCCCAGCTTCTCGTCCCTCAAAAGTGTCGCACACATCCTTCTCATCCACCAGTGTACTCTTTCGCAGCTCCTCGTCATTCGGATGCATTGAGTCCGTCGACACGCTTCCCATGTCATCCTTCTCACTCGCTGTGTCTTCCGCTCGACTTCTTGTGTTCCTAAGTCTCATACTTAGACACAAGGGATTAAAACCGCAAAATCTAACTTAAATCGATTGACCACATCAAAACTACCTCAGGTACTTACAATTCTAGTCGCAAAATGAACCAGAATATGCAATTTCTATGATTTTCAATTTTCTAATACAAATACTCTCAGTGGTAGCCTGCAAAATATATTGTCATCATTTTCTAACAAAATTTCTCATGTTTCATTCCATGCTAAGCATTATGAGCAATTTACCAATATTTTGCTGCATACGGACAAAATTTCAAAATTCTTGTAGCTTTATATCTAGTACAAGAAAAGAAAGGTAGCTTCATCTATCATTTTGCACCATAATACAAAGATAGGAACTACACAGGATTTAATTACTATGGTGGTACAATTAATCAGAAAACAGTGAGTCACTTGATCATGTGCATCTAATCAGCCTGTACATCAAGCAGGTCTTATATAAGTAAATTAAAACTCACTGTTGAACTTCTTCTTTGGAACCTTATTCTCATTGAGATTGTAAAGAAAATTCTTTATATTTTCAGCATTAAGTCGAGCAGCATACTGCAACCAAGTTAGTAATCTATTTAAAACAGAGTGGTAAAAGAAAATGTCACCATATTGATGAAATGTAAAATTACCTGAATTACAACAACATAGTATTTTGAATTGTTGGGATTGCTGCAGTCAGTAATATTAGCAGGAGCTTGGGTATTCACCTAAAGAACAATTGAATATTCTCATGTTATTACTTAAGCATCCCAACACACGGAAGCTAGTAAAAGGCCATATTTTAGCAATGAACAGCTAAATTGTGATTGAGTATCCAAAATTTAACTTTAGTGTTATGTTGGAACATAACATTTTAGGTTCTTCAGTCACAAAGGATAGATAGAGAAGGCACTAATAAGAGGATAACTTCAGCATTGGCTTTAACTCATGGAAGACTCTTTGCTGAAAAAGAATTTTTAATGAAGCATATACCTGATGAATATTGAAAAATTGTGATCTTAAAAATGCTCCTTAGATACTTTCTAGAAGCCTGAATTTAAATGCTACTTCAACTTAATTCACTCTCTAGCCAAACAGTATAGCTCAAACATTTTTTTTAGGAGTAGAGTTCATAGGGTCAACAAATTGGTCTATTCAACTAACCAGTTAGTGAAGGTCACACACTCTATCTAGGAAGAATGTCAGGACTGACATCTATGTAACCATCAAAAAGGATGGTAGTAGCTCAAGGATAGTTTTGATATGATCAACCAAGTTCAGTTAGGTCCTGTTGTGTTTGATCCTTATGTTTAAGTGTGCAGGAGCTTAGGAACACAAGAAGTCAAATAGAAGACGTGGCTAGCGAAAAGGATGGCACGAGAAGGGAGTCAACGGGCTCGATGCATACGAAGGATGAGATGCTGCGGAAAAGTACACCAACGGACGAGAAGGACGTGCGCGGCGTTCGAGAGGCGAGAAGTCGGGAAGGAAGCTTGCTCGAGGAGAAGGTCAGAGTTAAGTTCGAGTGAGCTCAATTCCGGTTAGCCGGAGAATCACCTACGCGAAGAACTACACGAAGAGATCAGCTTTGAGCTGAGTTGCCCAGTGGAAGGCGCTTTCCATGGCTAGAAGGCGTCTTCAATGAACAGTATGAAGACGCCTTCCAGCCTTTGAAGGTGCATTCGCTAGCCGTTAGCCGAGGATAAAGTTTTATCCTCGACGGATAAAACTGTATCTAATGGAAAGCGTTTTGGACCTCATTGGAGGCGCCTTGGACCTCATTGGAGGGGCCTTCAAGCTGCGGATAACTTTTTCCAGGGGCTATAAAAAGACCCCTACACCTAGGAAATAATCAAAAACTCTTGTATTCATTTCCTAACAACTTTCTGAGCATTCAACAAGTGTAAGAGGCTTCTCCGCCTTTAACGAAGAAGACTTTTTAGTATTTTTATTTGCCTTGGATTAACAACCACATAGGTTGTAACCAAGTAGTTATTTTTCCTCTTCTTTTTAGTTATTAATTTAATTTAGTAAAATTGTGCTACTAATTAGAGTTGAAAGATCGAGAAAGCTCTATTTTATTTTGCAGGCAATTCACCCCTCTCTTGCCGACCCTGTTGCACCAACAATTGGTATCAGAGCCAGAACAGAAAGACTAACCACCGACTGAAGCACCGAGACAATGGCCAGACCGAGCATCTATCTGCCAAAGTTCGAGGGAGAATTTGCGTTTTGGAAAAAAACGCAAGGAGGTATTCTTTAAAACTGACTTTGAAGTTTTATTAATAATTAAATATGATTTTGAAGCTCCAAAAGATCAAAAAGATGAACAAAAAGAAGAGTACCTTTGGACAAAGAAAGAGCAAGCGGACTTTGTGGTGAATGGACGAGCCAAATTCTACCTACTAAGCGTACTACCACCTCAAGAAATCAGTAGGATCGGCACCTACGAATCAGCAAAGGAACTTTAGGAAAAGTTCCTAGAATTATATGAAGGAACGTTTGAAGCAAAGCTCACTAGACGGAATCTTTTCTGGAACCAACTAACGAACCTCCAGCTAAAAGAAGGAGAATCCGTAGCGCAATTGCACGTCAAACTGAAGGAGCTGATCACAGACTCACGAATCTCAGAGAAAAGGTAACAAACCAAGATTCCGCATTAAATGTTTTACCAAGGACACCCGAATGGTCCTCAATTATCGACTCCTATTATATTTCTAAAAATCTAGAGGTAAGGACATTAGAAAGTTTATTTTCTACTTTAGAACTTCACGAATCTAGATGTGCAGAATTAAAGGAGCCCAGACAGAACATCGCCCTGAAGGCAAGAACGGGCGATACAGACTCCGAAGCATCAATCGATGAAGACGAAGCAACCCTAATGGTAAGAAAATTTAGCAAATTTATTAAATCTAATAAATTTAATAAAGCGCAGGCCCAGAAACATTCTCGGAGTAAAAGGAAGGTTCGATGCTACAACTGTCAAGCAAAATGGCACATCAAGGGTGACTGCCCCGAATTGAAGAAGAAGGAGAAGGACAAGGACAAGGCCAAAAGACCAACAAGATCGAAACACAAGAATCTGAAAGCCACATGGGATAAATCGTCGCCCTCCGAGTCCGAGATCGAAGCTTATGTGGGACTAGCTCTAATGACAGACCACCAAGGAGAAGATGAAAGCAACTCAAAGATGAGCATCGATAAAGGGGGAGGATCATCAGAGGAACATCAGAACACGAGCTAAGAGAGCTAAGAGAGATACGTGCACTATCTCCCAAGCAATCTTTTGAATTTATCAAAATATTATCTAAGAATATAGTACAATTAGTAAGAGAGCATGCTAAGTTAAAATTAAACTTAGCAAATTCATGCCCCTTAGATATATTTGATAATTTAAAGATAGAAAACGAAAAATTAAAAATAGAAATTGAAAAGTTGAAAAATGACTATGCATGTTCAAACAATTTTGAAAAATCAAAATTTATAAATTATGGTAGAATCAACTTGTACATTAGAATCACCAGGGGCAAATTAATAAAATTCCTTAAAATTATGTACCTCTCAAATTTTTAGTAAATCCAGTAAACAGAAACCTATATTAGATTCCAAAATTTTTTTAGATTAAAATTTTTTTAGGATAGAAATTGTCTCAATTAGAAAAATATTTTTTTTACAAAATGAAATTTTTTTCTATGCTATCTGATGATTTAATCTAAAAAAAAATTTGTTTCAAATTTTGTTTACTGTTGAGTTATTTTTTATAAAATTATTAACAAAAATCATATCTTAAAATTTAAATTTATTTCGCACTTAAATTTTAAAAATCTTATTTTTCTGTCATAAAATATAATATTCTTTATCCTTAAAAATATTTTCAAAATTTTTTGAATAATGTCTGATTTATTACAAATTATTTTTTGAAAAGATAATTGTTAATATTAAAAATTTAAGAAAATAGAAATTGTCTCATACATCCAAGAAAAATAATAGAATTATTTTGAAATTTTCAAGATTTTCAAAACCGATACGTAATTTTTTTAACATTCTTTTTGTCAAAACAGGAGATTAATTTGTAAAAATAGAATATTTTTATAATTATTTCTAAAAAATACTAGTTTACTGGGGAGATTGTTAGTACCCGAGGGTAGTTTTGATATGGTTAACCAAATTCTGTTAGGTCTTGTTGTGTTTGATCTTTGTGTCTAAGTGTGCAGGAGCTTAGGAACATAAGAAGTCGAGCGGAAGACGCGACTAGCGAGAAGGATGGCACGGGAAGAGAGTCGACGGGCTCGGTACATCCGAATGACGAAATGCTACGGAAGAGTACACCGGCGAACGAGAAGGATATGCGCGGCGTTCAATGGACGAGAAGCCGGAAAGGAAGCCTGCTCGAGGAGAAAGTCAGAGTTGGATTCGGATGAGCTCAACTTCGGTTAGCCGGAGAATCACCTACGCGAAGAGATCAGCTTTGAGCTGAGTTGCCCTGTGGAAGGCACCTTCCATGGCAGAAAGCGCCTTCGATGAACAGTACGAAGGTGCCTTCCAGCCTTTGAAGGCACCTTCGCTAGCCGTTAGCCGAGGATAAAGTTTTATCCTCAGCGGATAAAACTCTATCCGATGGAAGGCGCCTTGGACCTCATTGGAGGCGCCTTCAAGCTGCGGATAACATTTTCTAGGGGCTATAAAAAGACCCCTGGACCTAGGAAATAATCAACAACTCTTGTATTCATTTCCTAGAACTTTCTGAGCATTCAATGAGTGTAAGAGGCTTCTCCGCCTTCAACGAAGGAGACTTTTTAGTGCTTTTATTTGTCTTGGATTAACAACCACCTAGGTTGTGACCAAGTAATTCTTTTACCTCTTCTTTTTAGTTGTTAATTTAATTTAGTATAATTGTGCTACTAATTAGAGTTGAAAGATCGAGAAAGGTTTATTTTATTTTACAGGCAATCCCCCCCCCCCAACCTTACCGGCCCCGCTATACCAACAAAGGCTTCCTCGCAACTTTCCAAAATTGTCCTTCACTCATAGTTGCCTCTATAGGCGCATGAAACACTAATTCTTGCCACGCCCCCCCTCCCCGAGGCAGGGTTGAATTGGCTACTGCGAGGCAAAACTTGCTACAATGGAGAGGGGTCGATTCTTGGCAAAGTCGAACAAACAACCCTCCCTGCAGTGGCCAACTACAACTTCTTGATTTACCTCCTCACAGATAGTCGTGGAACCGAACATGTGGGGTCACTGGGTGGCAGATTCCACCTTTTTTACTACAATGAAACACTAATTCTTCCTAAAATCATTACATAAACACAAAGTGAAAATTCATCGTTACATTCTATGTGTAAGAGACTTTGTTGGAAAATTTATTTAATTTATGAAGATCTAGGAAAAAATGGTAACGCCGGCCAATCAATTACCCACAATACGTCAAAGCACAGATTTGCTCGCACAAAGGCAATGCATCACCAACTCAAGATGATACACAAGAATCAGTATAGTGAGGTATAAAATGTGCAATCAGTTGCATTACATAAGACTAAGTCGACTAGAGGAAGAGACGGAGACGCAGTGCGACCGGTCAAGATCTCTATGATGAAATGCCTAAACAAAGACAGAGGAGAAAGCATACCAACACAATGCTCTTGCAGAGGTGCTCGACCGAGGCAGCTTCGAGGATGTCCCTCCTAGCCTCGAGGGGCCTGTCGTAGTAATCGGCAGGGACGCGCGTGAAGACAAAGTCGTCTACGCCTAGGGTCCTCAATATGGCCGAAAGGCGCGCCACCGTGGTCCCTCCGTCGTCGCCGGCGAGGCGATCGTCAGAGATGGAGAGGGACTGGGTCTGAAGAGAGAGCTCGAGCGCGGTTATGCGCTGGAGTAGGCGAGTTTGCAACGCCTCGAGCCCTCTCATCGCTTCCATGGCCGCCGCCTCCCTTCCGTGAACCAATTTAATATTATACAATTCGCATAAACAAAATAACAAATTATAATTATCCCACGAAATTCAAGCATTTTTTTAACTAAATTTAATAAATCAATTAATTATATCATGAACTAGTCAGTGTTAATCGTGACCATTCGTTTCATCCTCAAAAAGCCGCGGCCTTCCGATCGTCTACTGAGCTCCAACAATGTTTTGAGCCGGAACCGCCTCTCCGACCATCGCAATCGGAACCCCAACCATGAAGATGCCGTTGAGGTCGAGACAGAGGCCGGGCATGGAACGCTCCTACGTTTTTGCTGCACAAGAACCTGGCGGAGATCGAGTCGCGACTGCGCGAGCTCTCCTCCGTCTTGCTGGCGGCGGCAGCGACGAACCCCGGCGCACCCTCCTTCTCCCGCCAGCAACACCAGGCAGCGAAGGTCGTCGACTTCCTCAAGGCGCTGCTCGCCGCCGCCGCCCAAGCACATCCTGCACTTGGTCCAGAGGCTGAGCACCGTGGAGCACGCGCTGCGCGACTGGGAGGACGACGACGACCTCGACGTTGGTGATGGCGTGCCGGAGGCCGAGGATTCCGTTCAACGTGAGAATGAGAAAGCAGAAGACTTGGCGAGCGAATGGACTTGTTCATTGGGCGAAGATCATGAAACAGGGCATGGCCGGGGTTTCAGATGCCGTCGGTTCGTTGGCGGGCGCAGCGGTGGTGGTCGCATCTACTGCGGGGCCGCGGCGGCGGCGGCGGCGGAGGCGGCACTCGGAGTACCGGCAACAAAATCCAACTTGAACAAAATGAATGTCTCAAACATTCCAGGAATGGCTGAAAAACATTCACCATGAACATCATGTGATGTCGAAATTGTCTCAAATTCGATCTAAATAATACCAAAATAATTTTTTTTTAAAAAAAATGTATTGGTGAAATTATTTAATGGATTGTATCAAATGTCAGTGTTCAAGCAATCGACATGACCACTCTTGTCTCTTGTTCTTCTTCTTCTTTAATCATCGCTTCTCGCTTAGCATCCATCAACAGCGGCGGCCGCAAGAGGGAGAAAAGTAGATGGGGAAGAAAAAACAACCAAATCCTGCCCCAGCGCCTCTACCAATCCAGATCGACATCAACTTCGCCGGCGCCGCAGCTTTTTCCCCTTCCCCCACCTCCCCCCATCACCCGCACCGAAGCCCTCGACCGCCTACTGACCGACCTGGAGGTCGCCCTCGACCGCGGCGTCCCCTTCGATCCCTCCCTCTCCTCCTCCCTCCTCGAGACATGCACCCAAATGCGCTCCCTTAGCCAGGGCGCCCGCCTCCACCGCCTTATCCCCGCCGCGGTCCTTCGCCGCAGCGCCTCCCTCTCCTCCAAGCTCGTCCGCTTTTACGCTGCCTGCGGCCAGATCGAGAAGGCCCACCGCGTCTTCGACCAAATGCCGCAAAGAAACAAATCCCACGCTTTCCCATGGAACTCTCTCCTCTCGGGCTACGTCGAGCTGGGCATCCACGAGGACGCCATGGCTCTGTACCACCAGATGGAGGAAGAGGGCGTCGAACCCGACGAGTACACCTTTCCCCGGGTCCTCAAGGCGTGCGCCGGCATCGGGTCGATCCGCCACGGTGAGGCCGTCCATCGCCACTTGGTTCGCTCCGGGTTCGGCCACGACGCCTTCGTGCTGAACGCGCTCGTCGACATGTACTCCAAGTGCGGCGACATCCAGAAAGCTCGCAAGGTGTTCGACAATATGACAAGCCGAGACTCTGTTTCCTGGAACTCGATGCTTGTGGGTTACATCCGCCATGGGCTGCCACACGAAGCGCTCGACATCTGCAGAGGAATGGTTCGCGCTGGTTCGCAACTCGACTCCATTACAATCTCGGCTATGTCATCCTCATTTTCCAGTCGGAAGAAG
This sequence comes from Zingiber officinale, assembly GCF_018446385.1. Classification (NCBI taxonomy): domain Eukaryota; kingdom Viridiplantae; phylum Streptophyta; class Magnoliopsida; order Zingiberales; family Zingiberaceae; genus Zingiber; species Zingiber officinale. Next base: position 89,479,180 of record NC_055997.1, on the reverse strand, counting down.
CTCGGGCTGGAGATTCATGGCTGGGTTCTTCGCCGGGGGCTCGAGTGGGAATTATCGACCGCGAATTCTTTGATCACGATGTACTCCGAGCAAAGTCGGCTGGAGCTTGCAAGGTGGATCTTTGCGGCGATGCCGAAGAAGGATTTGGTGTCATGGAACGCGATAATACGGGCGCACAGTCGAGACCATCGGGCGCTGACTCTGTTTCAGCAGATGGTGGACTCCGGTGTGAGCCCCGACCATGTCACCTTCGTGTCGTTGCTGTCTGCTTGCGCGAACCTGGGGCGCGTGGAGGATGGCAAAGGCTGCTTCTCCGACATGGAGCACGAGTTCCAGTTGAAGCCTGGGCTCGAGCACTACGGCTGCATGGTGAACTTGCTGGGGAGAGCAGGACTGCTCGACGAAGCATATGAGATGGCAATGGCATCCGCGTCTGCGAGCAAAGACATGGACGTCGAAGGGGGAGCAACTGTCTGGGGCGCTCTGCTCTATGCTTGCTCGCTGCACGGGGAGGTCGAGATCGCCGAGGTTGCGGCCCGGCGATTGTTCGAGCTGGAGCCTGACAACGAGCACAATTTTGAACTCTTGATGAGCGTATACAGATATGCTGGAAGGTTGGAGGAGGTGGAACGAGTGAGGTCGTTGATGGAGGAGAGGGGATTGGAATCAGAGTTGTAGCAAACTACAAATTACAATGACAATTTTCAGGATGGATCATTTCACAGTGCACACTGATGTCCGATCATAAACAACATAAAAGCAAGAACTTTATTATAATGTCTTAGACATCAATCCTATCAAGATCGCTTGTGCACCTGAGTCATTGTACTTCAGACATATGTTATTGCAATAATCTAGAATCACTCACACCCAGATCAAGTATTTAAAGTTACACCATCACATCCCTAAACATCCAAGGCTATTATTTTGTGGCCCAATGTTGCTATCTTCATGCTTTCTTATCCTTCAATCGAGCGGGAAGCAACTGTCACAGAGGAGACGATTGGAATGAGAATTCTAGAGATATTATCTTGTAAAATTATGTCTGAATAATAAAAGCCACCTGATAGCAAGAAATCAGTGAGGTTATGACTCCAAAGGCTCCAGTGACTCGAGGAGTGACCTTCTTGGGAGCGAGTTGAAGAAGTCCAATAGCAACCACAATATCCATGGAGGCCTTTATCAAAGCTAGCCTCCTCTGGTTTAACTGATTAAGCTTATTGCAGTAATGCTCGTCCTGTCATTGTGCAAGCGGAAAAGAAATGACTTTGAAAAAAAAAAACAAAGAAACCAAAGAAAAGACAGAAAATTCTATTGATCATCGCAAACATACTTTATATTTATCAGTTTTCTTCAGGTCCTTCTCCAACTTCTTCAATGATGCAGATATCCTTCCGACTTCTCCAATCTACACATCGAGATAAATAATGTGTATTTTATGCTAGAAGAGATATAGAATAGAGATCTAACAATTTGGTCATAGGCATGAGGAAAATCTTGGCAATATAAGTACAAGTCCACAAACGATTGGGGTAAAGGCACAGACCTCAATCAAGGTAGAACACGCTGAGGATCCCATCCAACAGTAGAGAGCAATTCTACCGAGTCGCTCTGCACGTTCTTTGTTCTAAAACATAATTCTACAAGTTAGCCTTCGAAATCTTTGTTCATGCAGGAGAGGTTCGAAAACAAATTTATGAGGGCAATTCACAATTCACAAACCTTGTATATCCCTGTTCTGTTAGCCCATACGATTTGATCCAGGAACAAAAATGTTGACAACAGAGCATTTTTGGACTGCGCAGATCATTTTAAAGTTTAAGATATGCAAAGAATCATAATGAACAATAGCTCAGGGTTGACTATCTACATACCTTTCCTAGTAAAATGACAGGGAGGGGAGATCCAGGGGCCGGTGGACTTATAAGAGCATGAAGATCATTAACAAACTAAATTGAGAAAGAGATCTTGTTACAAAAGCATGAATTCGAGAATAACAATCAAAGGTGATGCCAAAAAAAAAAAAAAGCCAAAGCTTGACCTTAAATAATCGAAACACTTTCCGCGCCAAGCTAGTTGTTTTATCAACATTCTGCGCAGTACCAGGCTCTCCATTACTCAAGAATTTAGAGCCATACTGGATCGCTCTACAAATCTTATCTCTCGCTTCAGCTTTATTCAAATACAAAACCAACAGAGCAAGCTCTGCTCTTGTCACATCCAAGGCGCTGCTCATCTTCAATGATTGATCTGATGACAAACTATCTGTTGAATTGCAAATCATATTTAGATATATGTTGCTAAAACAATTTCTCAATCCCGAGACTATGTTACCAAAACTTTACATTTGGGGATCCTGGATTCGACAGTCGATAGATCTCGACGCCAAAAATGGTTATTAAAAACACAAGATCAGAAATACGCAGAATCGAGCATCAATCGCATGCGATTGAAAAATTTAATCTAATGAGAAAAACGAAGAAGAGATCAAAGATAGTTTATTGAGGTTTCTGCGAGGATCCTTACCAGCTTAGATATTGATCTGCCGAAAGAGACGAACCCTAGATAGACTCGAAAAGAACGAGGCGGCCACGAAAGAGCCAGGTTTGGCGGAAATAAGAGAACGACCGAGGATCCGCTGTTGAACAGAAGCCGTGCGGTGAAGCGTGACGACCGTTCTTCAAAACTGGATTTGCAGATCAGATTCGTCCAATCATGATCCAATGGTCTAGATGTTGCTTAACATAGAAGCATCGTGCGGTCCTTGCAGGGGATCCTAGTTCATCGTTTTGCTGGGCTGGCCTAAAGAGCCGTGCCATTAATGCGACTCGGGGTTGAGTTAGATCGGATGTCTGGCATAGCACAGAATGCACCGTCGACTTGCAACGTGTCAAAGTTTCAATACGTGAATATCGAGGCATTATGGTTGATTTGATCCATTTTGATGGACGCTGTCTGGTAAAAATCATACATTGTTTATATTCAATAAACAAGACAATCAGGCATTACGTAGGCGCTTGAGCATGAACAATTAATTAATAACTAGAATTTCACCCTACGTTATTTTATTTAATTAACTATTAAAATACTTTTATTTAATTAACTATTAAAATTAATAAGTATGAGTATTTGAATAAATAATCAACATATAAATAAACTAAATCGATTATAAATCGTGCGTTTAAAAATAAAGATAATAATTTATAATTTTTTTAAAAAAATCTTAAATATAAGTTGTGTTGTTGGATTTTTCTTATCACTATCGCATATTAAAAATTTTAGCCTTGTGAGATACGTAACTCTAGATCCAGTAATATAACGATGACTAAAAAATTTACAGGCTAAAGTTCTTTCAAAATTATTTTAATTTTGAATAGATAATGTTGAAATAGTGCTAAAATAGTGTCAATTAAATTTGAGATTTTGCAATACCCTTAAAATGAATATTATATTAATATTTAATTATATATAATAATAATTAAAATATTAATATAAAATTGAATAATCGAAATTATCTACTACAAAATTCTATAATTTCATTCAAATTCTAATTTACTATTAGAAAATATTTGAAACTAGTACTTACCTATAAAATGTTTTATCAATTGTTCCTAAAAAATAGTAAAATACCAAATTATTAAAATTCATTAAATCAAAAAAAAACTAAAAATAAAATTAAACAGACTTACTCTAATAAAAAACTAAAAATAAAGATAAACATACTTACTCTGAATCTTCTAAAACAAAATCAAGAAGTTTTGTAAGAAGATCATCAAATTTTCTATTTTGTGGTAAGTCTTGTTTACCAATCACATTTTGAAAACAAAAACAAAATTCATAAGCTATAAAAAAATGTTAAATCAATTAATTATGAAAGTCAAAAATTTTGCATACATGATCTTTTTACAATAAAATTAATCTTGTATTTGTTTAATGTGCTTATACTTCATTCAATTCAATGCAACAATGATATTTTTTTATAAAAAATACATAACCTTTCCTTTAAGAACTGATTTCACTCTCTCTATAGACGTTTTATTATTCCATGTATCCGTTCACTCTAAAAAATCTAGATAAAATAAATATTAGTAAAACTATTATAAAAAATAGATAAAATATGTAAAAAAAATTAACATACCTCTTTATCATAAAAGACACATTCCAAATTAAACCATTTGTTGTTTCCATATACATAGGTCTTAACAATGAACCAAGAGCTCATTATATTTTCGAAGGGTTAACATCTCAGATGATATTACAACCATTTTTATGCTTAAAGTAATAATAATTATTTTAATATAGTCAATACTATTTTTTTTTAAGAGTATAGTATTAGCACACGTAACCATTACTCTAGTATTAGCACACATAACCATTACTGGTATTAAATTGAAATCGAATCATTAAATGTAATTTATATTTTCAGATTTCTGTATTATTATGTTTATTTATAGAAAATGAAGTTACAAATAAAATATACTTTATATAAGTATAAATAAATATTTGTTTTGTTGACGAATTTATAAAGAAATTATTTATGATATATATATTTTTAATATTCAAACATTTAAAATTTTCTATAATATGTAATCAAATATTTGAAACTTTCTATCATTAAATAATTTTTAATAATCAAACATTTAAAAATAAAATATAATCAAACATTAATAATATATCCTAAAAAACTTTAGTGACAACTAAGTTTATATATAGAAATTAAAATTACAAATAAATATTTCCTTTAATAACAAAAATTTAAAAAGAAAGTATTAATTAATTATATATCTTTTTTAATAATCAAATAAAATTGAAACAAAAATAAATATTTACTTTATTACAAGAATTTAAAAAGAAAATATTAATTAGTGATATTTTAATTTTTAATAATTAAATATTAAAAATTTATAAAATTTCTAATAAAGTAATAAACTAAGTTAAGCAGAAAATTTATATATATAATTATTTAATTAAGAAACTCATCATTATTAACAAACTTGAGTGAAACTTAAAATAAAATTACGTTAATATTTTTTTATTTACATTGAAAAAATTCTAAGATTTATTAGTAATTTACATAGACATATCAAGTTAAAACTCAACTATGATATATTATTGAGAATTTTTCTCATTAAATAATCAGAAATTTAAAGTTCGAGACTCGACTGCGACGTATTATTAGAAATTTTCCTTATTAATTAATTAGAAATCTAGAGTTGAGACTCAACTGCGACATATTATTAATCAATTAGGAATTTAAAATCTCTTTAGTCCCATCTTTAGGATTGGCAACACTACAGCAGAGAAGATTTTATATATATCTTGAGTCGAAAATATATTTTTCTCAGTTTTTTTTACTAAAATCAAGTATAATATATTAAATTAATCTGTTATAAGAGTGAGTCCATTACTCAACGCGTCACTCTTGCATTGCACTTAATGCGGTGATAATATAGAGTCCCACCCCCGCCGCCACGATCAAAGGAGGTCAAAGTCAAGGCGGTCAATGTTTGAAAGTCATTTGTCGATCAGACGAGCATGTCCCAATCGAAAAGAAAAATGCCCGATCCGAGATCACCTTTGACTCGGCCATGAGCCGAGCACCCAATGCTCAAATAAGAGGACGACAAAGGGAGTAGTATGTAGAAACCGGGCCGAGCGGCTCTTCCGCTTGGACTAGCAGCAGACTCAACATCAGCCGAGCACGAGTACAGTCGACTTCCGGCCGAGCGGCTATCCCGCTCGACCCAGCAACAGAGCAAGCAGACAGTGGACTTCTGGTCGAACAACTATCCCACTCACCCGACAAAAGACAGTACGCAAACAATGGGCTTCCGGCCAAGCGACTATCCCACTCGGCCCGACAACAGATAGCACATGGACAGGGGAGTTCCGGTCGAGCGACTATTCCGCCCGACCAAGTAACAAACACAGCAAGCTATCATATACTTTCTCATGTGGCTATTAGTATGACTATTAGTCCTTGGACCTGAAGTCACCATGGTTCCCTACATAAGGAGTTACATACTTTGGCTTCGTCAAACATCACCCGTAACTGGGTGGACTATAAAGGCGATTACTGGAATATAACGAATTATGTGGAGGGATGTGAGTAATGTAGATGAGATCTATCTGTCACGCCCCGGAGGAGTCCTTGTCCGAAGAAATTTCGGCAGCTCCTCCCCTGTACGGCGGACAATCTGAAACTTTCTACATACACAATATACATCAGCCACAGGCGGCTGGAATATATACACACAACCACGCAGTTATATATATATATCATCAGCCCACTCGGCTGGAACAAAACCAAAACACAAAGACTGCTAGCCGGCTAGGCTTACACAACTAACAACCGATACAAAATATCACATACAGCATCAACACTCCGAACATAAAACCAGAACACTCAAAGTCAAATACATACATCTCATATACCAAGATCAAATAACAAAAATGCGGAGATATGGCTTCTGATGTGACGTGGGGACCGGCAGACAGGATGCTCCAAGCGACACCATAAATAACCTGGTACCTGAAAAGATAGTGTCAACGGGGGTGAGTTCAACAACTCAGCGAATACCAATGGACATGAGTAGTAAGATATATCTAACAGCAATAAACATGGAATACAGCTTCCTAATCATATATAGGGAATATGCAAAACTGAAAGGTAACTGAGGAAACTGTACTCACCAGGAACTCCTATCCAGACAAAAGGGTCGTCAAAACGAAAGTGTCAATAATCCTGTATGCAGGTCAAAAGTATGCATCCAACCAAAATGCAGCAACCAAATGCAGCAAACACAATCATAAGAATATAAATACATCAATGCATATGATGCTAATGATGCGTCCTGATCACCCCTGACGCCAGTCAGTCCTCTCACACATAAAAGGCGAGACCAAGTGGGTAAGGCTGTGACAACCGTGCACTCTGTCGTCACTGCTCCTGATGAGTGACCGAGTGAACGGGATGCTGTCGGAGTACTCCTGTCCTGTGACCCCAAATCATAAATGGGGGAGCTCAATGCCCTCATCTCCCGGTACACGATGACGGGGAGGTATCTCTGCCGGCTACCATGCACGCTGAGTCACCTGACCAACGGAGCCAAACAGAGTCCACCGGAGTCTCTGTCCGAAGACATTTCGGCAGCATCTCCCCTGTACGACGGACAATCTGAAACTTTTCTACAAGCATTATATACCTCAGCCACATGCGGCTGGAATAATAACAATAAAAGAAAACAAACACCACGCAGTTAATATCAAATTCAGCCTCTGGCTGACACAACCACGTAGTTAAAAATAAAGCAGCTCACTCAGCTGTACCAAAACCAAACACAAAACTGCTAGCCGGCTAGGCTTACACAACCAATAACAAATACAAAACACCACATAACAACATCAACCCTCCAAAAATAAAACCAGAGTACAGAGCTAAACAAACTGATACATAAAACAAGCAAAACATACGTGAAACCGATAAGTCTTCTGATGTGACGTGGGGACCAGCAGACAGGATGCTCCAAGCGACACCATAAATAACCTGGTACCTGACAAAGATAGTGTCAACGGGGGTGAGTTCAACAACTCAGCGAATACCAATGGACATGAGTAGTAAGATATATCTAACAGCAACAAACATGGAATACAGCTTCCTAATCATATATAGGGAATATGCAAACCGAAGGTAATCGAGGAAGTCAGACTCACCAGAACTCCTATCCGCATAAAAGGGTCACAAACCGAAGTGTCAATAATCCGTATGCAGTCAAAAGTATGCATCCAACCAAAATGCAAGAACTAAACGCAAAACACAATCATAAGAATATAAATGCATCAATGCATATGATGCTAATGATGCGTCTGGTCACCCCCAGTCATCTCACACTCAAATGGTGAGACCGAGTGGGTAGTGACAACCGTGCACTTTGTCGCCACCGCTCCCGATGAGTGACCGAGTGGACGGAATGTTGTCGTACTCCTGTCCCGTGACCCCAAATCATAAATGGGGAGCTCAATGCTCTCAACTCCCAAGACACGATGACGGGAGGTATCTCTGACTACCACGCGAGTCACCGACCAACGGAGCAAACAGAGTCCACTGTCACGGCCACTCTGCTACACTAAATGCCGAGCCAAACAGAGGAATCGATCACGGCTACCACTGGGTCATATCAAGAACGGAGCCAAACCGCCACACACTCGATATACCACTAAACCATGAGTGGGGTGTGTGCAGTGTAATCGGCGATGAGCTCAACCATAGTGGAGCCGATAATCGACATAGATGCAATCATGATGCATGTCACTATGCATAACAAAAACTGATCAACACAACCATATCCATATATACAAAAGGGGTACTGTAAAAACGATGGTCACATACCAAAATCTATAGTACACAGGTCAGATAGAATATCAAAAACCTATGTCCTGAACATAATAAGTATGGAATAACCTGATCAGCATAGAAAAATCCATATATACATAATATGGATACCACAGTATCAGTAGGTCAATCCACAGATCTAGGGCATACAGGTCCTCTATGGTATAGTAACCTAGATCCTAACATATCCCCTTCCATAACATGTGTACCAACAATATGCACATATCAAGAATCAAGGTCTAGGTACACGAATCATATATGATATACAAATAGAGGTACCCAAGCCAGTCATGACATAAAACCTAAGTATCAGATAATCTCGATACACATGACTGAAACCAAAAGTCCAGAACCTAATCCTAACCTCAGTAAAACATGGTATGTCACTTATTCTAGAAACTAAGATACTCATGGTAATACAGTACTCATGGCAATAAATCACATGATATAAGCACGGATACGTCACAGGCGATAAACCTAACATGCTATGGATATCAAACAGTGACATACCAAAGACAAACATGTTCATTGCTTGTAGTTATAAAATACTATGCATAACCAAAGACAATATCATAAAAGATAAGTCAAGAGGTACCCGCCTCCAATAGAAAGGGTCGTATCCGATCCAAATCCAACGTCGAGTTGCTCATCTCGCGTCACAGTCCTGTAATACATAGTATACAGATTTAGCTAATTAAATACCAATTAATTAGCTAAATCAAATCCTCGAGAAACTAACATAAATCCAAATCCAATTATAAACCCTAATTGGATCATTTAACTCCTCAATCAATTCTAATTAATTCATTCGAATTAGGGCTTGCAATAAAATAACCAATCATAGTATCTTACTTGATTTAGCCCTAATTCAATACATACCTAATTCATTAACAACATGAATCAATTTCCCTACTTCTTACCTTAATCCACAGCCCAACAAATCCATAGCAAAGACAACTTGCTGTCGGAACAGAGGTAGCTATTGGAAATCAAGAAACGCCCTGCAATGCACTGTCTGGATCAAAATGAAGCTTAAGAAATCGACATCCAAACAACAACCAAATTCTCAGAACAACCTGAGCACCTTACCTCTTCCTCTAATCGCCTGCGATGACCAAGAACCCGACGAAGCTGCTGCTGGAAACCTTAATACCAGAGACTCAGGTCGATAACAAGCTGGCAGCTGGCACTGGACGGCTGGCAGACCAGTGCTAGGGCAGAGGACGATCGGAGTGACGCCGGGAAACTAGGGCTCGGCGTGGAGAGGCTGGAACAGCCCGATCCGGCGGTCGGCAGTGGTACACAAGGACAGATCTAGGGCACGGCTCGACCCTTGGTCGAAGGTTTGCACCGGCGACCGTGAGTCGGAACTAGAGCAGAGGGAAGATGGTTGCCGGCGCTAGGGCTCCCTTGGCCGAGGGCTTGTACGCGGGGAAGGGCGGCGTCAGCGCTGGGTCGGACCTGGTGGCCGGCGCTCGGACTCGTCTCGTCGCCGCAACACGACTCAAGTAGGGAGAAGTCGTCGGTGTGCAGCGGGTGTGCGGCTCGGAAGGGAAAGAAAAAAAAAATAAGAAGGAATCGCCTTGGAGCGGTTAGGGCACAGGAGGAGGCGGCGTCGGGCGAGGAAGGGGTTGCGGGCTCGGGTGCGCAAGGGAGAAGAAGAAGGAACGGCACAGTAACGTGGAGGAAAAGAAAAATAAATAAGAAAAAGGTAAAAGAGAATAAATAAATAAATAAATCTTTTCCTCGCTTAAATGGGTAGCCTAAACAGACTTTTCCGGGACTAGTTTTTATCCCCGTAACCGAAGCCATACGGTCTCCGAAAAATTCCCAGAAAATTTCTAAAAATTTCTAAAAATTCGCTTATCATTATTCGTCATTTTTTTTCGGTATTTTACACTATCCCTCCTATATAACGGGAGTAACATCGTTATTCTTGATAGAGTGAGACCACTAAGTGCATGGCCATGCCCAAATGAGTCAATATGAGATATTGAGCTCATTTGATTAGAGTGAGTCTACTTGGAGTGAGTCTACTTGGAGTTCAAGATTTAGATTGATCAGAGGATGACACCGTCTATACCTCAAATTGATCAATCTAGATGTTAAGGATAGAAGGACACTTGTCATATATTGTGAAGAGTCATAATTAGTAGTCACAAGGTGATGTTGGTTCTCAACATTCTTGTAACTTGGGTAGTAATGATGTGTTGCTAGATACCGCTCATTACTTATGCTTCTAAATGGGTTTAGGAGCATTGTCAACGTTACAAGAACCTATAGGGTCACACACAAAAGACAATTAGATGGAGATTCGGTTCATATGATGAACCAATAGGATTGGGTTCATTTGATGAACCAAATTGGATTAAGAGTAATCCAAATTAGATTAATTGAGATTAGACTTGAGTTAGACTCAAGTGAGGCTAGACTTGAGTTAGACTCAAGTGAGACTTAATGATGATATTCATTGAATTTTTAATTCAATGATAAATGGAATTCAATTTGAATTTTAGATTCAAATTTCGAATGAGTTTCAAAATGGTCATTTAATGAAGAATATTAAATACTCATTAAGGCTCATTAATGAAGCTCATTAATGGTGCTAATGAGCATTAAGTATTTTCATTAGATGAAAATACTTAAGCCATTTTTTACTCTTATTTTCATTATCGATCATTATTATTCATCCTTGCTTCTTCTTCTCTCCCTCTCCTCCTCCTTGGCTGAACACCTTTAGAGTGCTAGCACACTCTAAGTGTTTTCTCCATCTCTATTCTTCGTGTAGATACGTATAGAGGTGTGTCCACTTGAACACACTCGAGATCCGACAACTTTTAGACGAGCGGGATTCGCGAAGGGCTTCGCTACAAGGGTAATCTCTTAACAATGTAGATCTAATGTAGATCTAGGATAGAAAAACATGTACACGAAATTTTTTATTCTTTTAATCTTTGTACAGATCCAGTGGCATGGGATTTCGGGGTTTCCGCAAAGCAAAAAGCGATTTTTGCGGCCCAAATTTCCCAACAGTGGTAACAGAGCCACATGCGAAGCGTGTACATGTTTTATTTTAATTTTTATGAAAAATTACAGATCTGTAACTTTCTGTAAATTTACGATTTTTTATGTATTTTATGAGTATTTTTCTCGTAGAGGCGAAGCAACAAGTGTTTGGACACTTGTAGGCTTCGACTACCGAGAAACACCTTCCAAAACGGCAAGGTCTAGCCCAAAATGATTTGGGACAGCGGGCTAAGGTGCTATTAGATCATTGTGGGGCACTCGTGAGATTCATTTCGCGAGAAGGGGCGTTGCCCCTAACCCCGCAAGGGGTATTGTCCCGTGATCACACCCAAAAATCGTTAAACGGGACCACCGAAAAATTGCGACTCGTAAAATCGTAAAAATCAGTAGTAAAATTACAGAAATTATGGAAAAATACATAATTTAGAATTATGTATAATATTGTGATGGTCATGGCTCAAAAACCCCAATTGGATTGGATACATGTGTTGTAATTCATAATATGGTCTGCGTGCCATTTTGTATGTTTGTGCGTGTTGTATATGATCGCGACCTGCGGGTCGTGCCTTTCTTTATTTTATATTCATGTTGTAAATAGTTTAGACTCGAATGTAACTCGAGTTTCAAATTTGTAATGTACAAAATTGGAGCGGTGGAAGGTCCACTCAAGACGGAGTTATACGGAGGGTGCAAGCAACACATGACGGTCAAAGGAAGGAGCTTGGAGAAGCTGTTGACTCTATGTTCACCATCCGATCTTCTCATTGGTTTGAGAAGATCGTAGTAGGGCCATGACTAATCACAATTTAATTAATTGCTTGTGTGTGTATGTAATGCATGCTAGAGTAGAGTAATTAATTAGTGCTTTAACGATTAGATTAGATCTAAATCGCGTATATGATGCACCACGATTAGATTAGATCTAAATCGAGTATATGATACACATCAATGATTAGATTAGATCTAAATCGCGTCAATTCGAAATGCTTACCGTGCCGTGATACTCATCACTACCTCAATCACATGTTGTTGAATCTGCCAAAGCAGAGCAACACATATTATCTTGGTAGGGTGCGGAGGGACAATCTTGGTCCCGCCTATCAATGCATGGGTGAGTACAAACTCAATTAAATTGAGTAAAACTAGTTAAACTCAATTAGATCGGGTTTAACTATATGCATTTTCCAAGGGTTGGTAGATAGGTCAAAATCACATTTATATTAACTCTTGGGTGATTTAACCAAAGCTAACTCAAGTTTAAATATACATGCAGATATTGATCCTATAAACAAGAGTTACATAGAGATGTAATTGGTAATTAGTTACCTACCGATCATACTAAAGTCTTGGGTGATTTAGCCAAAGCTAACTCAAGACGTAGTATGATGTGGATTTTGTCCCGCACGAATTATAGCTAGAATTTAGTAAGTGTGGTTTGACCACGTTCATGACTCGATTCTATAAAAGTTCTATAAATATTGTCAAATTAAATGATTAGTGGAATAGGATTATTTATTTTCTGCATTTTCAATTGTAGATTGTCATGTCGTCAAACACAAACATCTTCTCCCTACGTTCTGTCCTTGACAAGGACAAGCTCAATGGAGCTAATTTCCTGGACTGGTACAGGAACCTGAGAATTGTTCTCACTCAGGAAAGGAAACTGTACGTCCTGGAGACGCCCATTCCCGAGGCACCTCCTGCTACTGCCACGCGAGCTGACCGAGATGCTTACTAGAAGCATCAAGATGACGCATTAGATGTGTCATGCCTCATGCTCGCAACCATGAACTCTGAGCTTCAGAAGTAACACGAGTTGATGACTGCTTATGATATGGTTGAACATCTTCATCAACTATATCAAGGACAAGCAGGGCACTGGAAGAGGAACTGCAAAGGATACCTGGAAGATCTTAAGAAGAAGAGAAATAAGATTTCTACTTCAAGTATACATGTTATAGAAGTAAATCTCTCTATTTCTTCATCGTGGGTATTAGATATCGGATGTGCTTCTCACATTTGTACTAATGTACAGGCGTTGAGAAATAGCAGGGCATTGACGAAGGACGAGATAGACCTACGAGTAGGCAATGGAGCACGGGTTGCTGCTGTTGCTATAGGGACTTACTATCTATCTCTGCCCTCTGGGCTTGTACTAGAATTAGATGAATATTGTTATGTGTCTTCTCTTACTAAGAACATAATTTCAGTTTCTTGTTTGAACAATAAAGGTTTTTCATTTATAATAAAGAACAAATGTTGTTCAGTTTATTTAAATGATATGTTCTATTGTAGTGCACCTCTGATTAACGGACTCTATATTCTAGACTTAGAGAACCCCATCTATAACATAAATACCAAAAGGTTCAAATCAAATGAAATAAACCAAACCTATCTCTGGCACTGTCGCTTAGGTCATATAAATGACAAACGCTTATCCCAGCTCCAAAAAGATGGTTTGCGGGACTCATTTGATTTTGAATCATATGAGACATGCTAGTTATGCCGACTAGGCAAGATGACCAAGACTCCCTTTAGTGGACACAGCGAGAGAGTAACTGACTTGTTAGGACTTATACATAGTGATGTATGTGGCCCTTTCAATGTCGCTACCAGGGGTGGTTATAGGTACTTTATTACATTTACTGATGACTTCAGTAGATATGATTATGTGTATCTGATGACACATAAGTCAGAGTCTTTTGAAAAGTTCAAAGCATTCAAGAATGAAGTACAAACTCAGCTTGGCAAGAGTATTAAAATACTTCGATCAGATCGAGATGGAGAATACCTTAACCATGAGTTTCGTGACTATCTAGCTAAGTGTGAGATTCTATCCCAGCTCACTCCTCCTGGAACACCACAGTGGAATGGTGTATCCGAAAAGAAAAATCGTACCCTATTAGATATGGTACGGTCTATGATGAGTCACACAGATCTTCCTGTATCTCTTTGGGGCTATGCTCTAGACACTATAGCCTTCATACTCAACCGAGTTCCATCCAAGGTTGTGATAAAGACACTATATAGGATATGGACTGGGAGAGATGCCCAGGTGTCTTTTATGAGGATTTGGGGTTGTGAGGCTTATGTTCGACGTCAAGTCTCGGACAAACTAGGACCCAAATCCGATAAGTGATGTTTTATTAGATATCCCAAGGAAACTAAGGGATATTACTTCTACATTCCCAGTCAACACAAGGAAGTTGTGGCAAAGACTGGGGTATTTCTAGAAATGGACTTTGTTTCTAGAAAAACTAGTGGGAGTACGTTCGATCTTGAAGAAGTTCAAGATGTGAACCATAGCACTGAAGCCTCGATGGAAGTTGAACTGGAACCATAAAGTGTTGTGGATGATGTTGTTCCACAAGGAATTGAGGAACAACAACCAGTTCAAGTAGACCTACCTCTTCGCAGGTCTGATAGGGTACGTCGTCAGCCTGAGAGATATTCATTCTCTTGTCTGACCATGATGATGTTGTGCTCATTGAGGATAAGCCTACCTCCTATCATGAAGCTGTGATGAGACCAGATTCTGAAAAATAGCTAGACGTCATGAGATCCGAAATGGAATCCATGTACACCAACCAAGTATGAACTTTGGTTGATCCACCTGAAGGGGTAAAACTCATTAAGTGTAAGTGGGTCTTTAAGAGAAAGACTGACATGGATGAACTTATATATAAGGGTCGTCTGGTAGCAAAATGTTTCAAGCAAATTCATGGTATTGACTATGATGAAACTTTTTCTCCAGTCGCTATGTTTAAGTCCATTCGGATCATGCTTGCTATTGCAGCATACCACGATTATGAGATCTGGCAGATGGATGTCAAAACCGTGTTTCTGAATGGAAACGTGCTCGAGGATGTGTACATGACACAACCTAAAGGTTTTGTAGATCCACAGCATACTGGCAGAGTATGCAAGCTGCATAAATCCATTTATGGACTAAAGCAAGCTTCTCAGAGCTGGAATCTTCGATTCGATGATGCGATCAAATAGTTTGGTTTCATCAAGAATGAAGTTGAACCTTGTGTCTACTAGAAGGTTGTAGGGAGCACAGTTGTCTTCCTTGTATTGTATGTGGATGACATACTACTCATTGGGAACGACATCCCTTTGCTGCAGTCTGTAAAGACTTGGCTAGGGAATTATTTCTCAATGAAGGACTTAGGTGAAGCAGCCCGTATTCTAGGCATATAGATCTATAGAGATAGATCTAAGAGAGTGTTTGGCCTAAGTCAGAGTACATATATTGACAAGGTACTACTACGGTTTGCCATGCAGAACTCCAAGAAGGGATTTCTGCCGATGTCACATGGTATGAGTCTTTCGAAGACTCAAAGTCCCTCTTCTAGAGAGGAGAGAGACCGCATGGATCAGATCCATTATGCTTCAACCATAGGATCTATCATGTACGTCATGCTATGTACTTGTCCTGATGTCTCGTATGCTTTGAGCATGACGAGCAGATACCAGTCAGATCCAGGTGAAAGTCACTGGATAGTGGTCAAGAATATTCTTAAGTACTTGAGAAGGACTAAAGAATATTTCTTGATATATGGAGGCGATGACGAGCTAGCTGTAAAGGGTTACAGTGATGCTAGCTTCCAAACTGACCAGGATGATTATCGATCACAGTCTGGGTTCGTGTTTTGCATAAATGGTGGTGTTGTGAGCTGGAAGAGTTCAAAGCAGGACACAGTCACTGATTCTACAACAGAGGCCGAGTATATTGCTGCATCAGAAGCAACAAAGGAGGCAGTTTGGATCCGAAAGTTCATTACTGAGCTTGGAGTGGTTCCTAGCATAGCAGATCCTATTGAGCTCTATTGTGACAACAATGGAGTAATTGCGCACGCTAAGGAACCTCGCTCACACCAGCGGACCAAACATATACTACGGCGCTTCCATCTCATTCGAGAGATCATCGATAGAGAAGATGTGAAGATTTGCAGAGTACCCACAGAAGCTAACGTCGCAGATCCCTTGACCAAGGCTTTGGCACAGAGAAAACATGATGGTCACACTAGGTCATTGGGGCTTAGAGCCTATACTGATTGGCACTAGTGCTAGTGAGAGATTGTTAGTTAGAGCCTTAGAGTCAATCATATGATGATTGTTGTAGGGACTCATTGTATCATATTCTTATGTATATAAAGTCATTTATTTTGATTATTATACTTACTTGTATTGGTGCCAAATAACTAAGTATAATAGTGCCCTTGAGTAGAAGGTTCTTATCTTATCTATATCAATCAATTGGTTGAATCGATAGTGAGATGGTATAGAGAACACTACTCTTAATCATTCCTAATCAAGTATTAACATTCAGGGACAATGTTAATGCGACGAGACTAGCATGTAGGTCAACTTGATGACTTGATCTCCCAAGTCATGGATATAGAGATATCAAGTTGACACATGAATATGCATTGAAGAATGTATACTGAATGACCCGCCATGAGAAAGTATCATGGATCGTTATATGAGTGTCATATACTTTCTCATGTAGCTATTAGTATGATTATTAGTCCTTGGATCTGAAGTCACCATGGTTCCCTACATAAGGAGTTACATACTTTGATTTCGTCAAACGTCACCCGTAACTGGGTGGACTATAAAGGCGATTACTGAGTATATAACGAATTATGAGGAGGGATGTGAGTAATGTAGATGGGATCTATCCCTCCTATATAACGGGAGTGACATCGTTATTCTTGATAGAGTGAAACCACTAAGTGCATGGTCATGCCCAAATGAGTCAATATGAGATATTAAGCTCATTTGATTAGAGTGAGTCTACTTGGAGTTCAAGATTTAGATTGATCAGAGGATGACACCGTATATGCCTCAAATCGATCAATCTAGATGTCAAGGATAGAAGGACACTTGTCATATATTGTGAAGAGTCACAATTAGTAGTCACAAGGTGATGTTGGATCTCAACATTCTTGTAACTTGGGTAGTAATGATGTGTTGCTAGATACCACTCATTACTTATGCTTCTAAATGGGTTTAGGAGCATTGCCAACGTTACAAGAACTTATAGGGTCACACACAAAGGGCAATTAGATGGAGATTCGGTTCATATGATGAACCAAGAGGATTAGGTTCATGTGATGAACCAAATTGGATTAAGAGTAATCCAAATTAGATTAATTGAAGTTAGACTTGAGTTAGACTCAAGTGAAGCTAGACTTGAGTTAGACTCAAGTGAGGCTTAATGATGATATTCATTGAATTTTGAATTCAATGATAAATGAAATTCAATTTGAATTTTAGATTCAAATTTCAAATGAGTTTCAAAATGGTCATTTAATGAAGAATATTAAATACTCATTAAGGCTCAGTAATGAGGCTCATTAATGGTGTTAATGAGCATTAAGTATTTTTATCTTGCCTTTTTTTTTTACTCTTATTTTCATTATCAATCATTACTATTCCTCCTTGCTTCTTTTCTCCCTCTCCTCCTCCTTGGCTGAACACCTTTAGAGTGTTAGCACACTCTAAGTGTTTTCTCCATCTCTATTGTTCGTGTGGATACGTATAGAGGTGTGTCCACTTGAACACACTCGAGATCCGGCAACTTTTGGACGAGCGGGATTCACGAAGGGCTTCGCTACAAGGGTAATCTCTTAACCATGTAGATCTAATGTAGATCTAGGATAGAAAAACATGTACACGAAATTTTTTGTTCTTTTAATCTTAGCATGGATCCGGTGGAATGGGATTTCAAGGTTTTCGCAACGTAAAAAGCGATTTTTGCGGCTCGAAAATCCCAACAATCCCCTCGGTCACATCCGAGACGATGATGAACGCCTTCACCCAGGGACTCGTTGAGAGAGATTTCTTCCAATCACTCATCAGGAAACCGCTAGGGACTTCGACCACATGCTTAAGAAGGTCAACGAGTACACAAACGTAGAAGAAGCCCAAGCGATCAGAAGGAAAGAAGCGCCGACTGAACACTCGGCTCCAGCACCCGAGCGGCGATCTGCAAGCAGCTACCAATCGCCTAAGGGGCCGAGAGCGGAGGGAGAGCGACCATATAGGGAGGTTAGGACACATGTCATGCAGCAAGTGGCCTCCGGTCGACCGAAAACGACAAGAGGCAAGGTATGGACGTCCATATTTTGCTCCTTTCACCAATTGTCGACTCATAACACGCGGGATTGTCACGGTCTGACACCAGTCGTCAGCCGATCGACCTCGAGAGGATATAGCCGTTGATCTCCAACTCTTGATCGGCGACAGAGGCAACGGTCTGCCAGGCGACGAGAGTATGAAAGAAGAATGCCCGAGCAATCCGAACGGCACCAGGGAAGGGATAACGTCGATCTGTCCCGAGTCCCGGCTGAGCGAAATAGACCATCCGCTCGGGAAGAAGAAAACAGAAGTAATACCGCCCAAGGAGAAATAGGCATGATAGTCGGTGGCCCGACTGGCGGCGACTCCAACCAAATCAGGAAGTCGTATGCTCGACGGCTGAAGATCCGCGCCATGGGATGCAGCAAGGAGAAGGCCGAAGGGCCCTAGCTCAGCTTCGGCCCTATCGACTTGGAGTGAGTAGAGATCCCTCACGATGATGCGTTGATCATCCGAGCGATAATTGCTAATTACACTATTCATCGTAGTTTTGTTGATACAGGAAGTTCGGTAAACATTATTTTCAAGAAGGCGTTCGATCAACTACAAATTGATCGAAGTGAGTTGTTGTCCATCATGACCTCACTGTACGACTTCACGAGCAATGAAGTACTGCCGCTCAGACAGGCCCGATTGGTCGCCTCGCTCGGAGAAGAGCCATTAAATAGAACCAGGACCACGAACTTCATCATAGTGGATGCACCATCGGCCTACAACGTCATCTTGGGCCAACTGACCCTCAATCAATTCTGGACGGTGGTATCTACATATTGCCAAAAGATCAAGTTCCCGGTAGACGACCGTATGGGTGAAGTCAGAGGCGATCAGCTGGCCGTTCGGTGATGCTACGTCAAGATGATCAAGACCGAAGCAAGAAGCGCTCGAAAGAATCCGCGCTTGGAGGTGAACGTCGTCATCAGAAAAGCTTCGGGGGATGATCTACGAAGAACCTCAAATCCAGAATCATCCAAGCCAGACGAAGGCCACCACATTAATTATGGCCGATCGGGAACATGAGAAGAAGGCAAAGCGACCATTGAGCGCCAATCACCTTCAACCCTACAGGGTCGAATGAGAGGTGCGCGAGTGAATACTTGTATTTTTTGTATGTCTCCCGAATGCAGGGCAAAATTTGAATAAAAAAGCAAAGGCCTCTTGAAGTGCATCTCCCTCACCGGTTGAGCGGCGACCTTAAACTCGAGTATACATCAAATCGTCAAGCGACGACATTAAATGCGGGTCTACATCAAATCGTCGAGCGCCGACGTTAAACGCGGGTCTACATCAAATCATCGAGCGACAACGTTAAACGCGGGCTACATCAAATCGTCGAGTGACGACGTTAAACCCTTGTCTCCATCGACGGTCGAGCGGCGACCTTAAACTCGAGTCTTCGCATATTCTTCAACAACGGTCGATCGACGACCTAAAACCCGGGTCTTCATCAACATTCGAGCGGTCTTCACTGTTCTCGGACCAGCTAATCAAATCTCATATATCCCCCGTTCGGGGCCAAACGGTCTTCACTGGTCTCGGACCAACTTATAGGATCTCATATCTTCCCCGTTCGGGATCGAGTGGTCTTCCCTGGTCGTGGACCAGCGTACGGTATTCCTTGTCTCGTCTGTTAGGGGTCGAGCAGTTTTCGAAAGCTCAGTGAGCGAGCGAGCATCGATGAACAACCGACCGTGAACCCGGGCTACTCAAAAGCTCGAAGTCTTCAGAATATAGCGACCGTTCGACGCTATTCATTAAAATACTCCCATGGTCGAGCGGGAGATCACGAAACCATGGACTCTGAATACGAGAGAGGTCGATTGGCTAATAGAATAATCATGCACGAGGCCACGAACTCTTGCAAATAATTAAAAAGAGTTGAAAAACATACAAGGAGGTAAAGCTCGTCCAAACGGACGAGCATGCATTTAAACTTCAAAAATTTTACATCTTACATGGACACTCGGCCTCACTCAGGAACGCTCGACCTCACTCAAGATAGTCCAGAGCATCGTCCGGCAGCGCGACAGTGAGCTTGTCTTGGCTTATGACATTGCTCGTCAAATCGACAGGCAGATGGCCGCCCGCGCGGAGCTAGTCGATCGCCCCATTAATGGTCAGGTCGAATTGGCGGAGGGCTTGGTCAGCGACCTTATCCTTGAAAGTATCCGAGCAGATGTAGGCTTGCTTCCCGGCCTCAAACCTACTCGACTCAGCGTCTTGGTAAATCTTCAAAGCCGCTCGGAGCCCTCCAGCTCATCCTTGGAGGCGGCTAGCGCAACATCCTTGGAAGTAAGTTGGCCGCGAAGGATCGTTTCTTCGGCCGAGCGACTGTTCCGCTCGACCACCAAGAAGTCTTTGGCCTCCTTCAGTTTCTGGGCGAGAGCTCGAGCCACCTTATTCTTCTCGTCGAGATCTGCGATGGCCCGATTCTTCTGCGCGTTCGCCGACACGATCTTATTATCAAAAGTAGTGACATGTTTGTTGAGTCGCTCCAGCATTGTGGCCTACCCGACGCTCTTGGCTCATTCGGCTTCAAGCAGTTTGTCGCTCTTCTCCAAAGTGGCTTGAAGCTTGGCCACCTCGGCGTCTGTCTTTTCCTGAGCGGCGGAAGATTGGCCGCTCGACACCTTTAACTGCTTCACTTCCTCCTTCAAAAACGTGAGCATATGGTACATGACCAGACTCTCCACCCAGTACTACGGACGAGCAAAAGAAGGACAACGCCGATTGGAGGTAATATAAGAAGTTACAATGAAGGGAACACTTATCCTAGTGGACATCTGGTTGTGGTTGTTCACGAATGCGCCCGGAGGCATCATCGCCACACAAGCTCGGGCGTCCACCCAGATCTTAGCGAGCGACCCCTAGATGATGATCTGGTGCTCGGGGCCTCGAGACCCGGCGCTCGGCTCGCTATATTCTTTGGTGGGCAGATAGAGGATTGTCGTTATGTGGCATTGGCCGCTCGGGGTCGATTGCGCCAAGGTCACCTGACCCGATGGGCGAGACATAGACGCCGGACGGATGCCGGACTTCTGAACCTTCGAGGGCTTCAAAGGTGGCGGCATGAAGGACACCGGACGTGCAACGAGGGTTCCCTGCAGCAGCTCAGCTAATGAGGGAATCCGATCGGATGATGTAGCGGTCGTAGTTTCTGGAATAGGGCTCGAAGTCTCGACCCGCTCGGCGGTCCTCACCACCGAGGAAGCAGAACGCGACGAAAGCTCCGCGCGGCACCTTTTTCGGTGGATCAGCGGCTCTCCTGAGGAAGTCGAGCCGAACGCTCCCTCAACGTGGACAGACTTCAGCCGCTCGGGAGGCTGTTGCAAACCCTCAGCCGCCCCAACACTGGGAGTCCACCTGGTCAGCCCTTCACCCACCACAACGGGTGTCTCCTCGCTCTCGTCGAGCGGATCTTCATGGGAGCCGACCGACTGCAGGCTGCGACTCGTCAGTTCTTCAACGACCACCGCATTGATCGCGGCGTCCTTGAGCTTTGCCTTGTCGGACAGACGCGCGCGCAACATGATTTCAACTGCAAAAAAGAAAGAGAAATCCGTTAGCATCAAAGAAAGAATTAAAGAAGCTTCATACCTAAACTAGTCGACAGCCGGGTGCGAATCAGGCTTAAGCCAAAGATATAAAGGGTGTCTTCCAACAGCAACTTATAGATGTTGTACTTCTGACCGACCAACATTAAAGCTGCATTCAGGTAGTCCGATCAGCTCTTGTAGCTCTTCAAACGAGGCTAAGGCACCACTTTGAGCTGCCAGTGGGTCGGGAAGTCTGGCCGCTCGAGAAGGCGCATGAAGAAAAAATATTCTTTCCAGTACTTGTTAGAGGTCGACATCTTGTCGAAGAATACTAAATCGACTCAAGACTGGAAGAGGAAAGTCTCCGGATCGAACAATTTAGGTAATAAAAATAATGAAAGATCTGAGGGTAAAGGGAATGTCGTGCAGACGAAATAGGATAATGACTCCGCACAGTAACCTAAAGGAGTTAGGCACTAATTGAGGAAGGGAAATGCAGAAATACTTACAAACGGCTGGAATAAAGGGGTGGAGTGAAAATCGCGGACCGGCGATGAACTGATCCTGGAAGAAGTAGATACAACCGGTCGACAGAGAATTAGGCCGATTGGAGAAAGAAGGCAGAACGATCTGATGATAGGAAGGAATCTCGAAAGCATCTCTCAAACTCTCAGTGCCACCTCTATCGAACCTAAACTCCATGGAGGTATACCAGAGCCCAGAGACGGAGGCAGACGGTTGTAAGGAACTTGCCATCGCAAAAACAAAAACGAAGAGGTTGAGGGGAAGAAATGCGATCGAAGAGGGAAAAAGCTACTGAAGTATCACCGGAATACAAGAAGGTAGGCCGAAAAGCTTCAAGACGGGTACAATTGGAAAAAACTTACTGGAAAGAGGTCGTCGGAAAGAAGCGCGTAGGATCGTCGGAGAATATGGGTCGCACAGGAGCAAAGGAGAACGCCGACATAAACGCTCGAAGACGGAAGTGTACAGGAGGAAGGCGACGCTGCAGGCTTATAAGCCTCAGGGTAGGCCGATCGGAGCCGTCTGATCTAGGTCGCGGAAACTCAGGCCAAGATCTCACCATCGAATTTGAATCGTCAAACGTCACATCACGCTTGTCACGTCAGGCGTGCGGCAGCATCAAGCGTGACATGTGGCGTCTCGCCACAGGTTGACATTTAATGACGACATGGAAGCGCGCTCGGCCTTAATGCGTAGAGATTTGCACGATTTCCTAGAAATCTAGAAAATCAAGGCGGTCAACGCTTGGAAGTCATTTGCCGACCGGACGAGCAT
Source organism: Zingiber officinale (assembly GCF_018446385.1). Taxonomy (NCBI): domain Eukaryota; kingdom Viridiplantae; phylum Streptophyta; class Magnoliopsida; order Zingiberales; family Zingiberaceae; genus Zingiber; species Zingiber officinale. The sequence continues at coordinate 89,455,780 of NC_055997.1, read as the reverse complement.
GCTCCGATCGGGAAGAAAAAGGCCCGATCCGAGATCACCTTTGACTCGGCCATGAGCCGAGCACCCAACGCTCATATAAGAGGACGACAAAGGGAGCAGTATGTAGAAACCGGACCGAGCGGCTCTTCCGCTCCGACTAGCAGCAAACTCAACATCAGCCGAGCATGAATACAATGGACTTCCGACCGAGTGGATATCCCGCTCGGCCCAGCAATAGAGCATGTGGACAGTGGACTTCCGGCCGAGCAACTATTCTGCTCGGTCGACGACAGACAGTACGCGAACAGTAGACTTTCGACCGAGCGACTATCCCACTCGGCCCGACAGCAGACAGCACGTGGACAGGGGAGTTCCAGCTGAGTGACTATTCCGCTCAACCAAACAACAGACATAGCAAGCTATCTTTTGATATCCTTTTGGGAGCTAGTGTCGCTGACAAGCGGCATGATCAGACAAAGGATCGTACGACGGAAGCTTCTACTGTCATTTTAGAAATATGCTCGGTCTATTAAGATACTGTGTCAGGGACACTTTACTGATGAATTTTTTCAAGGAAAACTTAAGGATACGTGCCCATCTTAGGAAGCGTGCACGCACGCTACAGGAGCTCTATATAAAAGGGGTCCAAGCATCGGTGGAGGTATAGGCAATATTTTACTGTTGCGCTACAGTCTTCTTGTTGCTCCGCTCTTTGCTTCTTCTTCTTCGCCGGAAACTGACTTGAGCGTCGGAGGGTCATCGCCGGAGACCCTTTCCCTGGCTCGGCACTAACACTGTTTGTATTGCAAAATCGGAGCAAAGTCCACAGGAGATCAGCGGGAGCGCCACATCCCCAACATCCATTTCATCGACCTTCGAACAAGATCAACACTATTGCATGAATTTAACACACCCTTACCCGATTTATGGGTGGTCTTTTGGCTAAGATTAAATGTAGTATTTGTTTTATAAAATTTACGTATATTTATGTATTATATTACACACACAACATGTATACACGATCTCCCGGTTAAGGTAACGACTTGGGCATGGCCAACTCCCATAGTATGACGGGCGGTGTGTATAAGATCCGAGAACAAATTCACAATCATATGATTGACTGGCGATTACTAGCGATTCCGACTTCATACAGACAAGTTACAACCTGCAATCCGAACTGAGGACTGGTTTTTGAGGTTAGCTCACCCTCACAAGATCGCGACCTTTTGTCCTGGCCATTGTAGCACATGTCGCCTAAGGCATAAGGGGCATGATGACTTGACGTCATCCTCACCGTCCTCTAGCTTATCACCGAGAGTCTATTCAAGATTCCAAACTTAATAGTAGCAACTAAACACAAGGATTGTGTTCATTGCCGGACTTAACCCAACACCTTATAGCATGAGTTGACAACAAACATACATCACCTGTTCCACATTCCTAAAGACACCCCTCACTTTCAAGAAGATTCACAGCATATCAAACCCAAGTAAGATTTTTCACTTTGCATCGAATTATATATATACACAATGTCATTATCAAATTGCTATGAATACCTGAAAACAAATCAATTGCCCCACAAGAGTTGATACCACCTCCAATCCCTACGCTAGGATAAAATACTCCATATTTTACCATGAAACCAACAATACTAGACCACTTAGAATAAACAATATCACTTTTTACTCCAACAAATTAGTAAAATTGCTAAACTGATGCCAGCTAAAAATAATAAAAATTAAATAAAACAAAAACAAAAACAAATTATTAACAATGATATACGATAATTGTTATTTTGCCAATTAAAATGATAAAGAAGATCAATCAAAACACACTTGTAATACTGGCTGCAGTGCTGTTGTTTGCATTGGAGCACTATATGAATAATAAACATCTCAATTGCAACAGTTGGAATCCTCTTAAGTAGAAATGATTCATAAGGCAAACAGTATCGTGCTAAACTAATTGAATTTTACTACGAGTAATCAAACTGGGAATGAAATCCTAAAATATACACTATCTCAGATCGTATCGGCTAAACAATCAGCGGGACTCCATGAGTATGTATAAAGGTTTACCATGTAACTTCTCACGACCCTGCACAACAAGTTGCAAACTCTAGTAATAAGATATCGGATTAGATGCTAAATAGCTTTTACATAATCAAATAGCATTTGAAAACCTTTGCGGTACAATCTCAAAAAGGTTCCATAAAGAGAACAGAAAACATTAATGAAGAGATTATGTAGAACAAACCTTGAGTTCTGGAAGTTCAATCACACATGCACATTCAACCACCTCTGCCCCAGCTCGCTCTGCAGGAAGGAAAAGTTGAACAGAGACGATTAGTGGTAAGAAGGGAAAACTCAATGTTCAAACATGAGAAAAATATCATTCACAGACAAGTTCATATGTCAATGGTTGAGCCTGACTGTCTTTTTTCTTTTCTTTAACTTCAAGTAATGAAATTGTATAATGTGTTCCTCTTATCTTAAGAGTAATTTACTTTGGAATGCCTATAAATCACACCGACTCGTTGTTCTTGGTAACTGAGCATGCAATCTATTTCATAAGGATTTTCCATACGGACCAAGTAAACTTATGGCAGCACAGAGAGTTCCACCAGTAGCAATCAAATCATCGACAACTAGAGCACGTTCACCAGGTTGGACTGCCCCAACATGCATTTCAAGGCAATCAGTGCCATACTCGAGTATATAGTTCTCCGAGATCACTTCACCTACACATTGTACAAGGACCCAGCAGTTCAGTAAAAGATGGCATATAAATATAAATTATAAAATTGCAATCTCCAAGTTGAAACTAGAAAATAATGCCCACTTCAGCAATTTTTATCATACATGATACTTTCTCATTGGACTACTATCTTACTATGCCCTTTGGTTGAACAAATGCGTAACGTATCTAATCTATCGATGCAAAGTTAATTTTAATCTGTGCCAAATTTCTTCCAAGAACCACTGCCTTTGATTTAGTTGGAATTACTAATCTACAAAAATGAAAAATGCATTTTGGATCACTTCTGATTTTGTGGGGAAAGTTGGAGCTTGTAAAAGGAATAGATAACAAATATTGATAAGTTATCGTTTTCTGCAATTCAATCAAACTGTGAAGGATAATTGTGATAACATAATTGGTGGCAATTATAAGTACATCAATATCTCCTTTCTATTCACTTAAGCTACATAAAAACTCTCTTCCTCTTCTTACTCTCTAAAATTTATATGAATTCCATCGTCTTTTGATGAAATGATTATCCACTATCCTTGTGCAGTAAAAAGAATGGAAGAGTTAGAGTTATATTCTTAGATAGATTCCTACAAACAAGACAAGTTAATAAATTGCTATGAAGCGACAGATGGCACTCGATCCTCATTGTGTTCTTTGTGCCAGGAATGATTTCCACACTGAAGAAAGTTCTACTTACCTATGCATTGTCTGTGGCCTTGCTATAACACAAGATATAATGTATCCTTGCTTCAACCATGGTCGACCACATTTTCTGTAAGTTGGCCAATGTTAAAAGGGTGGCTTTTGGGAGAGGAAACACTCATCCCAGACGGGTTGGTAGGGTGGAGCACCGTACTCCCGGCTTGGCCTTTTCATTGCCAGATTGGACAAGTGTCAAAGCATCATTCTTCTTCAATCCTAAGGCTCAAGTAACAGATGTGGATTTCTTTCAGCAAGCATTCTTTAGTTTCATCTTCCTCTCTCAATATTGCAGCTATTATTCCTTGAGCTGCATGTTTTCCTATTTGTTGCTTGGTCTTTCTTCTTGCTTGTCAGTGTGTTTTGACATCTGTATCATTTTGGTGTCAATGTATCCTAAAATTATTATTATCTATGCAAACAGGTGAATGTTTATTCTCCCTTACACTGTTCTAATAAAATAAAAAGATAATGAACTAAGTGGCCTCAAATCATCTGTCACACCGTAAACCATTCATCAGTCTACAATTTCTGTGGGAGATGGAAAGAAAAGGGTCAGGCCATTTTACAAAAAAAAATGACCTCAAGCTGATCGATAAAGGTGATGAAGCAAGGAAACAAGATGGCTAATTCCATGCAGTGAACTTATCCAGATTTACTAAATAATTTATTATTCATGCAGGTAAAACAAGCACTATCGGATGAAGATAAGTCAGATGACTGATGCCGAGATCAACTAGTGTCCATCCATAATCCATGCAAACCCATACATAGTGCATATATTATTATATTGTAGTATACTGGAGTTGTGTAATTCCAACCAAGAGCTACACATCTTCATTTCTCAAATTTCACAAGATGGGATAAAATGGATATATACAAAGAATATCACAAAATGTGTATCTATTGTGTTCAAAAATGTTTTTACTTTGCATATGTTTGTGAAACGTGAAAGTACCTGGCAATTTTCTTGGCTTTCTTAGTGGAATAAACTTTGCCCCTATAGCTAAAGCAATTGGCGGGCCAAATATCAAGCCTCTAGCCTCAACTCCTGTCATATTAAGAAATATCATATTAACTTTGCTCCAAAACCAGAATCAAGAAGAAGAGATGAAAAATTACATAGGAAACAGATATTATATGGTTGTAGATAATAAAATCCAAGACAGTGCTTCTCAGACTTTGAATAGCTAGAAAATGTTTGATCTAATGAAATATACTATAAATTGAATAAGATGAAAGTCTGTGGAGCTTTAGCTCAATCAGAAAGTTGCAAGAATCCATTCAAAAATACTCTGCATGACCAAAATTGTCATTGTTATTTCCCTTGAAACGCGAAATCATTACAGTTAGACACTAGTTAACCATAACTCAGTGCAACTGCAATCGTCCACGCCTTAATTCCAGATTCAAACTCAGATTCCTTTTTCCTGCCAAGTAATAGAGAAAGAAAATACCAATCAAGTACCGGGTGAACTCTAATAGACTACTAGAGGAAGGAACAAAAAGATATAAGCTGACTGGTGATTAATCCACTTCATTCACAAGAGATGTAACTCCAGCCTGACATTGAATTGAAATCATGAGCAACACATGAAAGTCTTTACGCTCTTTACCACTCAGAAGAAATATTTTATAAATATTTACAGTACAAAGATGCCTCTTTGTTAGCAACAAACCAAAAAATCTAGGATATAGGTGCTAAATTTCCTGTTTGTCTAACATCCTAATGAAAAAAAGGGAAATATCTTAAAATTGTCATTGCCACATCATCTATTGTCTTTAAAAGTTAATATTATATTTTGGTTGAACAACCTGAAATCTCCAGGAGGATGGACAGCATTTGTTGTATTACAATGTCGTCTCTTACTTTTAGATTTTGTGTTCTTTGATATAAAGAATATGGACTTCTTTATCTCATAATCTGCTCTCCAAGGTCCTTGCATGTCCAGAAATACATTAATAATTGATAGTACAGATGTTTAGTAATCACATCAGTACAGTTAGCATTTCCAATTGATGTTATCCATAATATGAGCCAAATATACACAAAAGTACTTATCTGGCATAAGAGTCTGGCTAGCAACAATATCAAATCTGGTTTGACCTACTAATTCCTAACACTAAAAAATATAGTTGAGGCAATATCACACCAAAGATAGATTAATATCTTTTTATTACAAGTACTTTATCATGCTTACCTCCTGTTTTCAGTTTATTATGCAGAAACTGGTGTCTACACTAAAGAAGGGCTAATAATTGAAGGAAATCAGACATTTTTTAAAGCATATAGTTGAGAAAAAAAGAAATACACTAATTACTTCAATATAAACTAAAAAAACACTTGATGCACATCATAGTTTCTTGTTTAGATTTTTCCATACGACACTGAGAAAACTATATAGTATGATTTTCAGATAAATATTTTAAAATGATTTGGTCCCTTAAGGATAGAGATAAAACCATCTAATCTAGATGGAACTAAATCAGATAATATCAGCTTATCATGGTAAAACTTGTTCTAAATTTCACTAGGCAAAGCTAGGTGATAGAATTTGTTTTTTCAGCTAAGCAAGAGAAAACTCCACGCAACTGCAAGTGGAGCCTAATATGGAATCATCACAACTTCCATTTCCATCCAAAAAGATGTGGCTGCGAGTGTTTTCTTCTTCTAATTTCCATCTTTGGTTGTCCTTCCTATGAATACTCGATCCTGTTGCACACTGTTTCAAATTAGAAAGTGTCGCTCACAATTGAGGAACAAAATCAATCCAAGATCAGCAATGTTTTATTATCTGAGGACAGCAAATGAGAATAACAATTATATTCCCCACATCCAAGGGCTGCAATCTCAAGCATAGAACTCTCCGCAAATGCTGTTGGTTCACAATCATACCTACCAAATCTAAACAGCTAAGGAAAGGAATGGGTAACAGAAAAATAGAATATGGAGGTCCATGAAACAGTGGGAAAAGCTTTCACCCGTTTACATCGAAGTGGGGACCGAGGAGCAAGGTCAGCGTGAGTAGAAGCAGGCCTGACTCCACCTCCACAAACCAGCACAGATTCGGCATACAGAAAAGAAACCATGAGCGCGGCAGGGCGTCGTCCGCTGCTCGCTGCTCGCTGCTGGTCTACTGTAACATGGCCAGTTTCATGCAGAGCCTAAGTCAAATACAGGCGCCCTACCACTGCCCAAAAGGCGACTCGAGACTCCAAAAAGGAACCATCTTTTTCTCCATCGAAATCGATGATCGATTTTTGAAGAAGAAAAGGGAGAAAAGTCTAAAGCAAAAAAAAGGAGGCCCAGAACCGACATTTCTCACGATACTGATGGGCGACGAGCATTAATGCGGAGGGAGGGAGGTAGCCAACAAAGACTAATGCGTCATTAAAAAGCGGAAGAAAAACAGCATTGTGTTGTGTTGGAGGTACTAAGGAGGAAGAACTCACCAGCGACGACGCAGATGTCCCTTCCTGTGTACCGCTCCACGAACAAATCGACCGTGTCCTTGAACGCTTTTGGATCGAGCAACAGCGTGGTGATGTCTTGGAACATAATCCCTAGTTACATGCATTAGATTGTAGATGAACTAAGCGGCCATGGACACACCAAAATGCGAAAATTTTAACATCCCAAGCTTCGAAATCTACGACAAAGAAGAACGGAGTGCCAAAAAATCGTAATTTTTCCCACTCGACACCCAAGGAACAAAAAGGGCGAGGATGTCGAAAGTAAAGAAACGAAAAACACGACCTTTAAGGACGGAAAAACCCCGAAACCTCAAACGCGAAAAAGAAAACACAAAGACGGATTCTCAAAGACGCCTCAAACCACCAAGCTGCAAGGAAAGGCGAGACCTTTCTTGGGGAAGTCAGGCACCACGCGGATGCAGGAAACGATGCGCGGAATGCGCGGGTCCTGCTCCTTCTCCTCACGAACCGCCATCTCTCCCATGCAGAACAGCTACCAGCCTCAAGCCTCCCTTCCCTCTCCCTCTCCGGCTCTCCCACTCTCCCAGACCCTCTCGCAGGAAGAGCGCCGAGCGAGCGCGCCTGCGAAGAGAAGCCAAAGGAAGCGAGAAGAGGAGAAGAGAGAACGAGGAACGGATGAAAGAAGGCCAAATAAATAAAAAAGGCTCCTTGTGCAGTTAATAAGCAGAAGGAATGGGGCTTAAAACTAAAATATAAATTTAAAATACAAAATCAAAATTATTTTTTAAAACAAAAAAAATGATGAAAAGAAAAAGAAAATGTATGCTATTCCTCACCCCTGCAAGTCTACAAGAGTCTCTTTCCATGTTTCCCTCTAAATAATTTTCAACTTTTTTCCTTTTTTATTTTTATTTATTTTAATATATTCATGAAGTTTTTAATACATCTCTGTTTGAGTGACTGGCATACATCACCTGGTTGCCATTAAATGTCAAGTCTAGTTCTCTTCTCGCTGGTTGGTTTTAGGGTTTAGGGGGGTTTAGGGTTTGAGACTCTTCCGGCTCTATTAATCTCTAGTAATGTCATGTCTACTCAATTCATCTCCTCTCTAGGCAACAGCTATATAAGTTATATATTGACCAATTTTTATTTTCATTTTTAAAGTTACTTTTTAGTTTTAAGAGTTAGTTGGGCATTCTCTCTCTCTTTTTTTGTTTTTCATTTTTTATTTAAAATGGCATTTGGTTAATTGTTTTATTATAGGAGTTTTGGAGTTGACATGTGAGATAATTAGAGCGGTCAGATGGATCAATTCATGACGGGACGGGTCGATCCGTGGTAGGTTAACCATTTGGTGGGACCGGGCGGGTCAATCCGCCAACTTGGTCGATTGGGAAATTTCTAACCCAACTCATTCTAAGACGGGTTACGAGTTTGACGGGTCAATCCGCGGGCCCATCAAAAATTTTTAAAAAAATTAAAAAATATTTCATATCTTCAACATTTTACTTCGAAAAAGTTTTCTATATTTAAATGTATACATAAACATGCATTTTAAATATAAATGAACACAAACGAGTACTTATGTTGGATGAAAAATGTTATTTTTATTTCAAAATTATAACAAAGAAAGATAATAAATTAGCCTAAAACTTAACTTAGATGTGTTTTTCAACCCGCGGGTCAACCTAAGTCCAAGCGGGCCGACCCGCGTGGGTCGCGGGCCTAGGCGGGTCGGCCCACAGCGGACTTGGGTTGATAAAATTCCAACCCAACCCGTTTAAATTATTTGACGGGACGATCCAACCCGATAGATCCAACTCAAATTGATAACTCTAGATATAATAAATGAGATTTTTTTTTTATTAAAATATCCTTCTATATCCTCCTCTATTAATATTAAATTTACCATTAACTTTGAAGAAAATTGTCAGTGAGTTGAATATAAAATTTTATTGTAAAATTATTTTTAATTAATTGTGTGTTAGAAAATGCAATGCTTACATACCAATAAGTCAATAAATCAATCTAAAAGTAAATTGTTAGGATTTTCAATAAAAAAAAACTTCTACGATAGATGAAGCCAAATGAATCGACGAAGATGACATGTCATGTAAAGCAACTTAGGTCTTCTAGTCTGTTCTTTGCAGATTAGAAAAGAGGTCACTTAATGACGTCTACCTGTAAAATAATTTTAAAGGATTCATTTAAGATTTAATGGACCAAATTAGACGACTATAAAGCCTTTTTGATGGGTTTCAAGTGAAGATTTCTTCATCTAAATTGTTGTTTACCCATCATTCGACAAAATATTATCGGCTCGATTAACACTTGACTGGACTCGTAAAAGTGCCATAGGCTTGTTAAAGGTGTGCTAATGATATAGGTCATAAGGATAATGTTTGCCCAATTTAGAACTATCAAGTCAAGGGATACTAAAAATGGAATATTAAGCGACAAACTACTTTGAATTGTATTTGTAATTAATCACTCAATTGTCTTTTTCTTTATCTAGTCTACCCTCGTGTATTGTATTTAGTATTGTCAAATACAAATAACATCAATTGAAAGACCATCAAAATTCAGTATTATCGGTTCCAATATTTTATATATTCTCATCCTAATATTTATTAGAATAAATACTCATCCAAATACTAATTAGGTCAATCCATTGGAGCATAGATAATAGAAATTATATTATTCTATTACTTTGTTGTATTGGGTGATTGATAATGGAAAAAAAGGTGAAAAATGGGGGCATCATTTCAATGTCCAAAAGGGATAAAATACCAATATATCCTTTATTTTGAATAAAATTGGATATTATAAAGAGTATGCACACGCGACGCGTGCAATATAATATATTGAAATCAATCATTAGGATAAAATACCTAACTTTTGAAAATCTGAATTATTTGAGTCTTTGAAAATCTAAATAAGTGTCACCCTTACGACTTCCCTATGAAAAAAATTAATTTAATTTAATATTATATTTATCTTAGTAAAAAAATTAAGAAAAATATATTTTTTAACATTGTCGTCCTAAAATATTTATAAAAACTTCTTTGATATAGTGTTGTCAATTCTGAGATGTGGGACTAAAGAGAACTATATTTTTTTATATAAAACAATCAGAAAAAATTAATGATGAGAAAAATTCATAATAATATGCCACAGCTGAGTTTCGAACTCTAGATGACTGATTATTTCACTTGTGGAATTACTAATAAACTTTGAAATTATTTTTAATGTGAATAAAAAAAAGATATTAACGTAAATTCATTTTAGACTTCATCAAAATTAGTTAATAAAGGAGAAATTTTTTTTAATATAATAATAATAATAATAAAATTATTATTATTATTATTATTATTCAATTCAATTCAATACGGTTGACTTAGTTCAACACAAAGCAACTATACTCATTCATGCCGAGAGACTAAAGACAACAACACGAGCCATGCCTAATCCAGCCTATCACAAATCATAACGTACTCATCCTAACCCGACACCTAAATTGGACCAATCAAGTCCATATCACATCTGATCCGGTCAATCTATTACTAAAGTGAAAGGAATGTCTCACCTAACTCTATCCTTATGCCTTATCTAATCCTAAACTATCTAAATAGGAACGAAATAGACCTTTAATATTGGCAATATGCGCCCTGCGGCGGTCTTCAAACTCACAAAGTGGTTTTACCCCACCAAAATGGGCGATCCTTTACAAAATGGAAAGATATGGTTGCATGATATCCAATAAACAAACAAACTCAACCAAAACAAAACAAAAAAAAAAAAAACTTTGGCACAGAATAAATATGCAAATCGAATTACAAAATAATTAAATGGGGGGCAATTGGCTTTTCCTTTCATTTTTATGAAAAGAGCCTCTCACCCCCATCCATTCATTTATAAAATGATATAGTTATGATATTATTATCTTATGTTATACATGTTGGTATAGTTAGTCAATGATCAAATTTAAATTTTAATAAATAATAAATAAATTAAAGTTATATATATTATAATTTAATATTTCTATCAAGTGTATAGAACTTGACTGATCCGACACCAGGTTGAAATCCAACTGGATCTGGAGGACCTGATAGCTGATAAAGAAGTCCAGATAGGTCAAAAAGTGACCCGATATTTGACGAAAATTCTGACTGGTCTGCAGAATATGACAACTGGTCGAAGTTCAGTTGAGTCTGCGGATCTAACAACTGGCGGGAAGACCTGGTAGATTAAAGTAGAGTCAAACGATTCTGCATGGTAAGTAAGATAAGTCACTGAACGGGAGTGTTCCAGTAAGGACGAGTCTCAATTAGGGATTTTAGTCGTAGGTCCAGTTTAGATCTATTTTAGAAACTTAGATTGAGACTGTGACTAGATTCTGATTATAGAAATTCATAATCTAATTAATACTGTTATTTTATAATTGTGCTAACTTTATTTGATAGATTAGATATTTTCTTATTGAACCAACATGTTTTACAGGAGCAAAACTAAATATGAAGACTTGAGTGAACAGTACTCAAGGCGCCTCCTATGCTATTGAAGGCGCCTCAAAGGCTATGGTCGAAGTCCCCACTCAGAAGGGCATGGAGGCGCCTCCCATGCGGATGAGGCACCTTGAAGCTTGGCACTGGAGGCGCATTAGAGAGCTTTGAAGGTGCCTTCACTCGGGTAAGGCGGAGGGGTTCGTTGATGATAAAAGTTGCTTCTTCAGGAATGAGTTTAGGGGTTGAACGCGCCTCCAGTGGCATTAGAGGCGCCTCCAATCCTCTTTAAAAGGGTTGTTCGACCAGCACTTCAAGCACACCTCTTCTACAAGCTTCTGCGCAATTGTTCGACGTTCCGACTACTCCGACTTCATAGTATTGTTCTGCTACAACATTGTTATGTCTGACTACTACAGACAGACCATCACCGACACACAAGCGCTCTCATTTTGACATCTTCGTGTTAATAACTAGTTTTAAATTTATGCTTACTCTACATATTTGTAAAAGAAAATTGTAGGATTATTACACTTTCCTATTCGTTTCTTTGTATTTGATCATTCTCCAGGCAGTTCTGAAAGAGGATTTAGTTGATTATCCATCGATAAGTCCGAGGAATATGGGTCTTAGAGTAGGATTACCGAAAACTCCGAATCAAATAAAATTACTTGTGTTCATGTTATCTTCTTTCTCTCTTCTCGTCTTTTCTCCTGCATACTTATAAACCCAAAAGGAACAAGTTTTTTTTAAAAACGCATGATTCACCTTCCCCCCCCCCCCCCCCCTTCCCTCATGTGCATTCGATTCTACAAGTGGTATCAGAGAATTAGCTCTGAATTGGTGCAACCACCAATTAAGCAAGGGTTTATATAGGATCGAGACATGCTAGAGGAAGGTGAATAGCACTCAGGCTTTTTTGCACTTTTGGAAAACACAAAATAAACGCAGCGAAAATAGTAAGCAAAATAACGGAAGTAAAACAATCGCTAACACGTGCTGGTTTACTTGATTCAGAGCCTTTAATGACTCTTACTCCAAGGCTCACGATCGTTAATCACTTTCGTTGGGCAATCCACTATCAGTTCGAATATTGCAAGTATATTGAACTATAACTTTGCATTAAGTAAAATATACAACAACTAAGGATCCGGAAAGTCACACTTTCGGTCGTCAGAGTCGTAGGATCGTCCTTGAAGCAGTGCACAAGCGAAGGATTGCGAGAATGAGTTGTTGTTGATGCACTACTCAAAGAGGGCATTTATAAGCCGTTGAAGGTGCCTTCAACCTCCTTGAAGGTGCCTCTAGCTCGGATCTTATCCCCACATATTCGGTCGTCGATAACATCCTCTTTCCACAAATTTTATCTCTTCGAAGACGCCTTCAAGTGCATGGAAGGCGCCTTCCATCCCAACTCCAAGGCGCCTTTAGGCACCTGGAAGGCGTCTTCGTACCTCTCCACGTGGGCTTTCCGCCATGCCTTCTGAGGCACCTCTAGCACCCTTGGAGCCGCCTTAAATACTGTTCATCAAAGCCTTTTATGTCATTTTCACTCTTTGCCAGATACGTTACCAAAAATACCCTGCAAAACAAAGTTAGCACCATACATAATGATTAATAGAACTGTTTGACAGTCTCCAGACTGTCCAGATCTGACTTTCAAATTTTTCATAAATCCTAGGTCGAACAAACACCTACTATTCCCCCAATAGGGAACACGTCCTTACCTACTCCTTTCAGGAGAAGTTACCTTTTGCCAGACTAGTCCTCTATACCGTCTGGACTTTTAATTAGCGTGCGAGACGTCAGGACTTCATGTTGAACGTCCGATCCCAACCCGTCTAGTCTTCCACCCGGTGTACGCGACCCGCAGGATTTTCACCTAGAGTCCTTGACTCTAGGATTTCATCCAACGTCCTTGACCCGCCAAGGCTTTGTCCAGCCCCTGGACCAGGACTTCGATGTCTAACCGCAACTAGAACTTTCTACCTACCTAGAATCCAATAGGACTTTTGCCTAAGATAACTTAGGACTTTCCTACAAGCTCAGTCACACTTGCTAGACAATAAGATAACTTAACTTTGAACTCTTTTCCATAATCAAATCGTCTGGTACTCCCTGCACTAACAATCTCCCCCTTTTTTTTTATTATGACAACCTAATTCAAAAGTTAAGTAAAATATATATATCAATAAAAAAAAAGGCAGTCTGGTGCACGAAGCTCCCGCTATGCAGGGTCCTAGGGAAGGATCCATTGTACGCAGTCTTATCCTGCTTTTTGCAAGAAACTATTTCTAGAATTCAAATTCGTGATCTTTTGGTCACAAAGCAACAATTTTACCGTTGAGCCAAGGCTCCCCTTCAAGTAAAATATATATCAATATATAGAAAAAAATGCAACATATAGCAAAAGTTAAGAGATTCATTCATAAAGAATTAACTTTTTCTTGTTTAACTTGTTCTTGTTAACTCCCTCTTAATCCCTTAACTTTCTCTCCCTTTTAACTTTTGAATATTCATAAAGAATTAACTTGTTCTTGTTAACTCCCCCTTAATCTCTTAACTTTCTCTCCCCCTTAACTTTTGAATATCTTCTCCCCCTTTGACATATATAAAAAATAATTTAGGGAGGAAGAAATACCTAATTTCAAGAGCTAATGTTTTAGCTTTTCAAGTACTTTGAAAAATACTTTGTCTTTGAAAAATACTTTGGAACAAAACTTTTTTTTGAGATATTAAAATTTTTTATTTTAAAAAACTTTGAAAAGGAGGGTGAAAGAGAAAAAAAATCAAATAAGGAGTTTAACATAGCTAAAAACTTGTGAAAAAAAAGCTTTTGAACAATACTTAGTTTTTAGAAGGAACTTGACTAAAAATATAGTTTTTGAAAGTTTTTCAAAAATTTATAGCTTTTAATTTAACAAAACTTCGCCTTTGTGTAGAGCCTTGAAAGAAATTTTTAAAAGGATACCTTAAGGTTTTGAGAAAATAAAAAACTTGACTAAATTCTTAGATTTAAAAAACTTTGTCAAGTACTTAGCTTTTGAGAATTTTCACAAAAACTTAATTAAAAATATTTTTTTCAAAACTTATTTTTTGAAAAAAAATATTTAAACTTACTTTTTCAAAAATATTTAAATTTACTTTTTCAAAAATATTTAAACTTTCAAAAATAGTTAAATAAAAAAAACTTAACTTTCTTTTTGAAAAATACTTTAACATTTGAAACTAAATTAACTTCTTTTTCTCCCCCTTGATTAATGCCCAAAGAAAAATTAGGCAACTTATTTAAGTTTGGAAATTTTAGAGTCCAAGCATAAAAATTAAGAATATATTTAAAATAATCATTTAATTTCCTGATTTTCCATCTCACCCTTTATAAGTTGTCAAATATGTCAAGTTTATGAGTTTGTGTGAGATAGAGTTCGGTTAATTTTGAAGTTAATTTTGAACTTTAAAAATTATTAAGTCTAAATTTTTAAATTATTTAAGTTTAAGTTTGTATAAAGCATTTTAAGTTTGAGTTTCAAAATAATTAAGTTTGAATTTTTCAGAATATTTAAATTTGAATAATTAAATTTTAAAATTTTTAATTAATATTTGAAAGTAATTAATTTATAATTTAAAGATTAATTAACATCTGAAAATAATTAAGTTTGAATTTTTCAGAATATTTAAATTTGAATAATTAAATTTTAAAATTTTTAATTAATATTTGAAAGTAATTAATTTTATAATTAATTTATAATTTAAAGATTAATTAACATCTGAAAATAATTAAGTTTGAATAATTAAATTTGAAGTTAACTGAAATTAATTAAAGTTTTGAAATTAATTAAGGTTTTGAAATTAATTAACATTTGAAAGTCAATATGATCTTGAAATTAATTAACATTTTGAAATTAATTAAGATTTTAAAATTAATTTTGAATTTGAATTAGGTTAGACTAATTCTCAATTTAAACCTAAATTCATCTCACCCTTTCTAAATTTTCAATCAAGAAACCTTATGAGTTTTGTGAGATGATTAATTTAATCTTTTAATTTAAATTCAAATCTAAGGATTGATTTACACTTGAGTTAGACTAAGGTTTGGCAGTAAGTCAATTAAACATTCATTTTAATAATTGACTTCCAGGCTATGACGAGGCACTAGACCTTCTTGGATATTGAAACAATAACCACTTCTAGACAAAGCCTTTTAAAGAAATTAAATGTTTAATTTTCTTTCTAAGAATTCTTGGTCTAACTAAACAAGTGTCGATCAAACTTAAGTCCTTATCTATCCTAATCTATGTATGCATAAGAAAAATAATAAATCAAACATCAATCAGGTTTATCTAATGAAAATGGTCTTTTTATTGGCTCCCCCCCGGATCATAGCATCAATAAAGTCTATCAAGGTAGTAGATTTGATCCTTGGGAATTCAATATTGATCAAGTTTAACTTGATTAGTTAGGTTAGACTTGGGGACTCATGCTTGGACTAGGTTCTTAGTTGATCGATTCACTAACGATAGGTATGATCTGAATATTTGTTCTACCTTATATCTGAGTCCGGATCGATTATATACGACCCTTTATTTTCTAAGAATCATATCAAGATTCTTGAAACACAAAGTGAACTGTTCCAATGAGTCCTTGAGTTCTTTGACTTGAGTTTTTAAATTAGAATTATCTTCTTCAAGTTGGTGGACTTGAGTTGAGGTCCCATCTTGAACTTGTTCAGTCAAAGAGCTTGGGTTAGTCTCCTCCTTAAGGGATTCAATCTCCTTTTTGAGTGACTTGACCGAAATATTAGACTTAGCTAATTTTCTTAATAAATATTCAATTAAGTTTTGTAATTTATCTACTTGAGTACCAATGACCAACGAACTTATAATGTTGTTTGGCCCTTTGGAAATAGATACAGATTCATGGCTTCTTTCAGACTCGATTTCTAATTCAGCTCCAGTTTCGAACTCAGACTCGGTTTCGACAATGTACGCTTGTGCTGGTAGAGCAACGAAACTTACTTGTGTTCTTCGTCCGACACTTCTGAGGATTCGGACCACGTTGCTTTCAAGGTCTTCCTTCTTCTTTGCTTCTGGTTTTGACATTCAGGTTTGATATGTCCTTCTTGTTGCAGTCGTAGCAGGTGACTTCAGACTTGGCCTTCGTGTTCGATTGAGTTAACTTCTTCTTTTTTTGTACATTTTCATACCTGTTTCATGGCGCTGATTTTTGGTTCCCGCGTTCTACTTGTTTCTACAACCAAAGCAATACCTTTCTCGACTGAGTGTGCATTAGTCTATTTTTGAAGTTCAAATTCTGAAAATAGTTCATCTAGTCTAATTAAAGAAAGGTCCTTAGATACCTTGTAGACATTTACCATTGATGCCCACAATGTATTCCTTGGAAAAACATTTAGCGCGTACTTGATGAAGTCGTAATTCTCTACTTTTTGTCTGATCGCATGGAGGTCGTTCAACAGATCTTGGATTTGGGCATGGAGTTGACTTGCCGATTCACCATCCTACATTTTAATATTGTATAACTTATTTAAAATCAAGTCACGTTTGCTTACCTTAGTGTCAGAGGTGCCTTCGTGCAAGTCAATTAGCTTTTCCCATAATTCCTTGGCGCTATTGAAGGGGTTGACCCGATTAAGCTCTTCTTTGGTTAATCCACATTGAAGAGTCTGGGTTGCCTTTGTATTGGCTTCAATCTTCTTACAGGTTGGTGCGTCCCATTTGTCACACGAAGTTGGTTTTCCATTGCCATCGAGTGAAAGTGCGAAGCCGGTTTGGATGATGATCCACATTTCAACTTGCGTCTTGAGGTGATACTCCATTCGACTCTTCTAGTAGTTGAAATCCTCGTCGGAGAATAGTGGTGGTCATGCAGTGTTGTAACCTTCTTGGTGGGCCATTTAGAAAAAAACTCTTGCAAAAATAAAAACGATGAAACTTGTTCCAAGACTTAGTCTTGGATTAGTAGTGTGGTAGGAAAATAAGGTAATAAATCGGCTTGAATGGTGTTGCATCAATTTCGAGAAAAAATTCAACGAATCGACAAATTTGTTAGGATAGATTATTAGACCAATCCTAACTTATAGCAAAAATTTGAAAATAGAAAAAATGCGTAAGAATTGTACCGATTCAGAGCGACCCCGCTCTGATACCAATTGTAGAATCGAGACGTGCTAAAGGGGGTAGGGCTATAAATGAACCAAGCATTCATGAACAAACTTGGTGTTCAGCTTGATAAGAGTTTGTTTATATTCATTCAATATATACAAGATTAATTAAATAAACAAGCTTGAACAGCTTGTTAAGCTAAACAAACAAGCTTGAACACATATGTATTCAGCTCGTTAACATTCGTGAACAACGTTCATAAAC
This sequence comes from Zingiber officinale, assembly GCF_018446385.1. Taxonomy (NCBI): domain Eukaryota; kingdom Viridiplantae; phylum Streptophyta; class Magnoliopsida; order Zingiberales; family Zingiberaceae; genus Zingiber; species Zingiber officinale. The sequence goes on along the minus strand of NC_055997.1, from coordinate 89,438,031 downwards.
AATGTTCACAAACCATATTCATTAATAAAACTCTTTTTAATATGCTAAATAAAATAAAATAAAATAAAATAAATAAATAAATTTAAATTATCAAACTCAATAATAAATCAAATAACTAAAAGTTCAAACAATTAAACAAGCTTGAATTGAGAGCGTAATAATATCTAAATGAACCAAGCTTGAACCAAACCTAAGGCAAGTTTGAATTGAGAGCTCGATAATATCTAAACGAACCAAGCTCAAGCTCGTAAAAAATAAACTAATCTAAGCTTAAACAATCATTTCAAAAGCTTGGTTCATTTTAAGCTAGACTCGGCTCGACTCGGTTACCTTATCAAACAAATTTGAACACCCCAAAGCTTGGCTCAGCTTGACTTATTTATAGCTCTAAGGGGGGTGAATAACACTCACAGTTTTTTTACACTTTTAGAAAGCACAGAATAACACAGTGGAAATAATAAGAAAAATAGCAAAAGTAAAACAATCGCTAATACGTGTTGGTTTTACTTGGTTCGAAGCCTTTGACAACTCCAACTCCAAGGTTCGCGATCGTCGATCACTTTCGTTGGGCAATCTACTGTCAGTTCAAATATTGCAAGTATATTGAATTATAACTTTGCATTAAGTAGAATATATCGACAACTAAGGATACAGAAAGTCACACTTTCGGTCATCGGAGTCGCGCCGCAGAGTCGTAGGATGGTCCTTACAGCAGTGCACAAGTGAAGGATTACGAGAATGAGTTGTTGTTAATGCACTGCTCAAAGAGGACATTTATAAGCTATTGAAGGCGCCTTCAATCACCTTGAAGGCACCTCCAACTCAGATCTTATCCCCACAACTTCGGTCTTCGATAACATCAGCTTTCCTTGAATTTTATCTCTTCCAAAGCGCCTTCCATCTCAACTCCAAGTCGCCTTTAGGTGCCTGGAAGTTGCCTTCAGGTGCTTGGAAGGCGCCTTCGCACCTCTACGCGCGAGCTTTTGGCCAAGCCTTCCAAGGGCCTCCAACACCTCCAGAGGCGCCTTAAACATTGTTCATCCGAGCCTTTTATGCCCTTTAATTTTCACTCCCTGCAAGATATGTTAGTCCACAATACCAAGCATACCCTCCAAAACAAAGTTAGCACAATACATAATGATTAATAGAACTGTTTAACAGTCTCCGGATTGTCTAGTTCTGACTTTTAGATTTTCCAAAAATCCTAGGTCGAACCAATGGGAAACACATTCTCACCTACTCCTCTCAGGATAAATTACCTTTTGTTAGACCGGCCCTCCAGACCGTCTGGACGTTTGCTCAGCGTCTGAGACGTTAGGACTTCATGCTAAACGTCCAATCCCAACCCATCCAATCTTCCACTTGGTGTCCATGACCCCTGAGATTTTCTAGAGTCATCGATCTAGGATTTCATCCAACGTCCTCGACCCGCCAAGGCTTTGCCCAATTCGCCAGAGTAGGACTTCGATGCCTAACCGCATCTAGGACTTTTTACTTGCTTAGAATCCACTAGAACTTTTACCTAAGACAACTTAGGACTTTCCTGTAAGCTCAGTCACACTTGTTAAATGATCCGGCAGTAAGAATGGGGGACCCCATTTAGCAGAGTCAATGCCGTGAGGAGGGCCAAAGGCTTTGGCCGAGCGAATAAGGAGGGCGACGACCAGCTGAGGCTTCCGAGCGGAAGCAATATACCCCGCCGGAGGCGGGGTTCCGACGCTCATGATGAACAGTAGGAAAGGCCGAGCAGAGGGCCTAAAACATCAACGCTGCGAACAGTCCAGAGCACATGACCCGGAAGCTCCCGCGCGGATCAGAACATCCGATCGGCCGGACGCGAGGAAACGGCCGACCGGTCGGACTATTGACGGGGAGTAAGAAAAGGCAAGGATAGGAACATCTTCTGACAGCAGATGATATGCAGGATCCTAGGACATGGGCTCACTGTCTCATCAAGGACATGGGCTCACTGTCCCATCAAAGACATGCTCACTGTCCCATCAAAGACGTGCTCGTACTGTAGCAGTAAGGAGTCAGGCAAGCTCCTCTGACAAGCCCATACTGGGTATGGGTTGAGGACACGTGTGTGTGCCTCGGTATATGTACATCAGCCTCCTCAGAAGTCTATATAAGGCCTCCACTTCTTCAACCGGAGGTACACGAGTCTTCATCTTTGAGCCACTTCCTTCATCTATTCCCTTGTCTGACTTGAGCATCGGAGGGCCGTCGCCGGGACACCCCTCCCGGCTCGGTTTTGTTGCAGGTTCGCCGGAGCACTCGAGGATTCAGCAGGGAGCGCCACGTCCCCAGCGTTCGTTGACCCCTGGTTCGGACAGGATCAATTTGGCGCCGTCTGTGGGAACGTACCTACATCCGAAAGGGAACAATGGACGAGGCTGGACGACAACACACGGTGACGCTTTCGACGGAAGAACTCGACGCTCTGGTCGAGATGAGGGCCGCCAAACTTATGGAGCTAAAACAGAAAGCAGCCGCCGAGCGGCCGGAGCAACAAGCAACATCTACATCGGGTGGTCGAGCGGAAGCACCTCAAGCCACCGTTGTATTCCATCGGGCCTTATTCCGCACCCCTGAAGTCGTACCAGCTCGGAGAGATAGAGGATCTTCTTCCGACGAAATGCCTAGACGAGACGCCAGAAAGGGGAAAGCTCCCCGAGCGGACTTATCTCCCGAGCGGATTAATCGCCAATTTTCGGAGGCTATTCTACAAGACCCTCTGCCTAAACATTACGCGCCCCCGGCGATCGGCGAGTACAATGGAACAACAGACCCGGATGATCATCTGGGTAAGTTCGATAACACAGCTACGCTCCATCAATATACAGATGGAGTAAAGTGCCGAGTCTTTCTTACAACTCTCTCGGGATCGGCTCAATGGTGGTTTCGGAGGCTGCCGGACGGATCCATCACTAGCTTCAAGGACTTCCGAACAGCCTTCCTCCACCACTTCGCCAGCAGTCGGCGTTATCAAAAGACAAGTGTCAGCTTGTTCGCCATCAAGCAAGAGCCGAGAGAATCACTTCGAGCTTACATCCAGCGATTCAACCAAGTGGCGATGGATATTCCAACGGCCACATCGGAGACGATGATGAATGCCTTCACGCAAGGCCTTGTGGACGGGGACTTCTTCCGGTCGCTCATCCGAAAGCCGCCCCAAGGTTATGATCATATATTGCACTGGGCCAATGAATATATCAACGTGGAGGAAGCGCAGGCAGCTAGGAAGAAAGAAACACCAACCGAACGGGCTCCTCCTGCCGAGCGGAGACCCTTGGCCGCTCATCAACCGCCAAGAGGACCGAGGGCTGAAGCAATCCGATCCCCCCATGCCTACAAGAAGTGGCTGCCGCTCGGCTCAAGCCAAAGAAGAGATGGACCCTAATGTTCTGCTCCTTCCACCGGACGGACACGCACAACACGAGGGATTGTCAAGTCTTCCCTTCGTAATCCTGTCCCAGGAGTGCCGAACGGCGGTCTCCTCCCATCGACAGAGACAAAGGACCCATGAAGCCGACCGGACCCGCCGAGAGGCGACATCAACAGACGCCGATCGGCACCGATCTCCAAGACAGAGAATCGACGGGCGTCCAGAGAACGGTCCCCGTCCGCTCGGGAAGAGGAGAATAGAAGCAATATTGCCGAGGCGAGATCAACGTTATTGCTGGTGGGCCGACCGGAGGAGACTCCAACCGAGCCGGCAGCTACAGATCCACGCAGTCGGTTGTAGCCAAGAGCGGGCAAGTGGACCGAAAATCACTTCGGGCCGGAGACTTAGAAGGAGTAGAAGTGCCCCACGACGACGCTCTGCTCATCAAAGCGGTAATAGCAAATTACACTATTCATCACATATTTGTTGACACAGGAGCTCGGTCAACATTATATTCAAGAAGGCGTTCGATCACCTGCAAATTGATCGAGCCGAGCTGCTGCCCATGATAACGCCGCTCTACGGGTTCACTGGTAACGAAGTGCAGCTCATTGGACAAAGAGCCTCCTCCTAGAACCATTAGATCAAAGTGGTGGTGGACTCTCCTCATCAAACGCTCATTTTGGGACGTATTGGGAATGAGTTTCGGGCGGTTGTCTCCACCTTCCACCAGAAGATCAAATTCCCCGTGGAGGATAGAGTAGGAGAAGTACGTGGAGATCAGCTAGCAGCTCGGCGGTGCTATATAGAGATGATCCGAGCAGAAGCCTGTTCCGCTCGGAAGGCGCCCCGGATCGAGGTACACGCCATAACCGAGAAACCTCCTGCTTTAATTTATGATGAAAAGGAGGAAGTTCAGATCCATCCGACCCGATCGGAGAACACGACTTTTATTGCCTCTGATCTGGAGGAGGAGCAGAAGGAGGAGCTGATCCAATGCCTCCAACGAAATCATGATGTCTTCGTCTGGTCGACACATGAGTTGCCCGGAATTTCCCCAAGCATAGCGCAGCATGAGTTGCATGTCCGACCGGACGCTCGTCCAGTGAAGCAGAGGAAAAGGGATTTCAGTGCCGAGCAGAATGCAATCATCCGGGCGGAAGTAGAGAAACTTCTGGAGGCCGGCCATATACGCGAAGTGCAGTTCCCGAGCTGGCTGGCTAATGTAGTATTAGTCTCCAAGCCGGGCGGCAAGTGGAGAGTCTGCATCGACTTTCGGGACTTAAACAAAGCATGCCCCAAAGATTTTTATCCCCTGCCCCGGATAGATCAGCTGGTGGACTCTACGGCCGGCTGCGAATTAATTTGTATGCTCGACGCCTACCAAGGCTATCATCAAGTGCCGCTCGCCCGGGAAGATCAAGAAAAAGTAAGCTTCGTAACGGCCGACGACACATATTGCTACAATGTGATGCCGTTCGGATTGAAGAATGTCGGGGCCACCTATCAACGCTTGATGAATAAAGTGTTCAGGGAGCAGATCGGGCGGAATCTGGAAGTTTATGTGGACGACATTCTTATCAAGTCCGCCCGAGCGGCCGATCTCTTCAAGGACATGGAAGAAACCTTCCGAACGCTGCGCAAATATGGAGTCAAGCTAAATCCCCAAAAGTGCCTGTTCGGAGCAAAAGGAGGACGTTTCTTGGGGTACATAGTGACTGAGCGGGGAATCGAAGCCAATCCCAGCAAGGTGAAAGCTCTGCAAGACATGCCGCCTCCAAGAAATATAAGGGAAGTGCAGCGGTTGACCGGTCGGATAACTGCTTTGTCCAGATTCATCTCCAAAACCGCCGACCGGAGCCTACCATTCTTCAAGATCCTACGCAAGGCTACTAAGTTCCAGTGGGATGAAGAATGTGACCGAGCATTCGAAGAATTGAAGACATATCTTAATTCTCTGCCTATACTAGCCAAGCCGATTGGGGGTGAATCACTTTATATTTATCTCGTCAAATCGAGCATGTCAGAGGCTCAAGACTTGTGAGGGCGAGCTAAGAGCAACGTGTATTTTCCGAGCCATATTTTAAAAGATGTCAAATCTCAACGGGCTCGAGAAGTTGGCCTTTGCTTTAGTTCTAGCCGCGTGCCTTCGACCATATTTCTTGGCTCACACCATCATTGTCCGGACGAACACCCGCTAGGAAGGGTCTGTTAAATCCGAAGCGTCCGGATGGCTCATCAAATGGACGACAGAACTAAGTGAATTTGACATCCAATACCAGCCTCGCTCGGCGATCAAAGCGCAATCCTTGGCCGACTTTGTGACCGAGGTGCAAAGCAGAGCCGGAAGCTCTGTGGAGAATATATGTGGATGGGTCTTCCACTCGGCTCGGAAGTGGATTGGAATATTGTTGCTCTCGCCTCAAGAAGAAAAGATACACTTATCCGTCCTACTGGATTATAAAGCTACCAACAATGAAGCAGAGTATGAGACCCTCATAGCCGGATTACAGGCAAGACGATGTGGGAGCCGGTCGGATGACACTTTATTCAGATTCACAGCCAAAGAACTATCCGCACCTTTGAAATCAACAATCGCTTAAACTCTATCGAGGCCTTTGAAAACTCAAAGCTAATTTCCGGAGGTTCTTATCCGTAAGATTCCCGAACGGAGAACCAGCGGCCATGAGTTGGCCAAACTAGCAAGTTCTATGACACCGGTCATTATCCCGGCCAATTGAACAAGTATCTTTGGTGGCACATGTTGACCGGATGGAAGGCCTCGATTTCCGACGACTCGAGGACACCCATCATAGAGTTTTGCGCCGGTACCACTTCGCCGATCGGAAGAAGCCCACCGCCGAGGAGGGCCGGTTCACACTCATCGGCGATCAGCTCTACAAGAAGGCTTTCTCTCGCCCGCTGTTGAAGTGTGTGAGCTCGGAAGACTCGGCTTACATCCTCCAAGAGGTACATCAAGGATCGTGTGGAGGACATCCGGGCGGACGATCACTGGCCAAGAAGATTTTGCTAGCTGGATATTTTTGGCCAACCTTACAAATGGACGCCGCTCGGACAGTATCTACGTGCCTCTCATGCCAGAAGTATCACAACTTCTCGCACCGACCGGCAGAGGAGATGAAGACATCAGCCGTTTCATGTCCGTTCGATCAATGGGGAATGGATATTGTGGGTCCATTCCCAATGCCGACCGGGCAAAGGAAATTTTTGCTGGTGGCGGTCGATTATTTCTCCAAGTGGGTGGAGGCCGAGCCACTAGCCAGGATCACCGAGCAGATGGTCAAAAAATTCATCTGGCAACACATCATCTGTAGGTTCGGTATCCCTCGCCGGTTGGTTTCCGACAATGAGCGGCAATTCACAGGGAAGGTGCTAGAAGATTGGTACAAAAGCTACGGCATCGAGCAACACTTCACGTCCGTGGCATACCCCCAAAGCAACGGTCAAGCCGAAGTAGCCAACCGGGAAATTCTCTGTATTCTACGCACTCGGCTCGACCACGTGGGGGGGAGTTGGCCGGATGAAGTGCTGGGCGTTTTATGGGCTATCCGGACGACTCCTAAGGAAGCAACGGGCGTCACACCTTTTCATCTGGTGTACGGCGGCGAAGCAGTCATTCCAGTTGAAGTCGGCGTCGAGTCCGTCCGGGTCCAATTGTACGATGAAGGCAACGCCGATCGGAGGAACATGGAGTTGGATTTGATTGACGAGGAGTGAGCCAAGGCATCCGTTCGGCTGATGGCATACCGTCAACGAATGAAGCAAAACTACAACCGCCGCGTCATTCCAGGTCGGCGACCTTGTCTGGAAGAAAGTCAAACCGGTCGGCGACATCGACAAGCTTGAAGCTCCGTGGGCAGGGCCCTTCAAAATCACCGAAAACTCCACTCGAATGCGTATTATTTGGAGGATGAAGACGGTCGGCAGTTGGATAGGCCGTGGAGCACGAACCACCTCCAGCCTTATCAGGCGGGATGAAAGGTGTACCACTGTAAATCATCCTGTGTACTTTTTTCGACCGAATACTGGAAATGCAGAAATGAAGAATCAAGAGAACAAATATATGGCACTGTCATCGATGAACGAAGGCCCCGCGCCGTTCAGACGGAGGTATATTGGTCGAGCCAAGGTGCTCGACAAAGCAAACCCTGAGTCGTTCGGCCAGGAGTACGTTCTCCAAGCTGGGAGGAAAGGGCGTATGACCCGTGCTGTTCGGCCGAGCATAAAAATAGTTCAAGCACGAGATGAGTTATGAAGGCCAAGGTCGCTCGACCTGGTAAGGAGTTAGCCTTGAAGGCCGACGAGCCCCGTCGTTAAACATCGAGAGCCGCGCCGACCGGCTATAAATATCCGCGCCGACGAGCTCCGTCGTTAAAGATCGAGAGACGAGCCGGCGTCTATAAACCCTCCGAGCGGGAGACCGACGAGCCCCGTCGTTAAACATCGAGAGCCGCGCCGACCGGCTATAAATATCCGCGCCGACGCGCTCCGTCGTTAAAGATCGAGACGAGCCGCCTATAAACCCTCCGAAGGGAGACCGACGAGCCCCGCCGTTAAACATCGAGAGCCGACCGCTATAAATATCCGCTACCGACGAGCTCCGTCGTTAAATATCGAGAGACGAGCCGCCTATAAACCCTCCGAGCGAGAGACCGACGAGCCCCGTCGTTAAAATCGAGAGCCGCACCGACCGGCTATAAATATCCGCTACGACGAGCTCCGCTTAAAGATCGAGACGAACCGGTTTCTATAAACCTCAAAGCGGAGACCGACGAGCTCGCCGTTAAACATCGAGAGCCGCACCGACCGGCTATAAATCCGCTACCGACGAGCTCCGCTGTTAAATATCGAGAGACGAGCCGGCGTCTATAAACCCTCCGAGCGGGAGACCGACGAGCCCCGTCGTTAAACATCGAGAGCCGCGCCGACCGGCTATAAATATCCTCGCCGACGAGCTCCGTCGTTAAATATCGAGAGACGAGCCGGTCTATAAACCCTCCGAGCGGAGACCGACGAGCCCAGACATCGAGCCGCGCCGACTGGCTATAAATATCCGCGCCGACGAGCTCCGTCGTTAAATATCGAGAGACGAGCCGGCGTCTATAAACCCTCCGAGCGGGAGACCGACGAGCCCCGTCGTTAAACAGCGAGAGCCGCGCCGACCGGCTATAAATATCCGCGCCGTCGAGCACCGACGTTAAATATCGAGAGCCGCTACCGGCTATAAATATCCTCACCGACGAGCTCGCTGTTAAAGATCGAGATGAGCCGACGCCTATAAACCCCGAGCGGAAGATCGACGAGCCCCGCTTAAAAATCGAGAGCCGCTACCGACCGCTATAATATCCGCGCCACGAGCCCCGTCGTTAAATATCGAGAGACGAGCCGGCGTCTATAAATCCCCGAGCGGAAGACCGACGAGCTCCGTCGTTAAAAATCGAGAACCGCGCCGATTGTCTATAAACATCCGCGCAACGAGCATTCGCAAAAACTAAATTGTTTAAGTCCGATCGGCCGTCGGTTTGTTAATACTTCGCATTCACTGAATGCAAACAGTATAGCCAAGCGCTAAACGATTTCGAGGAAAACGAGTTAATTGATTAACCTGATCGGTTGTCTAGTGGGAGACACGTATAGCTTAACTGACTCTACAAATGAGCACCAAACAGACAGAAGAGGGCAATAAAGGACCGACAAAAATGGAAGCAAAGGAATACAATTAGGCCGAACGGCACGTACAAAAATTTTACATCCGCCGAGCGGATGAAATACAGTAAGTACTTGGAAGAACTCGCCTCACTCCGGGTCCTCAAAATTGAAAAAGGCATCCGGGATATCGTCAATCATGGCCGCCAGGTCGGAGGCGGGAATGTGCATTCCCGCAGGAAGGTGGCCACCCTTCTTCAAGTACGCCACGGTGACCTTGACCGCCTCGGCGAAGGTTGATGAGACGTTGCCGCCGAATTTTGCGCCGAATCGTTCCGAGCGGAGGTAGTCTTGGCGCGCTGCTACTAGGCGGCTCGGCTCTCCCTCCTTATATTTTCTGAGTACCGCCGGAAGCGCTATGAATCTTGGACCGCCTTTCAAGTCCATTTCACCTTTGTGCTTTGCCGAACGGTCTTCCTGCTCTGCTCACCGGCCTCCAGATCCTTGTATCGCTGATCGCACGGACATCTACTTTCATCTTGTCCAGATCAGCTATCGCCGCTTCTTCCGGCAAGAGCGCTTTGGCATCCGCCGCACTTCTTGATTTGGCCCTCAGCCGAGCCACCAGAGATGTGCGGCCTTCTTCGCCTCGCTGGCTTGTTTCTCCCGCGGCCGATGGACCCCCGACACTTGGAGTTTCTCCAGGAGATCCTCCTCGGCTAGCCGATGGCTAGTGGCGATTTGCTCACCCATGCTGTAAGGAAAATAATAAAATGAGGAACCGACAAGAGCATGACACGTAAAGAAAATGAATTCACCGAGTGGCTCGTCAGATGTTGTTATCGCCGAGTCGCTAGGCGTCATGAGGGCCACTTGAATGGGCATCCTCAAGAGCTTGGCGAATCTGCCGTGGTTATTTCATGTACGGGCTTGATGGCCGATCATGGACAAGAATATTCCTCCGATGGAAATCGAGGGTAGTCTTGATGGTCGGGTGGTCGGCTTCTTCGGCCGCACTCGCCTTGCCCGAGGACTCCCCTATGGTAGAGGTTTCGCCCAACCATCGTAAGCGACGGCGAGTTCGTGGAGGAGAACCAGAGGGTTGTGCGGTGGGCGAGGCCACTGGAGTCCCGATCTGCGACGGCGTGCGATCCGCGGCTACCCGATCGGTGCTGTGGTCCGCCTCTTGGGTCCTGGAAGGTCGGAGTCTCTTTAACGCTACGAACTTCCATGGGGATCCCGACTGGGGACCCCAACCGGCGTAGAGAATAGGTCCGCCTCAACTCCGCTGGCCGGATGGGGTAATCTGCTGTGAGCGATCGCGCCCCTCTTCTAGAGGCCGGCGGCTGAATAAGACCCCGCCGAAGTTCTTTTTAGTCGCCCAATTTCCACGGCCTTCAACTTCGATGATCGGTGGCCTTGAGCCACATGACTTCAAATGGAAGAAATTAAAATCGCTTAGACAAAAAGGTGAAGTGAGTAAAAGTCCTTACTCATGCGAGGGGAGATTTGCTAACGAGATAATCCAAAATGTATAACACCCCTTGAGAAGCAATCGGTCGATTTTGTATCACCGACTGCATAAACCAGTCACGCATGAAGGTAGGCCGATTGCTTCGAATTTGCCGAGCTCCTACTGGCTCGGCACAAATGTCCGCCATTTGTTCCGAATGGCCGCCGAAGTCGGATATAGAAGAAAAACTCCTTCCAATGCTTGTTGAAGTCGATATTATCAAAATTTAAAGCCTATTCTACTTTGGAAAATGAAAGTGCCAACTCGGATTGTTTGGGGTAGAAGAAGAAGTGGAATATCTTGGGGTCAAGTGGGATACTGTGCAGACAACCCCGTACAGAATCCTAAAGGAGTTCGACACTAGTTGGCGAGGGATGCGGAAATAATTACAAACCTCCAAAATAAAGGGATGGGTAGGAAATCTAAGGCCGCCCTGAAATTGGTCCAGAAAAAAGCAAATGGTACCGATCGGCGGGTTATGGGGCCGATCGGCCGGGTCGGCTATAATTATTTCATGGTCATCAGGGATCCCATACGTCCGAACAAGACGCCGAGCACCCTCTTCATCAAACCGACTCTCCATGGTCATATACCAAGGGCCATGAACATCCACAGTGGGTACGGAAGTACTTGCCATGACTGAAGTATCAAGAAAAAGAAAGAAGGAAGCCGAAGGAAACTCGGAAACGGAGGACAGACAAGAGTTCGCAAGCAGGGGAACGAAAGGAGTTCCACGCGAAAAGGAAAGGCCGAACGAAAGGAAGGGAGAAGCTTACTGAGGAAAGGTGAACGGAGAAGATCACCAGAAAGCCGAAAACCACCAAGAGGCGAAAGCTAGGACAACCGGAATGAAGCAGCCGCGGGCACCTTCGACGGAGGACGAGCGATGAAACAGAGAAATGCGGCGTAAGGGTGGAGACGAAGGCTTTATGCGAACGAGGCTGATCGACCTCGTCCGTCGGATGCAGGTCACGAGAGACGAGGTTATCATCTAACCGTCCATTTCAAAGTAATCGCGTCCCATCGTACGGATCATCACCGCCACGCGAGAAGAGCCACGTGGCACTCTGTCACCAGGCGTAATTAATACGCCCATACCGCGCATGCTTCGACTTAATGGAAAAGATTTGCGTGATTTTCGAGAAGATTTAGACAAGCAAACATCCACGCTGGAGGCCAAGACATTCAGAACGAAGAGGCGAGCGGATGATGAGTTATGAGGGCCGAACGACTCTAGGTATATCATAAGCGGCGGTAAGATGACGACCGCCCGTTCGGACACATAATCCAGTCAGTCGGACTCACTGCCTCCTTCGACTAGACTTGAAGAGGAGGCAAGTGATCCGGCAGTAAGAATGGGGGACCCCATTTAGCAGAGTCAACGCCGCGAGGAGGGCCAAAGGCCTTGGCCAAGCGGATAAGGAGAGCGACGACCAGCTGAGGCTTCCAAGCGGAAGCAATATACCCCGCCGGAGGCGGGGTTCCGACGCTCATGATGAACAGTAGGAAAGGCCGAGCAGAGGGCCTGCTCGGCCGAAGGAATAAAACATCAACGCTGCGAACAGTCCAGAGCACATGACCCGGAAGCTCCCGCGCGGATCAGAACATCCGATCGGCCGGACGCGAGGAAACGGCCGACCGGTCGGACGATTGACGGGGAGTAAGGAAAGGCAAGGATAGGAACATCTTCTGACAGCAGTTGATATGCAGGATCCTAGGACATGGGCTCACTGTCTCATCAAGGACATGGGCTCACTGTCCCATCAAAGACATGCTCACTGTCCCATCAAAGACGTGCTCGTACTGTAGCAGTAAGGAGTCAGGCAAGCTCCTCTGACAAGCCCATACTGGGTATGGGTTGAGGACACGTGTGTGTGCCTCGGTATATGTACATCAGCCTCCTCAGAAGTCTATATAAGGCCTCCACTTCTTGAACCGGAGGTACACGAGTCTTCATCTTTGCGCCACTTCCTTCATCTATTCCCTCGTCTGACTTGAGCGTCGGAGGGCCGTCGCCGGGACACCCCTCCCTGCTCGGTTTTGTTGCAGGTTCGCCGGAGCACTCGAGGAGTCAGCAGGGAGCGTCACGTCCCCAGCGTTCGTTGACCCCTGGTTCGGACAGGATCATTAAACAACAAGATAACTTAACTTTGAACTCTTTGCCATAATTAAAACTCGGGTTCGATCATCTGATGCTCCCTGCACCAACATTTATTTTCTTTTTTTAGTTTTAAGTTTTTCAAATCAATCTGAACCGGTGCTATTACCTCTTCAGATAAGTTTTTCGCTTTGATTTTTTTTGAACTGCTAGAAATTGGGCCAACACCACTCGAGCTTTATTCTCATCTTCTTCCCACACTACTTACCCCAAAATCAAGTCTTGGTATTTGTTTAAGTTTCTCCTATTTCAGGAATCTCATGGCCTAAAACAAAGGATACAATATCGCTCGTCACTGCTTTTTAACGAAGACGACCTTTCATACTGGAAGAAGCCAATGGAGGCGTACCTCAAGATCGACATCGACTAATGGTTCACTATTCGATGAGAATATAAGGCGCCAATGGATGAAGCTACAAAAGCACCTCTTGATCCAAAAAGTTGAAACCCTGAGATGAAAAAGAAAGCACAAATTGAGTTTAAAATTATAAACACCCTTCAGTGCGGATTGACAAAGGAATAACTGAACCACATCGGCCTACACTAGAATACAAAGGAATTGTGGGACAAACTCATCACTTACACAAAGGAACGGCTAACGCCAAGGTAACGAAACGTGACATTTTGTTAAATAAATTATTTAATATTAAAATACATGAAGGAAAGATGACTAATCAACTATACGCAAGGATCAAGGACATCCTTAATAGACTCCACACGATTGACCATTAGATGAAGAACTGAGACATTATAAGGTATGCCCTAAACTCGTTTCCTTGGAATATAATGCATTATGGGCATCTATTATGGATACTTATAAAATTTCTAGAAATCTTTCTAAATTAAAATTAGATGAATTGTTTTATGAATTAAAACTATACCAGCAAACTAACTCCAAACAGACCAAGAAAGGTATTGCTCTCCTTACAGGTTCCACTAAAGAAGCAAAGTCTAGAATTAAACCTGAAACAGAAACTAAGTCTAACTCAGACTTAGATGATGAAGAATACCTAGTGAACTTGGTAAGAAAAATGTTCACTAGGAGAAAGAAGGATTTACCAAGAAGGATCTGCATATGATAAAGTATACCTCCAACAACAACAAAAAGGCAATGTCACATGTTATGGGTGTAACAAGAAAGGACACTACAAGTACAAGTATCCAAATCTGAAAGCGGACAAGCTTAATGTTGGGAGATCGGTGGTCGGCTTTAAGGGGGGTTGGATAGCTAAGTCACCCCCAAATCAATTTCTTCTCTACAAGAGGGTTAGTGCACAGCGGAAATACAAAAACTAAAGCAATTAGAAACAAATAAGAATACAAACGCTAACACGCTCGATGTAACGTGGTTTGGAGATGATGCTCCTACTCCACGACGTGTCCTTGAGGTGGACGAGCCCTTCATCCTTCGGTGGATCAGTCCCCGACAATCTCTGGCTAAAGCTTCTCCTTCTCGGTGGAGCAAACCTCTCACAAAATGATCTCTTACTCTTTACAAGATGGAGTTTAGATTGGGAGGAAGAGAATTGAACTTGGAAGCTTTAGGCAAGACTAAGAAACAATTAGCTCAGTAACCTGCTTCAAGCCCCCAAAGCATCTCTTAAATAAGAGAAGAGAGTTTATCAATAATCAACTCAAACCGCGACACCAGTCGACTGAAAAAACCATCAGTCGACTGCTAAAACATGCAGTCGACTGCTAAAACATGCAGTCGACTGGTGCAGTCGACTGCTAAAAGTTGCAACCGACTGGACTGCACCTTGTTACGCACTCACACTCATCCTCTCCGGAGTCGCCCTTGAAGTCCTCTTCTTTGGCCTTCGTCCCTCAGATGTACCCGAGCCCGCGGCTCCTCTCCGTGCCATCCTTCACGTTGCCTTGAAGTCCACTTCCCTCGGCTCCACTCCGTTGCTCCTCGCCCGGCGGTCCCTCGGATGCCTTCCACACCATCCTTCACCGACTCAAGGATCCGAGCCCTAGGATGAGCTTCCCAAGCTTAATTGCACCAAGATCCTTATGTGTGTTTCACCAAGTCCTGCAAGACTCAAACACGCATATCAAACACATATGAAAGTCTAACTTAAACTCTTTGACACACACATCAAAACCATGATTGTACTGATCAAACCTAAGTCGATTGTATCAACAATCTCCCCCTTTTTGATGTGTGGCAATATGTTTAAGTTAGACATTAAAAATAACATGAAAATTAAAAGCAATATGTAAACATGAAGCATAATTCCCAAGCTCCCCCTTAACATATGCTCTTCAACCTTAATTTTCAATTTTTGCACACAATTAGGTTTTAACTTAAACCTTCTCATTTCTCCCCCTTTGACACCATAAAAAATTGTACCAAATGTTAGGACCAAAATGAAGCTAGAGGGGGGGGGGGTGAATAGCCCTTCGCGTGCTAGGTGCTCATCGTTGCTTGTTTTTTCAGAGATATGCAGCGCAAATACAAGAAACAAAAACACACAACGCTAACAAGGATGGTTTACTTGGTATCCACCTTACAAGAGGTGACTAGTCCAAGGATCCACACCTACTCACGCACCCTCCACTAATAAAACACTCTTTTATGGTTACTACCAAAGACGGAGAAGCCCTACAAGACTCTCAATACAAGAAGAAAGGGAAAGGTAATGAAATACAAGCACAAGCTTACAATGAGTACTCAAGCCCTAACCCTAGCTTCTTCTTCTTGTAGTAGTCACGCCTCTTGACTTGGAAGAACCTCCAAGATCCTTCAAGAACTGGCGTTGAGAGTGGAAGGTCGCTGTGGAGAAGCTGCTGTAGATCGGTGATGAATCGTGTAAAGTTCTGAAAAAGCTCTACAGAAGGAATCAAGCGCCTGCAGCCTTTATCGACGCCAACGGTCGGATCCCGATCGATTGGAATGCTCCCAATCGATTGGGGAGGCTTTGGATCGATCGATGGATCGATCCAGAGCGCCTCTGTGCTCTGTAAATTTGCCTGGATCGATCGGCGGATCGATCCAGAGCTTATCGCGACATACAACACCTTCCCAATCGATCCACTGATCGATTGGGACCTCTGGATCGATCGGCTGATCGATCCAGAAGCATTCTATGCGCTCGCGACTTCCTCCCAATCGATCCACCGATCGATTGGGATGAAGGCGTCTCGCAGGGACACCCCAATCGATCGGCCGATCGATTGGGCTCCAGCCAATCGATCGGCTGATCGATCCAGCTGTTGGTTTTTGCCCAAAACCAAGTCCCAAAGCCCCCAAACCAACATCCGGTCAATCCATGACCTATTGGTTCATCATGCCTAGCATCCGGTCACCTTTGACCTGCTAGGACTCTCTCACCAAGTGTCCGGTCAATACCTTTGACCCACTTGGATTTTTTTTCATCATGCCAAGTATTCGGTCACTCCCTTGACCTACTTGGACTTTCACCAGATGTCTGGTCAACCTTGACCCATCTGGATTTCTCCGTTCCAAGTATCCAGTCAATCCTTTGACCTACTTGGACTTTTCACTAGATGTCTGGTCAACCTTGACCCATCTGGATTTCCCCGTGCCTGGCTTCACTCACCAGGACTTCCAATCTGCCTAGCTTCACTCACTAGGACTTCTCCTCTGCATGGCTTCACTCACCAGGACTTCCAATCTGCCTACACTCACTAGGACTTCTCCTCTGCCTGGCTTCACTCACCAGGACTTTCTTCTGCCTGGCTTCACTCACCAGGACTTTCTTTCTGCCTAACATCCCAGTTAGGACTTCCCAGTCAAGTATCTGGTCAACCTTGACCTACTTGACTCTTCTTCAATCAACCTTGTATTGTCAAACATCGAAACTGAAACCAAGACTCAAGCTTGGTCAACCAGGTCAGCCTTGACCTGAGGGATATTGCACCAACAATCTCTCCCTTTTTGATGTTTGACAATACCACACAACCACTTACAATACCACATGTAAGTTAGGCTAATCCCATAGCCTAAACATTTTCATGCCACTAGGTAATGACTACATAAGTTAAACCCTTCATTCTCCTCCTAAGAGGACAAACTCTCTCTAGGTAATGAAGGCCTAACTTGCTCCCTTTCATTCTCCCCCTATTGGCACACATCAACCCATGCCCCATTTTTGGGCACACATCAACAAAATCACTTATTGATAACTCTCCCCCTGAAGAGTTGCTCATCGTTGTTCACAACTTCACTCGTTGTGATCAACACGATAATGAAAGTCTCATACCCTTCATTATCCTTCAACCTACATTCTCCTTCAATGTAGTTAAACGTCCATCCTTGAGCATTATCCACTTGAACCACTTAAACAATGAGGATATCCACTCCCCATTAAAGTTCAAACGCTCAACCTTGAGCATGTTCTAAAAAAAAGGTTAACCACCTTCCAAGGTTCATGAAAAATAATTTTCATGTCTTTAACGAGTCCCTTCCCCCTAAAGACATGGTGGTAACTTCTGTCATTACACCAATAATGACTTGGAATCCCTAAACCTTTAGGAAACCCAAATTTAGAAGTTTTTGAGGTTCAAATATTCAAAATTTGAAACAAACCTCAACCTAAACTTCAATTTAGTCTTCCCTAACTAATCCACCCTTGTTTTCAACATGAAAACACCCTTTTTATGTATACAAATGTATTTTAAGGGTTTGGAATGGTTGTATAGACTAATCATGGTTCAAACATGCTAAAATCAGGCTTTCCCAGCTAAAATCATAAAATTCCAATCGATTGGAGTTGGGTTCCAATCAATTGAACCCGTCTGAATCGATCCACTGATCGATTTAGACTTCATGGATAGATCGGCTGATCGATCCAGCGAGCTTCTGCTCGCAGGAGAACCTCCCTCAATTGATCGCCCGATCAATTGAGGTACTCCAATCGATCGCCCGATCGATTGGAGATCTGATAGTTGCTGAAATTCCATTTCAGTCAACTTCAGAAACCCCTAGAAAATTCTACAAAAATATAAAAATTATGAAAATTTGTGTAGACATTATTTAGGGTATATACTATCAAGGAAAAATAGTTTTCTATGAAAATACATCATATTTTCAAATATTGACACAAACTTGAAAACTTACAAAAACTTTAGTGTTTTCTTCAAGTTTGTGTCTAACTATTCAATGGTGATTACTATCAAAAGATAGCCTTCACCAAGGTTTTCCAAAATTATTTTAAAAACATTTTCAAAACCAATATCCCATCATGTTCCTTGGGCTTAATGTACATGACTTGTACACTAGCTTTCCCAATGATGGGAACACGCATAACTATGTGTTTTGATGAACTTAAAACTCAACAGAATGCATTAAATCAACATATTGAGTTTTGTTCATCATCTTAACATCTCACTTGTATCTAATGTGCACAAAACACATACAAGTCATCTTATAGGTCTTTGTGAGATGTAAATTTTGGTTTTTCCCTAATCTAGGGATCATGCATATCTTTCTAAGCATTTTGAGTGGTAAACATCCAATAAGGATGTTACTTGTTGATTCCACTTGTTTATAAATGTCATTTGTTTATACCACTTGTTGGTAAAAACATTTGTCCTTAATTTTAAGGAAATAAACATAATGCATGATAATGTTATGGCATACATCAAAATGAAATAGCTTTCAAAAGAAAGATTCCTATAACTACATGATGTATGTATGGCATGACATGATATTTTTATATTTTTCATGATAACAGATGAATGCAAAATACAAAACTAAACATGATGTCATGACATATAATGGGCAAACAATCATGGCAAAGTTTAGCGTAAATAAAATACCTAGATTACCTATCTAGGTGTCCTTAAACCTTAGCTAAGTTAAAATTAAACCTAGATTGCCCAAAAGTGCTTTAAGAAAATGTCAAAACCTAAATTGGCATTTCTAATTCTCTTGATTAATTTATGTCAATTAAAATCAAGAATATTCCTCAAATGTTGGCATATTTCATTTTTCCACAAGAGTAGCACTTTAAATTAAGGCTTAGATTTGCCTTAAATTACTAAGAAAATACCAAAGTCCCAACTTGGTATTTCTTATGTTTCTTAAATTGTGCCAATTAAGATTAAAATCAATACTTCTCAAATTTGGCACATTTCACTCTTCCAAAGAGTAAATGTAAATCCTTTTCATTTTCAAAGGTTTATAATAACCTTGAAAATGCTCCTAGAGTGTCAATTTCTTCAAAGTTGGGTTAACTACCCTTCTTCTTAGAATTGACACTCCCTAACCCATCTATGGGGTAGAGAAGATGCTCCTAGGAACCTAAAACCTATTGGTGCTTCTTGGATGCTCTAGGTATTCACTAGGGATAACTTCCCTAGATACCTTCCTAGTGACCTTGTTAGGCTTCTTAGAAGCCTTGGTCACCTTTTCTATGTCAACCCTAGGGATTGCTTCCCTTGTGACCTTGTTAGTGACTTTCTTAGCCTTCTTAGAGGTCTTAGTCACGTTTGTCGTTGCAAAGATACTTCTAGGGATAACTTCCCTTGTATCCTTGACTTGACATCTAGACTTAGGATTGGTTTCATAGCTATATGGAACCCTATGGTAAGTAGGTATATCCTTTTTTATTTTAGGTTTGTATCCCAAACCTCTATAGCCCTTGGATGACCCTTGTAGTACTCCTAAACCTAGGTTTTGCTCATTTTGCCCTTTTAGGATATTTTCCATCCTTTTTAGGGTCTTTTTCACTTTATCAAGTCTTGACCTCAAGACTTGATTTTCTTCCCATAAATCCCTAGATTTAGGTTTTCTATTTAATCCTTGAACATTTTTATTTCTAGGCTTATAGTTATTGACCTTAGTGTTCTTGTCTAGATTTTTATCTACATTCCTAGCCCTAGGTGTAGTGGTTTTAGCATGAAAAGCTACATGATTTTCTTTAACTTTATTATGCCTCCTATTTTCATGGTAAATAGCATTAAAATGATATAGGTTAGTACTAGCATGCTCTTTACCATAATTTAAAGGGGTAGGCTCAATAAAAGTTACCTTTCTTTTTACCTTGGAGGTTCCCCCTTGACTTGAGCTTCCTCCTTGAGCCTTGATCACCTTCTTCCCCTTAGGGCATTGACTTCGATAATGCCCCTTTTTATTGCACGAGAAGCACACAATGTGCTCCTTGCTCTTCTTTGTTCCGGGGATAGTCTCCTTGGGCTTCTCCTTGTCCTTTTGTGCCACTTGGCCATTCTTCTTGGACAATTTAGGGCATTTACTTTTGTAATGCCCATGTTCCCTACATTCAAAACATATGATATGATTTTTATTATTTATTGAAATATTTATACCTTTGCTTATAGGGGTGGCATCTTCTCCATGTGATGTGGATGTGGAGACTTCCTCTTGATCCGAATATGATACTCCTCCATTTGATTTTGCTTGACTTGTGGAGGTGGAAGCTACATCATCCTTTTCTTCTCTTGACCCGGATGTGGAGGATTCTTCTTGCTCTTGTTCCGGTGTCAATGAAGATTGCTCCCCCTCAATCCTAGAGGAGGAGGCTTCACCTTCTTCTTCATCTTCATCCTCTTGTACATGAAACAAGGAATATACTCTTTCCTTGCTCTTTTGATTGCTCTCCTTTGAGGATGAAGCTTTTTGGACCTCCTCTTCGGAGGTTGAGCATCTCTCAACCTCGGAGTCCTCCTCTTCTTAGTCTTGATCCATTGAGTCACCCTCTTTGGATTCTTCTTGATTTGGTACAGTGGAGGGGATCTCATGAATTCTTGCTAATTTGCTCCAAAGCTCCTTGCCATCTTCAAACTCTCCAATTTGAGCCAAAATGTTGCTTGGCAATAAATTGACCAAAAGCTTGGTCACTTTATCATTTGCCTCGCTCCTTTGAATTTTCTCCGAGCTCCATTTGCTTTTCTTGAGAGCTTTGCCCTTGGAGTTCTTTGGAGCTTCAAATCCTTCCATTAGAGCAAACCATTGCTCTATCTCCATCATAAGAAAATTTTCGATTCTTAATTTCCAAGAATCGAAATTTGTTGAAGTGAATGGTGGAGCCACCCTCGTGTCAAATCCAAGTCCATCTTGGAATTGCATCTTGAATTTGAGCTTCTTGAATTCTTTGACTTTGATGAATTTGCTCCAACTTCTTCACCCTCTAGCTTTGCTTGTTTTGTTTGCCCCTTCCGACGATGATTCTGATGAAGAGCGACCTCGCTCTGATACCACTTGTTGGGACCAAAATGAAGCTAGAGGGGGGGGTGAATAGCTCTTTGCGTGCTAGGTGCTCGTCGTTGCTTGTTTCTTCAGAGATATGCAGCGCAAATACAAGAAACAAAAACACACAACGCTAACAAGGATGGTTTACTTGGTATCCATCTCACAAGAGGTGACTAGTCCAAGAATCCACACCTACTCACGCACCCTCCACTAATAAAACACTCCTTTATGGTTACTACCAAAGACGGAGAAGCCCTACAAGACTCTCAATACAAGAAGAAAGGGAAAGGCAATGAA
The DNA here is from genome assembly GCF_018446385.1 of Zingiber officinale. Classification (NCBI taxonomy): domain Eukaryota; kingdom Viridiplantae; phylum Streptophyta; class Magnoliopsida; order Zingiberales; family Zingiberaceae; genus Zingiber; species Zingiber officinale. Next base: position 89,416,829 of record NC_055997.1, on the reverse strand, counting down.
ATACAAGCACAAGCTTACAATGAGTACTCAAGCCCTAACCCTAGCTTCTTCTTCTTGTAGTAGTCACGCCTCTTGACTTGGAAGAACCTCCAAGATCCTTCAAGAACTGGCGTTGAGAGTGGAAGGTCGCTATGGAGAAGCTGCTGTAGATCGGTGATGAATCGTGTAAAGTTCTGAAAAAGCTCTACAGAAGGAATCAAGCGCCTGCAGCCTTTATCGACGCCAACGGTCGGATCCCGATCGATTGGAATGCTCCCAATCGATCGGGGAGGCTTTGGATCGATCGATGGATCGATCCAGAGCGCCTCTGTGCTCTGAAAATTTGCCTGGATCGATCGGCGGATCAATCCAGAGCTTATCGCGACATACAGCACCTTCCCAATCGATCCACTGATCGATTGGGACCTCTGGATCGATCGGCTGATCGATCCAGAGGCATTCTGTGCGCTCGCGACTTCCTCCCAATCGATCCACCGATCGATTGGGATGAAGGCTTCTCGCAGGGACACCCAAATCGATCGGCCGATCGATTGGGCTCCAGCCAATCGATCGGCTGATCGATCCAGCTGTTGGTTTTTGCCCAAAACCAAGTCCCAAAGCCCCCAAACCAACATCCGGTCAATCCATGACCTGTTGGTTCATCATGCCTAGCATCCGGTCACCTTTGACCTGTTAGGACTCCCTCACCAAGTGTCCGGTCAATACCTTTGACCCACTTGGACTTTTCTTCATCATGCCAAGTATTCGGTCACTCCCTTGACCTACTTGGACTTTCACCAGATGTCTGGTCAACCTTGACCCATCTGGATTTCTCCGTGCCAAGTATCCAGTCAATCCTTTGACCTACTTGAACTTTCACCAGATGTCTGGTCAACCTTGACCCATCTGGATTTCCCCGTGCCTGGCTTCACTCACCAGAACTTCCAATCTGCCTAGCTTCACTCACTAGGACTTCTCCTCTGCCTGGCTTCACTCACTAGGACTTCCAATCTGCCTAGCTTTACTCACTAGAACTTCTCCTCTGCCTGGCTTCACTCACCAGGACTTCCAATCTGCCTAGCTTCACTCACTAGGACTTCTCCTCTGCCTGGCTTCACTCACCAGGACTTCCAATATGCCTAGCTTCACTCACTAGGACTTCTCCTCTACCTGGCTTTACTCACCAGGACTTCCTTCTGCCTGGCTTCACTCACCAGGACTTTCTCTCTGCCTAACATCCCAGTTAGGACTTCCCAGTCAAGTATCTGGTCAATCTTGACCTACTTGACTCTTCTTCAATCAACCTTGTATTGTCAAACATCGAAACTGAAACCAAGACTCAAGCTTGGTCAACCAGGTCAACCTTGACCTGAGGGATATTGCACCAACACCAAACATGTACATATACCTAGGTATCAATGTGGACTTAAAATTTCCCAAAACCAGCTCTTGACAGTGTTGAAAAACAGGTACCAGTCGACTGCTAACTGTCGCAGTCGACTGACACATTACGAAGCTGAATTTCAGCCTTCTGAAGTCAACTTCAGAAATGCATAAAAAATTCTAAAAAATTCAAAAAATCATGAAATTTTGAACACATATTTCTTTTAATGTTCTTTAACAAGGAAAAATATGTTTTTATGAAAATTCATCATATTTTGGATGTTTTTATAAAAACTCAAACACTTTGAAAAATCACTTAAGTTTGTATCAAATTAAACCCTAGTTTTGAATTCATATGTTTCAAAATAACTATTCACTGTAAATAAAATATAGAATTGTTTTCAAAATATTTGAAATGCCCAACTATGATCTACGGGCAAGATGTCCATTAATTAAACATTTTCTTTCCCCATAGTTGGCCTATGATCACTAAAAAATTGATACATTTCATAATTCATCAAAATGTCATAAGCATAAGTGAATTATTTGTATCATCCTAGTATCTCACATTTATGGTTAGAAAGTAATGCAAGTCATTATGAGATAAAGGTAACTTCTACTTAGCCCTCTTGATCATGAGATTCTATCAAGGCTAAGTGCTCCCCCTTAAGATCTCAAATCAATCATTTTTCAAAGATTTGAATTATTATTTCAATGGTTGACTAACCAAAAATCCTCTAACCCTTGAGGATTGATTTTGGCACCCAATAGAGATTCTTTCTAATTGGATTAACCAAATATTCTTTGGGGATCCATTTTCTATCTATAGTTATGGTTTTTGATTGCCCCCTAGCAAGTAGACAATGGTAGGTCTTTTCATTGTTGGGTTCATTGTATCCTAGCCCATTTTTCTTAAAACTTGCCCTTTGGCTCCCAATAATCATATTTAGGGTTTTAGAGCCAATTTCAAATTTCCTAAGGGCATTGGTAAGGTATTCTACCTTTTCCCTTAATTCTCTATTTTCTTCTTCTAAACATGACATATTTGAACTTGAAGAAGAAGAAGCATGCATATCATTGTCCTTAGAAGACATGGATTCTAATTTTTCTTCAAAACACATAATATCATGTTTCAAGGATTTATTTCTCCTTTTTGCCTTGAACAAATCATCATTTGTGCTTGAGATAATTTTAATTAAAATATGGGGAGGAAAATTATGTACTTCATTTATCGAGATGTCCGAATCCGAAGTTTGACCTCCCCCTTCACTTGAGCTCCCCTCTTCATCTTCTTGCTCGGATGAGGTGGAGGCTACATCATCAATTCCCATTAAAACAAAATTTACTACATGGTGCTCTTCTTCCTCCGATGATGATGAAGGATCATCCCATGTTGCTTTTAGGTTTTGAGCCTTCTTCCCCTTTTCTTTTGTCTTCTTCTTCTCCTCCTTCTTCTTCCCTTCCTTCTTCTTCAAGAGAGGACAATCATCTCTCATATGTCCCTCTCCTTGACAATTGTAGCATTTGATCTTTCTTCTTCTACTCTTGCCCCTTGAACTTCTCCTAGCATGTGATTTGTTAGAAGAAAAAGATTTAAATGCTTTTCTCATCTTCCTTACCATATATGCCTCTTGATCACTATCCATTGAGGCACTTGATTCTTCAGAGTCGGAGGATGGTGGGGATGAAGACTTCTTCTTCTTACCCTTTCCCTTGTTTGCCACAAGGGCTACTCCTCTTGATCTATTTTCTTCTCCTTCTAATCCTTCAACCCTTGTTTCGTGAAGCTCCATTGTTGAGAAGAATTCATCTAGAGAGCTCTTCTCTAGATCCTTTGAAATGTAAATGAATCTACAATGAAGCTCCATGTTGAGTTTCTTGGGAAAGCATTAATAGCTTTCATTATGATGTCCCGGTTGGAGAGAGTCTCACCTACACTTGTTAGTCCACTTAAGATTTCTTTAATTTTGGCATGAAGTGTAGATACCTTGCCTCCCTTCTCAAGCTTTACATTGTTGAGTTGAGTTCGGAGGAGGTCTCTTCTTGCCAATTTAGCCTCCGATGTGCCTTCATGAAGCTCCACTAGCTTTTCCCATAACTCCTTGGCACTTGAGTTGTAACGCCCCGGCTCGGGCGGGCCCCACCCGAACCGAACCGGGAACGCTACCTGAATTGCCCATCGGGTTGATGACTAGCTCCACAGACCACCGGAGGTCCTTTCAGCGTGCTTTGTCCTCACTCGCACGCACCCTGGAAAACTTCCCAGGAGGTCACCCATCCTCAGATTTCTCCAAGCCAAGCACGCTTAACTTTGGAGTTCTTTGAGTTTGGGCTTCCGAAAAGGAAGGTGCACCTTGGTGATATGGATAGTACCATCTAACCTTTAAGCCATACTTAACCAGAATCTTTAGAACCGGGGTATTACAATCACCCCCACTTAAAGACACAACGTCCTCGTTGTGTAACCACGAATCACACCACAGACAAATCTCAGAATCTCCCTTGCTAGGTGGTGCCCTGGGTGCTCCTGCCACAGGCGCACTCACGATCGCAAGGTTGCTCTGATACCATCTGTAACCACTCAGTTCCTATGCAAATTGCTCTCCTTACCTCTTCTACAATCGCTGGTGATGACCCAAGATCCGTCGATGCTGAATTCCAGTTAACCGTATGGAATCAAGCAACTCCTTTACCATTTTGTAACCAACAGTCGAATACTCCCGGCAACAGCAGCATAGTATCAGGTGGAGTGACGCTGAGAACAAAGGGGAGAAGCAAACTCGCAGTCGGCAATGGCAACCAAAGGAGAACTAGAGCTCGGCTAGAATGCTGCCAAATTGCAGCAAAAGAGGCGGTCGTCTGCTAGGGCAAAAGGGCAGGCTACTGCCGGCGATGTGCGGCAGGGCGATGTGGCGTCGTCGGGCAATGATGAGGGGTAGGCGGACGGCGCTAGGGTAGAGGGAAGGGGCTCTGCTCGGTGATCGGAGGAAGGTTTGGTGGCTGGGATCTCCCCGGCGAACGGCGACGCCATCGGCAAGGCACAGTGTTGGCAACCGGTGCTAGGGCTGAGAAGGAGCTTAGTGGCAGCACAGTGAAGATCGAAGAGGGCAGCGCCGTCGGGTGGAGTAGCCGAAGAGGTGATCGGCGACGAGAGGGAAGAGATAAGAACAGCGCCGGTTAGGGCACGGGGTCGGGGGAAATCGGGAGAGGGAAGCAGCGTGGGAGAGAAGAAGAAAATAAAAAGAAAAGATATATAAAAGAAAAAGGAAATGATTTAAAGAAAATAAACATTTCCTCTTTAAAATAGAATAGCCCAAACAGGCCTTCCCGTGCCCTATTTTTATCCCCGTAAACTCGTCCATACGGTCTCCGAAAAATTCCCGAAAAATCTCCAAAAATTCCAAAAAATTCCTTTATTAAGATTCGCCTATTTTCCGGTATTTTACATTCTCCCCCACTAATAAAAATTTGGTCCCCAAATTTCGTTATCTACCATCAGCAAGCACTAACAACAGATATAAAGTATAAATGTTGAACGGTAAATTAAATCACATACCTCAAGTGAAAAGATGGGGATATCGAGCTCGGATAGTATCCTCGAGCTCCCAAGTAGCCTCCTCGTCCGAGTGATGCTGCCATCCTACTTTAACCAGCCGGATAGTCTTATTCCGCAACTGACGCTCTTTCCGGTCGAGAATCCGTACCGGAACCTCCTCATATGTAATGTCAGGCTGGACAGGAACTGGAATATCTGTCAGCACATGCGTCGGATCAGGTACATATCTCCTCAGCATGGATACATGAAATACATCGTGCACGCCTGACAGGGACGGTGGTAGTGCCAGTCGGTAAGCTACTGCTCCGATCCTCTCCAAGATCTCGAAAGGACCAATGTACCGCGGAGCTAGCTTACCTCTGAGGCCAAATCTCTTCACCCCTTTCGTGGGTGAAACTCGCAAAAATACATGGTCGCCAACAGAGAACTCTAGTGGTCTGCGTCTCCGATCAGCGTAACTCTTCTGGCGGTCCTGCGCCTCTGACATCCTCCGTCTGATAGTACGGACCAACTCTGCATCCTGCTGAACTCTCTGAGGTCCCAACAACTGGGCCTCTCCAACCTCATCCCAGAGGACGGGTGTCCGACAAGGTCTACCATACAACGCCTCAAACGGTGCCATCTGGATAGCCGAATGAAAGCTGTTGTTATAGGCAAACTCTACTAACGGCAGATGGTCCTCCCAACTGCCTCCAAAATCCATAACACATGATCTCAGCAAGTCCTCAAGAGTCTGAATAGTCCGCTCTGACTGTCCATCTGTCTGTGGATGGAAAGCTATACTAAATCAGAGCTGTGTACCCAAGGCCTGCTGTAGACTCTGCCAGAAACGAGACGTAAACCGTGGATCTCTATCCGAAATAATACTCAACGGAACACCATGTAGTCTGATGATCTCCGGCAATACAGATCTGCTAATCGATCCAGGGATCAGTCCTCCGGATCGCTAAGAATGCGCGATTTGGTTAATCGATCAACGATTACCCAAATCGCGTCATGGCCTCGTCGTGTCCTCGGCAATCCTACCACAAAGTCCATGGTAATGTGATCCACTCCATTCAGGAATAGGAATCCTGAAGTAATCCTGCAGGTCTCTGGTGTTCAGCCTTCACCTGCTGACAGACAAGACATCTAGCTACGAAATTCGCGATGTCTTTCTTCATGCCGTTCCACCAATAGGAACGCCTCAAGTCTCGATACATACGAGTCCCTCCCGGATGGATCGCAAATCGAGAACGGTGTGCCTCCTGTAGTAGCTCCTGTAAGACCGGGTGAGACCGAGGTACGCATAATCTGTATAAAGTATTAATTCATGTCTCGTGTCTTTTAAAAAAAAATTGGAGCTCTTTGAGACCATCAAACATTGTTGACAAAAATATATAATGTGTTGATGCACTATATCAAAGACATGATCGATTTATTTGATTCACAATCTCCCAAAATTGCTACATCTAAGACTTAATCCTAGCAAACTATCACCATTAAATCTTCTCCTTTTCTATTTTTACAAAGCAACACATAACGAAACAAAGATACAAATATAAATAAAAGTAAAACAACTTTATAAATAAAATTTTTTTTTTGGATGTAACGCCCTGGCCCGACCCCATCTAGACCGAACCGGGAACGCCACCAGAATTACCCATCAGGTTGACGACTAACTCCATAGACAACCGTAGGTCCTTTCAGTATGCTTTGTCCTCACTCGCACGCACCCTGGAAAACTTCCCAGGAGGTCACCCATCCTCAGATTTCTCCAAGCCAAGCACGCTTAACTTTGGAGTTCTTTGAGTTTGGGCTTCCGAAAAGGAAGGTGCACCTTGGTGATATGGATAGTACCATCTAACCTTTAAGCCATACTTAACCAGAATCTTTAGAACCGGGGTATTACAATCACCCCCACTTAAAGACACAACGTCCTCGTTGTGTAACCACGAATCACACCACAGACAAATCTCAGAATCTCCCTTGCTAGGTGGTGCCCTGGGTGCTCCTGCCACAGGCGCACTCACGATCGCAAGGTTGCTCTGATACCATCTGTAACCACTCAGTTCCTATGCAAATTGCTCTCCTTACCTCTTCTACAATCGCTGGTGATGACCCAAGATCCGTCGATGCTGAATTCCAGTTAACCGTATGGAATCAAGCAACTCCTTTACCATTTTGTAACCAACAGTCGAATACTCCCGGCAACAGCAGCATAGTATCAGGTGGAGTGACGCTGAGAACAAAGGGGAGAAGCAAACTCGCAGTCGGCAATGGCAACCAAAGGAGAACTAGAGCTCGGCTAGAATGCTGCCAAATTGCAGCAAAAGAGGCGGTCGTCTGCTAGGGCAAAAGGGCAGGCTACTGCCGGCGATGTGCGGCAGGGCGATGTGGCGTTGTCGGGCAATGATGAGGGGTAGGCGGACGGCGCTAGGGTAGAGGGAAGGGGCTCTGCTCGGTGATCGGAGGAAGGTTTGGTGGCTGGGATCTCCCCGGCGAACGGCGACGCCATCGGCAAGGCACAGTGTTGGCAACCGGTGCTAGGGCTGAGAAGGAGCTTAGTGGCAGCACAGTGAAGATCGAAGAGGGCAGCGCCGTCGGGTGGAGTAGCCGAAGAGGTGATCGGCGACGAGAGGGAAGAGATAAGAACAGCGCCGGTTAGGGCACGGGGTCGGGGGAAATCGGGAGAGGGAAGCAGCGTGGGAGAGAAGAAGAAAATAAAAAGAAAAGATATATAAAAGAAAAAGGAAATGATTTAAAGAAAATAAATATTTCCTCTTTAAAATAGAATAGCCCAAACAGGCCTTCCCGTGCCCTATTTTTATCCCCGTAAACTCGTCCATACGGTCTCCGAAAAATTCCCGAAAAATCTCCAAAAATTCCAAAAAATTCCTTTATTAAGATTCGCCTATTTTCCGGTATTTTACATGAGTAGGTTCCAACCCTTGTTACTTCTTGTTGGGAAAGGGCATTTAGTAGATGATGTACGGCTTTAGAATTAGCTAAATGTTCTTCCCTTTGCTTCTTGCTCCACCTTGTTTTCTCAAGTATCTTATTGTCTTGATCCCTAGGCACTTCGAAACCATTTTCCATGATTAGCATAATATCAAAATCGGTTTCGAAGAATACCTCAATTCTCTTCTTCCACCAAGAGAAGTCCCCTTCGAATTTGGGTGGATGAATGTTTGAGCCGGCCATTTGATGATGTTGTTCTTCTTGGCGATTAGTCCGTTGAAGAGTGTCCTTGCTCTGATACCACTTATTGGGAGATCGGTGGTCGGCTTTAAGGGGGGTTGGATAGCTAGGTCACCCCCAAATCGATTTCTTCTCTACAAGAGAGTTAGTGCACAACGGAAATATAAAAACTAAAGCAATTAGAAACAAATAAGAATACAAATGCTAACACGCTCGATGTAACGTGGTTCGGAGATGATGCTCCTACTCCACGACGTGTCCTTGAGGTGGACGAGCCCTTGATCCTTCAGTGGATCAGTCCCCGGCAATCTCCGGCTAAAGCTTCTCCTTCTCGGTGGAGCAAACCTCTCACAAAATGATCTCTTCCTCTTTACAAGATGGAGTTTAGATTGGGAGGAAGAGAATTGAACTTGGAAGCTTTAGGCAAGACTAAGAAGGTTTACAATTAGCTCAGTAACCTGCTTCAAGCCCCCAAAGCATCTCTTAAATAAGAAAAGAGAGTTGATCAACAATCAACTCAAACCCCGACACCAGTCGACTGACAAAACCATCAGTCGACTGGTGTTACCGTTAGAGGTAGCCAACGGCTACTTTTCAGCACCAACGGTCATTTACTAGTCGACTGCTAAAACTAGCAATCGACTGGTAGCTATTTTCTGAGCGAACAGAATGCTTCTATTCGCTGCCAGTCGACTGCTAAAACATGCAGTCGACTGCTAAAACATGCAGTCGACTGGTGCAGTTGACTGCTAAAAGTTGCAACCGACTGGACTGCACCTTGTTACACACTCACACTCATCCTCTCCGGAGTCGCCCTTGAAGTCCTCTTCTTTGGCATTCGTCCCTCAGATGCACCCGAGCCCACGGCTCCTTTCCGTGCCATCCTTCACGTTGCCTTGAAGTCCACTTCCCTCGGCTCCACTACGTTGCTCCTTGCCCGACGGTCCCTCGGATGCCTTCCACACCATCCTTCACCGACTCAAGGATCCGAGCCCTAGGAGGAGCTTCCCAAGCTTAATTGCACTAAGCTCCTTATGTGTGTTTCACTAAGTCCTGCAAGACTCAAACACGCATATCAAACACATATGAAAGCCTAACTTAAACTCTTCGACACACACATCAAAACCATGATCGTATCGATCAAACCTAGGTCGATTGCATCAACACTTAAGACAATCAAAAGAAAGAAGACACTCAAAGCGACTTGGGACGAGTCATCTTCGAAAAATCGGATAACGACGAATCGAAGCATCACAACTACCTTGCGCTCATGGCAACCAGACCCGATTAAGAAAGTGACTCAAATCAAGAAGACGAGTGCAAATGTGAATCAAACCACGAGTTCTCACTCGTTTCCGAAGGTTCTAACGAAGTACAATCTATTTTAACTATAACGAGTTCTCACTCGTTTCCGAAGGTTCTAATGAAGTACAATCTATTTTAACTATAAAGTTTTTAAAATTTATCGCATGTCTTAATAAAAAAATTAATTAAATTTAGAAAACAAAATGAAGCACTCATTAAGGAAAATCAACTTCTCAAGAAATAAATTAATTTTCAAATAAAAAATGGAAACCTAAATCAAGCTATAAAACTTGAGAAGGAAAATTCTATTTTAAAAAGTAAAGTTGGTAAACTTAAAGGATTATTAGAAACCTTCACAACAAGATCAAAGAATTTAGAATTAATCCTTGAATCACAAAAAGCTAAATATAATAAATCCGAACTCGGATATAACCCAACTCAACAAATAAATCATTTATTTCATTAATTAGCCAAAATAAGAAACAAATCAAAGCTTGGGTTCCAAAAGTTTATCTAACCAAGCAAGTAGGATTCAATCAATACATATACCTAAAAATGAAATTCACTACCTAAAAATAAAATGAAATAATTTAAACTCAAACCTAAAAACAAAATTTAAACTTGCAAATTCAAATCCAAACATAAAATCTAAATCAAATCAATTAAATTCAAATCGAAAAACTAAATTTAAATCAAATAATCACAAATTTAATCTAAACTCAAGCTATAATCAAGTTTATTACAACTATAAAACAAATTGATATAAACCTAAAGTTCAATAATTCAGGAGGAGACATCAAACTAGTTGGTACCTCTAAAATAATAGTCTACTCGGTAGGGTAATTAAGACTAAAAAAAGGAAACTTGACTTTTATCCAACTTAGTACCAGGGTGGGGCAAGATGATAGTATGTTAGGGAAGCTTAGATTAGGGAGTCAAGTAGGGTAAGGCTTACCCTTCTTAGTATACTTAGCTAAGTGAAACTAACCAAAACTATCTCGCTAAACCCTAGATTAGGTAGACCAAGATTTATCAATAGGAAAATTAAATGTTCAATTTCTTAAGAAGACTTTGTCTAGAAGTGATCGCTGCTCTGATACCAAAGAAGGCTCCTTTGTCTTGCCATAACCTGGAAGATGATTTTTGAAATGTACATTTAATTAACTGATAGTTAAATCTAAATCTAACACAAAGTCAAACTATCTTTAAATAAAAATTCAACTAATAAACTTAGATTGGGTGAGATAATTAGATCAATATAATTCAAATTTAACCCAAACCTGACTACATTCAAATTAATTCAGAATCAAATTAAACTTAAAATTAAAATCAAATTAAACTTAAAATTAAATTTAAATTAAACTTAAAATTAAAACTAAAACTTAAAGTTAAAATTAAAACTTAAACTTAAAATCAAAATTAAAACTTAAAAATCAAAATTAAAACTTAAAAATTAAAATTAAAACTTAAACTTTAATTAAAACCTTAATTTAACACTTAAGCTGAATTTTGACTCCTACTTTCTTATAGGAATCTAAATAGATTTTAGATAATGGTTGCTCTAAACATATGACTGAGGATCATATCAAATTCATCAAACTCAAATATAAAAGCTTAAGAACGGTTGTCTTTGGAAACAACGACAAATTTAAGGTAATTGGTATAGGTAACATTAAACTCAAGTGTAATTTCGTTATTCTTAAAGTATTGCTTGTTGAAAATTTCAAGTTCAATCTACTGAATATTAGTCAATTGTGTGATATGGATTATAAGGTTAAATTTTTATCATCTGAATGTTTAATTAAACATATGAAAAACTCCACTATAAAATTGAAAAGATTTAGGAATAATAATATTTACACAATTGATCTAGTCAGCTCCTCACTTAAGTGTCATTTGATAAAAAAAAAAAAAAAAGGAAATTTGGCTATGACATAGCTAGAAGACTATTTTATACTCACTTTAAAAATCTCACTAAAATAAATGGACTAATTAGAGGACTACCAAAATTTCCTAACTTAGAGACTAGTTAGGGATCATGTGGCTAAAGGAGATATTAAACTCAACTACATCGAGTCTAAGTTAAATCTAGCTGACATATTTATCAAACTGCTCCTTAAATCTGAATTTAGTAATTTATGCCGATAGTTAGGAATGTGTACAATAGATTAAAACTTAATCTCTTACTTTATTCTTACTTGTCAAACATCTTTCAAATTCTAGGAAAATTCATTAATTATGTTTTCTCAAAATCCCCATTGTTCTAGTATTTCAAAACTATTATGGACTTAGCTTAAGACTTCCTCTAGAAATCATGATCCTATATATAGTATTAGATAACCAGCATCTCACAAGCACACTAGGATCACCTTCCTTGTGTATTCAAAAATATAGAATGGTGTGAAATACTTAAGCTTTTGCCTAAACTTCAGATGCTTATATCAATGCATCAAAATAAATCTGGACATTAAATACCTAAAATACATTGATCAAGTTAAGTGGTTCATTTTAGTAAATAACTAGTTGGATTAACATACTTAACTTGACTAACCAAGTAAGCGCTACTATCTTTTAGTAGCTAGATAGTAGCTAAAGGTTAGAAATTTAAGGACCATTTTTAGATAGATATTATTTTTAAAATAATATTAGGTTTAGGGGGAGGATCTAAAATTTACCTTGAAAGATTTATTTAAAAACAAAATTTTCTTTGATTAAATTTTTAGATAGTTTGAAAAATATTTTACAAAATTCGTGCAAAGTTTTATGTTTAGAAAACAACTTACAAATTTTTGAAAATGTCCTTGCTTTAAACTTTTATTGAAAACTTGCTTTAAAAAAATTACTTTGAAAAATCCTTGTAAAATGCTTTTTTCATAATTTTTTACTTTGTTTTAAAAAATATTTTGAAAAAGTTTCCAAAACTAATTTGCTTAATTTATTTGAAAATATTTTTGCAAAATTCTTGCAAAGTTTCAAAAATTACTTTAAAAATTATATGTTTAAAAATTATCTTGAAATTATTTTAAAAATACTTTTAGAACTGGATTTCAAAAAGAGCTTTGAAAATACTCTTATACTTTTCAAATATCTATTTTGAAAAATATGTGCAACACTCTTTGAAAAATATTTTAAAAAGTACAAATTACTTTACAAGTTGGTTTTAAAATCTTTTGCAAATACTTTGACATCTATTTTGAAAAATATTTTGAAAACTACTTTAAAAATTACTTTATAAAATACTTGAAATTCTTACTTGGCAAAGCCTCCCTGAAATAGACCTGTAATTTTTCTTTTGAAAATTCTTACCTTCGAAAAGTTTATTGCTTGATGTACTTACTTGATCTAGTTATCTATTTTATATTTTCTCTTGCTTAGTTGCATATATTTTGATGAATGTCAAAGGGAGAGGGTAAAAGTTTAAGTAAGAAAAATCTAAAAAAACTGAAAAACTTAACCTTAAAATGATCAAGAGAATAAAATAAAAATTCAAAATCAATTAATTTATCTTAAATCATCTTGTATTGTCTCTTCTTTTTGCATATTTTTGTAACTTTAACCTGGATTGTCATTACATCAAAAAGGGAGAGATTATTGGTACAATTGGCATCAATAATCAAACCTAAGTTTTGATGAATGATAGATGGATTAAAGTTAGATGTAGTGTGATCTAACTATTCTACCAAATGTACAAAACTTGATTAGTTTGACATCAGGCTGACATCAAACTAGGTTTAGAGGACCTAATAGCTGGTGTAGAAGTCCAGATAGGTCAAGGAATTACCCGATATCTGGTGGGAAGTCTGGCCAGGTCCGCGGGACCTGACAGCTGGCCGAACTCCAGTCGGGTCTGCAAACCTAACAATTGCCGAGAATACCTGATAGACCAAAGTAGAGTCAAATAATTCTGCATGGTAAGTAAGGTAAGTCAATGGAGGGGAGTGTTCCAGTAAGGACGAGTCTTAATTAGGGATTTTAGATGTATGTCCAATTTAGGTATATTTTGGAAACCTAGATTGAGACTGTGATAAGATTTTGGTCATGGAAAGATAGGATCTAATTAATATTATTGTTTTATAATTTTGCTAACTTTGTTTTGCAGGTTAAATATTTTCTCATTGAACTAACATGTTTTGCAGGAACAAAAATAAATAAGAAAATTAGGATAAATAATACTCAAGGCACCTCCTGTGCTACTGAAGGCGCCTTAGAGGCTTTGGTCGAAGTCCCCACTCAAAAGGGCACGGAGGCGCCTCCCATGAGGATAGAGACGCCATGAAACTTAGCGCTGGAGGTGCCTTAGAGAGTTTTGAAGGCGCTTTCGCTCGGATAAGGCAAAGGGCTTCGTCGACGATAAGAGTCGATTCTTCAGGGATGATTTTGGGGTTAAAGGTGCTTCCTGTGGCATTGGAGATGCCTCCAATCCTCTTTAAAAGGGTTGTTCGACCAACTCTTCAAGCACCTCTTCTACAAGCTTCTATGTAATTGTTTGACGTTCCGACTACTCCAACTTCGTGCTGTTATTCTACTACGACACTGCTACACCTGACTACTACAGACAAACTATCACCTACACATGAGTGCTCTTACTTCGACATCTTCGTGTTGGGAACTAGTTTTAAATTTGTGCTTACTCTACATATTTACAAAAGGAAACTGTAGGATTGTTATACTTTCCTATTCGTTTCTTTGTATTCGATCACTCTTCTGGCGGTTTCGAAAGAAAATTTAGTGGATTATCCATCGATATGTTTGAGGTGTTGGGACCTTTGACACTAGCTAGAGAGGGGTGAATAGACGGTCACCCTCTACGTTCGCTTCCTATACTTATTAGCGCAGCGGAAATACAAAATAACAAGTATAAAACGAAAGATAACCTTAGAAGACAATAAACAAGAAGAACAAAAGCTAACGACGTGTTTTATTTAACGTGGTTCGGAGATGATGCTCCTATTCCATGACTGTCTATAAGGTGGACTATCTCTATCTGGCTAGCACAATCCTCCTTCTAGGTGGAGAAACCTCGCTATAAACTCGATCACACTTAGATTGCACTTAAAGGCTTGGGAGACTCTAATTAGGGGTTAGCCATCTCTAATTTCGTCACCAAGGCTAGCCACACCAAGTTTCATTATATAGAGCTTGGGAAACAGTTAACATTCGATTGGTCCTTGCACCAATCGACTGGTGTTGGCCAACAACACTCCACTGAATCTATGATTTTACCAGCAGCTCTTTACCAATCAACTGCTATAATGTACCAGTTGATTGCCATAATACCAGTCGACTGGCTACAATATACTAGTCGACTGACTATAGTATCAGTCAACTGGCTACAATATACCAGTCGACTGACTATAGTACCAGTCAACTGGTTACAGTACTAGTAGACTGGTTCTCACAGCCATCGGGTACAAAACATTCTGTGTCCTACCCTAGTTGACTAGTCCAGATGCTAGTCGATTGGTAAAACCCTAAACCTAGGATTTTATCCCCCGAGTGCAATCTCTCATGCACTCATTCTTGCCCACACAACCTCAACCTTACCTTCTAGTCATCTTCCATCATCCTTGCATCTCTCGGATGCTTTCCCATCCTTCACGTCTTACCTTCAAGATGTTTCCTTTGGCCTTGTCCTTGTCCTTGTTGTGGATCTTCTCATAACCTTACCTTCTAGTCTTCTTTATCAGTCTTACGTCTCTAGGATGCTTTCTTATCCTTCACGACTTGCCTTTAAGAGCTTCTTTCGACCTCGGTCTTCATCCTTGCTAAGCTATACTTGGATTGACTTTGTCAAGACTACACACTTGGGCTTACACCGCCAAGATACACCCTTAGACTTTGCCTTTGCCAACATTCCATTTTGGACTTTCCTTGTTGTACCCGTATCCTACATATTCATAAGCACATATCAAATACAATAATAAACCTAACTTAAACCTTTGTCCAAACATCAAAACCTAGAGTCACACCGATTGTTCCAACAATCTTCCTCTTTTTGATGTTTGGCAACTCATTTAAGTTAGAAAACATATAATGCAATAAACATGCAAACAAAATATGCAATCACTAATGTATAAGCAATGGAACCCAAACCTAGACTCCCCCTTCACCTAAGCTCCCCCTTATGCTAGGATTTCCCGCAAAGGTATTTAGGTTTCCTACTTAAATCTAAACTTTTCTTCCATTGCCACACATTAAAAAGAGCTCTAATAATATCCCAATTATTAGACTCTTACACCTCTAATGACCATAATCATCATGTATTAATCCCCCTATAAGATTACATACATGTATATCCCCTATTTGGTTATTTTCTATAGCAGAAAATCAATATCAAACTGTATTAGTCAACTCATCTCATCGAAATAACCTCACAGAATCATTATGTGCTTGATAAATACTGTTACCAGTCTACTGGTATTTGAGCCAGTCGATTGACATCCTATTTTAGCCCTAAACAATATTTTGAACCCAATTTCTGAAATGCACAAAATTTTCAAATTTTATGAAGATGTTTGTTTTACCAATGTCTACTTGGGAAATATATATATATATATATATATATATATATATATATATATATATATATATATATATATATAGATCCCAATATTAACATAAAATTCAAAGTTATCTAAATGGTTCAATTGAATCTTGACATAAAGTCCTAGTTTTGACTTTCTCTCGATATATCTGCACATACTAAACCATAATGCTTCCCTAGCATTAGTTTATATGACATTTATACATCTAAAATTAATCTTCATGCAATATGAATCTCATTTCATATTTCTTGCATAACAACTCATTCCAAATGTGCCAACAAACTAGATTAGAAACTCAAGTCTATCTCTGACCCCTTTGGCACATTCCATGACCTATCTAAAATCCCAAGGGGTCCACTTAAGATCCATTTACCATGGATCCCAACTTGACTCTTTGAACTCTCCCTGAAGCTCTTAACCCTAGCCACCTCCTTAGGTGACTCATCTAAAAATATGAGGCCACAACGATACACCTCGGGTGATGATTGGTCAACCCACTTGACTTTCTTCTTCTTCTCAACCTTAGGCTTTCTCTTGTCTTTGGTTAGTTTCTCCTTATCCTTAAATATCTTTTCCTTACCATTTCTTGATCTCTCCTTGCTATAGTCATATGCCACCCTATCATATAATTCTTTTCTAACCTTAGAGGATTCTCCCTTGCCATTTATACTTGCAATCATTACATGTGACCTTCTTTTGGCATTAGGAAATTCTACCGTGGCATATCCACTAAAGTGCTCTATGGGTAACTTTCCCTTACCCTTGTTTGATGAAGATCGATATTTCAAATCGAATCTATCGGCATGGAGTCTTTGACTACCCAATATCTTATCAAGTCCTCTAGATCTAACAATGAATCTATCTAGGACTTTTTCTATTCTATCAAATCTTTTCCTTAAAACTTGATTTCCCAATTCTAGGTTTTTAACTCTAGAATCAACTTGTTCATCATGAACACTTCTAGACCTACCCACCTTTCTAGGCATGTGTCTCCCCTTCTTGAGATTAATATCTAGACCCTCCACTACCTTCCTCTCCTTAGGCATGGTAGTTTGCTTATTTTGTTAGGTCTAACCTTTACATATGATTTCCTAGGATTATTAACCATATTAATCCTATTCCTATCATTATACCTAAATTCATAATTATGCATGGGTAAATAATCTATATTATTTCTAGCATGCATAAGCCTAGAGCTTGAATTAATGTACGAATTAAACTTCAAGTTAGGATCTACCTTCCTACTTACCATTGGAGCTCCCCCTGGACACGAGCATCCACATGATTTTCTCCACTTCCTCATTTGCTTTTGTTTGATTTTCCCCTTCCTTGGGCACTCATGTGGTAGTGACCCCCCGCTCACTACACATGAAGCAAATAAGTCATTTCTTCTTAGCACTCTCCTTCCTACAATTCACATTAGATTCTACAAGAATTTTAGTGGATTTAGGAATTAAATCCTTTACCTTTTGAAGCGAAGGACATCTACTCTTGTAGTGTCCCATTTTTCCACACTCAAAGCACTTGATATGATTCTTCCCGCTTTTCTCATTAGAAGAGGTTGAGGGTTAAACTTCCAAGACTTCTTCCTCACTTATCTTGAATTCTTCTTATTCACTTGAGGATGTGGACGGTTCCACTTCTTCCTTACTCATCTTGAATTCTTCTTACTCACTTGAGGATGTGGAGGGTTCCACTTCTTCCTCCTCTTTAGATGTTGAGCCCTTCTCCTTGGGTTCCTCCACTTCTTGTGCTTGTGTAGGATCTTCATGAAAAGCAATCACTTTGCTCCATAGCTCATGAGCACCCTTGTACTCACCTATATGGGACACAATATTAGAAGGTAATAAATACAATACAATTCTAGTTACCTTCTTATCCGTCTCCGATTGTTACCTTTGCTCTTCGATCCAATACTGAGGTCAAAGACGCTTTCCTTTCTTGTCTATTGGAGCTTCGAAAGGAACTTCTAACGCGGTCCAATGATCCTAGTCCATTTAGAACCAAATCTCCAAATGCTTCCTCCAATACTCGAAGCCTTCTTGATCGTATGGAGGCAAGATCCGGATATCCCATCCTAATGGTCCTTTCAATTCCATCTTCTTCCTCTAGCACTTGCTCCTCTCAATGATTAGTCCAATGAAGAGCAATCCTTCTCTGATACCAATTGTTGGGACCTTTGACACCGGCTAGAGGGGTGAATAAACGGTCACCCTCTACGTTCTTTTCCTACACTTGTTAAAGCAGTGGCAATACAAAATAACAAGTATAAAATGAAAGTTATCCCTAAAAGACAATAAACAAGAAGAACAAAACCTAATGACACATTTCGTTTAACGTGGTTCGGAGATGATGGCCTCATTCCATAGCTATCCGTAAGGTGGATGATCCCTATCCGTCGATGGATGATTATCCGGTAAACTTTGACTAGCACAATCCTTCTTCTCGGTGGAGAAACTTCGCCACAAACTCAATCACACTTGGATTGCATTTAAGAGCTTGGGAGACTATAATTATGGGCTAACCACCTTTAATTTCATCACCAATGCCAACCTTACTGTTACCAGTCAACTAGTCCTTGAACCAGTTGACTGGTGATTCTACTAACGACTCTTTACTAGTCGACTGGTGTTGGTCAACAATACTCCACATAATCTGTGATTCTACTAATGGATCTTTGCTAGTCGACTACTACAATACCAATCAACTGCATATAGTATCAGTAGATTGGTTTTTACAACCGTCGGTACAAAAATATTCTGTGTCCTGCCCCAATCTACTGGTCCAGATGCAAGTTGACTGGTAAAACCTTAAACCTACGATTTTACCCCGAGTATAATATCTCATGAACTTGTCCTCGTCCACACAACCTCGACTTTGCCTTTTAGCCATCTTCCATCAGGTTGCGTCCCTCAGATGCTTCCTTACCTTTCACGTCTTGCCTTCAAGATGTTTCCTTCGGCCTTGTCCTTATTGTCGGGTCTTTTCATGACCTTGCCTTCTAGCCTCCTCCATTAGCCTTGCGTTCATCGGATGCTTCCCCATCCTTCACGACTTGCCTTCAAGAGCTTCATTCGGCCTCGGTCTTCATCCTTGCCAAGTCACACTTGGATTTACGTTGTCAAAACTACACACTTAGACTTACACCGTCAAAACTCACCCTTGGACCTTGCCTTTGCCAACATCCCACTTGGACTTTCCTTGTTGTACTTACATTCTGTATATTCACAAGCGCATATCAAATACAACAATAAATCTAACTTAAACCTTTGCCCAAACATCAAAACCTACAGTCACACCGATTGCTCCAATACGAGGGACCTGGGTCATGGAGTAGGAGTCTCCGAAGGCTCCGAACCAAGTAAAATCGCTTGTGTTTGTGTTTTCTTCTTTCTCTTATCTCGTCTTTTCCGGTGCGTACTTATAAAACCAAAAGGAACAAGTTATTTTAAAACACGTGATTCATCCCTCCCTCTCACGTGCATTTATCCTACAATACACATTAAATATTGAACCATTAATTGTATGAACATGACAAGTTTGCATTGTAATAACTATGAAATCATAGCTGATTCAATGCTATAATAGATATAAAACCATAACGGTTTGATAGTTATGATAACATTAATTTATTTTGTTTAATATCATTCACATTGTAGTAATTACGAAACTATTGTCGCTATAACTATAATAGTAACTACAAAACATAGCTATTATAATGTGGACTTATCAAGGTGGCAAAAGGTGAATACGCTGGCCCCCAGTGCCCCCGTCAACTCGTCTCAGGGCCAATATGGAGGAGGTAAATTACAGGCGGCTACTAGCCTATGGAATCGTGACTAGCACATAAGGGAAACATTTATCTCGGTTTTGTCGAGATTCGAACCCTAAATTTTATGATGACAATACCTCATGTGCTAGTCACTAGACCGCCCCGAGAAAATATAATATGGACTTATCAAATTCATACAACTAGTTGATCAATTTAAGATTTAATATATGTAACAAGAGTTAATAATATAGAATAATATATTTTATTTTGAGAACAACTATATCATTTTAAAGCTGATGGATAGAATGCTCTTTTGATAAAATAAAAAAAAAAACTAAAAGAGAGGGTCGCTACTTCGATGATTGAATTTTACCCTTGAAACAAGACATGCACATAAACAACACACAATACAAAGTCAATGCAACAATTATTTTTGTGGTGCACATGGTTTTGTTGAAACCATTGCTAGCTAGCTTTTCATTATTCAGTTTGTCTTCTTAGGCCACAACTAAAATCCTTTATGCCACCTAATTTTCTCCACCTTAATCATATCATTCATATCATCACAATCAGAAATGGCACTTCATTTTAACTTCTTAGTTAGCTCCCCACTGTTCTCCCTATCAAATTGGTATCCTACTTATCATAAACAGCAAGGGCTTTATTATGATCACAATCACACATGAATGCCATAGTTGACCATTGTTGTTGTTGTCGTTGCCACTTGTCGATCTAAGAATAGAGACTAATATAATTTAATTATAAAATTTTTATTCGAGAATAGTTCACAATATTTGTTCAGCAACATAAATAAGTTATCAATAAGTTAAGCACTAAGTTTGCTCTCAAAGATTTGATTCATTTATAACAATGAAAACATGTTTAATGGTGACGGATACGTGCGGATGATAAATATTTGTAGGGTGACTGATAGGGATGGTGCAACTACAACCCTCCTTAAAGATATATAGTTACGTTATACTTGAAAATATTTTTCCAATAATCATGGAAGATAATTCTATTTAAAATTAGGGATGAACAGAAGGATAATTCTCAATGGAATCATGCCATTTTGTTCATGTTTTGTCCTACCAAACCATAGACTATAATGATTAGTCTCTAATAAATTAAAAACCACACTGATCGATGAGTCAATTATATAAAAATGTTAAACACACGTATTCCTATATGTCGACAATATTACACGAATGAATATTATATATGATTAACAGAGTCGGAACATAAATTGCATCACAACTAATTAGTGATAATTAAGTAATTAAGATGAGTATAATTACTAACCTCTAAATTAATTCAGTTAAATTTTGAATTGACCCTATGGAAACAATGAAATATGAGTAGAATCTTAAAGATTGTCCAAGTAGAGAAGATATATACAGCTGTGTGCTTGAAGACAAGGACCATTTTTAATTAATTGAAAATCAATCATTGTGACTAAAGTTAAACTTGAGTTGTTGGTGGTTCTTAATTATATTTCATTGTCTCCAATGGTAGGTACCTCCATCCTAGATTTAGACAATTAGGCAATTTAGGTCTTTATAATAATTTTTACTCAATTGAACATAAAAAGGGATTATATACAAGAACGGATCTTTTAAGGGCTGTCCTATAAAAAAGTTTTCTCTATTAGATTTATATATATATATATATATATATATATATATATATATATATATATATATATATATATATATATCCAAGCTCAATCCACCTCTTTTTCCTAGATTAGTCTCTCACTATATTTGAGATTTTGTGTGGTAGTTTTGATCAAACCTAACATCTATGTATGAATCATCTTCCAAGTCTTTAACAATGGAATAATTGCATAAATTTAGAATAATATAAACCTTAAAATGAGCAAAATATGAGATAAACATAAATCCTAAAACTTGTCATTGACCCGCGGGGGTTATGTTGTTCATTGCAACTTAAATAGTACTACAAATAGCAAGCATTAGTGTGGCAAAAAATATGGCAAAAAGTTGATGTGCTCACCTAGACCGTTCGGTATCGTCGGTCCCACAACAAGATAAGACAGGTAAAATCAAACCTCAAATAGTAAGCATTAGTGAAATACAATGAGCAATTACTATGCCCATTTAAAAATTTAAACATTCAATTTTTTTCTTAAATGGGCTGAACTAGCGTTTATCTCAAAGTAAATGGGCTGGGCTTAAATGGGCCAAGCCTTGCCCACGAGATCCACAATTTACTAGAAGTTGAGATATGAGAACTAAAAATTTCCAAAATTAAGAAATTCAAAAAAAAAAAAAAAACTTGGTACGTATCACACGTATTAACAACTTGTAATAATAATAAAAAATGAAAAAGAATGGTATGGAACTAGCAGCACATTTTGGGGCTAGTAATTCTCCCCAAAATAAGCACAAACCACATCTATAATTTCCTTCTTAATCAATATCTAGGGACGACAAGAATACTGCAAAGAAGAAGTTTGAACAGCCTTTGCTCAACCTTTTTTTCATTCTTGTGTGTTATTGAAATCAGTTGCTATTCAGGTAATTCTCAATCATTTTCTTCTTTCTGTTCTTTTCTGTTCTTTTATTTTCTTGGATTTTGTTTTGTCGCTTTCTTATTTATTAGTTTGTTTTTGAGACGAACGCTTAATTTGATTTGTTTGTTAGAAGTCGTTTTGTTCGTCTTTAGATTCATGGATTTTGCATGAAATCTACAGACGTAATATTGTAGCTAAAGATCAATGGCGAGAGACATCGTTGGATCTCCCAAGATCCACCAGATAATGGACCCCGCCAACCGGCGGCTCACTTACGCCTTCGTCATCGCCGCCCTCTGCGCGCTCTTCTACGCCCTCGGCGCGTGGCAGAACTCCACCCCTCCCTCCTCCCTCAATCCCACCTCCAACCTCGGCACCACCGCCGCCGCCGGCTGCGACTGCTCCTCTTCCTCCTCCACCTCCTCCTCCTCCTCCTCCCTGCCCGCCCTCGATTTCGAAGCTCACCACCAGATGAACGCCAGGGACGCGCCGGGCTCCGCCGCCGCGGCCGTCGACAAGTTCCCGGCCTGCCCCTTCAATTTCAGCGAGTACACGCCGTGCCAGGACAGGACGCGCGGTCGGCGGTTCGACCGGACGATGCTGGTGTACCGGGAGCGGCACTGCCCCGGGAAAGACGAGGCCATCCGGTGCCTCGTGCCGGCGCCGCCCAACTACAAGACGCCCTTCCGGTGGCCCAAGAGCAGGGACTACGCCTGGTACGACAACATCCCCCACAAGGAGCTCAGCATCGAGAAGGCGGTCCAGAACTGGATTCAGGTGGAGGGCGACCAGTTCAGATTCCCCGGCGGCGGCACCATGTTCCCGCGCGGCGCCGACGCCTACATAGACGACATTAACGCACTCATCTCCTTGACGGACGGCAGCATCAGAACTGCCATCGACACCGGCTGTGGAGTAAGCAAACCTTTCCTTTCATCTAAATTCTATCGATCAAAATGGATTTCCTTTCACTTTGCCAAGATCTTTGTCTCTGTTCGATTGAAGGTTGCTAGTTGGGGAGCTTACCTTTTGAAGAGGGACATTGTAACAATGTCATTCGCACCAAGAGATACTCACGAAGCACAGGTGCAGTTTGCTCTGGAACGAGGAGTTCCGGCGATGATCGGAGTGATGGCCACCCAGAGACTGCCGTATCCGGCGAGAGCTTTCGATATGGCTCACTGCTCCAGATGTCTGATTCCTTGGTATGCTTATGGTAAGTTTTGACATCAAATGGACACTCTGAATGCTTCAGTTAGTTTCACTCAAGGAAACATCATCAACCATTGTTGTTTTGGATTCTCAGATGGTTTGTACCTAATCGAAGTCGATCGAGTTCTAAGACCAGGAGGTTACTGGATTCTATCTGGTCCCCCAATTCACTGGAAGAAGTACTACCGAGGCTGGGAGAGGACTCAAGAAGATTTGAAGCAAGAACAAGACTCGATTGAGGAAGTCACGAAGCGACTATGCTGGAGGAAGGTGATCGAGAAGGAAGACCTCTCTATTTGGCAAAAGCCCATCAACCATGTAGAGTGTAGCCGAGTTCAAAGGAGCTATCAAACTCCTCAAATCTGCGAAAACGATAACTTCGACTTTGCTTGGTAAGGATACATAACTTCTCGATGAACATGCTCAAGATTTGTCCATATGATTGATGGCCTTTTTGGGTTTGTGATGATTGTAGGTATAGGAAAATGAGTGCTTGCATAACTCCATTGCCAGAGGTAAGCAAGCAAGATGAAGTTGCTGGAGGTGAGCTGAAGAAATGGCCTGAAAGGGCATTCGCAATGCCGCCAAGAATTAGTAGTGGTTTAGTCCCTAGCTTGAGTCCTAAGCATTTTGAGGAAGACAATGCAACATGGAAAGAGAGAATCGAATACTACAAGAGGGCTATCCCGCCTTTGAGTCGAGGACGATATCGAAACATTATGGACATGAATGCTTACTTGGGCGGATTTGCAGCATCTATGATTGATTATCCTGTTTGGGTTATGAATGTTGTCCCTGCAAGCTCAAACCCTGACACCCTCGGTGTGATCTACGAGAGAGGATTCGTCGGCACGTACCAGGACTGGTGTGAAGCCTTCTCGACGTATCCTAGGACTTATGATCTCATCCATGCTAATGGTATCTTCAGCACATATCAGGACAGGTAAATACTCCTTCAAGATTATTCACAAAGCATAGCAAATAGGCTCTAGAATACATGATTTTCAAGTATGAACATTTGAATCGAGTAAAGAACTGCTAATGGGGAAGCTTATGCAGGTGTGACATAACATACATACTCTTGGAGATGGATAGGATATTGAGGCCAGAGGGAACGATAATAATTCGTGACATGGTTGAGGTGCTTACGAAGGTTCAGGCGATCACAGACGGTATGAGGTGGGAAAACCAGATACTGGATCATGAATCTGGACCTTACAACCCCGAGAAGATCCTTTTGGCTATCAAAACTTACTGGACAGCCGAGCCATCAACCGAGTAATAGATGCTTGATCTACATGTTCTTCCAAATCATGTATGCCTTAAATTTTGTAGAATAGGTGTGCATTTTCTCTTCAATATACCAATGTGATTTCTTTTACTTTCCTTTTTTTTCCTTTATAATTCAATCATCTTATTGATCCACGAATACCATTGAGTAAGTCAGTGCCCTAAGATGGTTGCCTATCACTAGCAAGAAAAGTGTCTAAATGCTGTATTGTAGATCATGTTCATGTAAGTTGTATTTCGCCAACAAACCAAGAGTTATGCATTGTGCCATCTATAAGCGAGAATGTGGACTCGAAACTCACTACTCTGAATAAAGAAAACTCTTGACTGATATTTGATCTTCAGTTGATTCAACCTGAAGCCATACCAATCCATCTAGTGTCCTACTGCTCAACTTGCCCTAATGTCCATGGGGGTGGGTGGCCATGAATCAAATAAAGTTTTAGGGGAGATCCAACTTGAATTGATTTGAGGTACCCTAAAACTCAATATAAACCTGAATTTATAGAAAAACAATAGAAGCTATCAGGTTTGTCCTATGACGAAGGATTTGATGCGCCTAAAAGGTTGATTGAAATCCAAATCTGGGACTGATATAACAATATTCGTTTTGTACACCGATGCTCTACAAAAAGGGGAAGAAAAAGAAAGGTAAAAGTGAGAGTTTCTATAGGGAATGCCAATGATGAAAACAAATTAGAACAATCTAATGATGGTATCTTGTTCTAGAGTTACGTATCGTCACACCATGCAAAAATTTGGTGAACCCAAGGAAGCTGAGTTTACCATCAGCAGGTCGGATCCAGTCACACATCATAGAATAAGCTGCAGGGGCGAGGTTCATCTCCTGCAACGTTGGATGTCAAGTTAATGATAGCCAAAAAACACAGCTTATTTGTCATCAGCTTATTAATATACCTGTGCTAGTTCTTCGATAGAGATGACTCGATTGCCTTCTTCCTCGAAATATTGGAATGCCCTAGTGGCGATTTGTTCCCATTCTTTCAAAGCCTCAAGCTGATAAGGGTTGATTGTTGCAA
Organism: Zingiber officinale; assembly: GCF_018446385.1. NCBI lineage: Eukaryota > Viridiplantae > Streptophyta > Magnoliopsida > Zingiberales > Zingiberaceae > Zingiber > Zingiber officinale. The sequence continues at coordinate 89,391,031 of NC_055997.1, read as the reverse complement.
CACAAAACTCTTCAAAGTTCATCCTTCTGTATGATAGCTGCTCCAACTAAGACATCCATGATATTAATTCTTGAATAAGAATTATAGATTGAAGTTTGACAAACATCAATTTAGCTCCCAAGTAAAGTTTATTAATCAAACGGTCTAAACTGGAACAAAAGAATTGAACATTAGGATAAGATTCATGGGTCTTATCCCAGCCAGTTGCAGTTCATTACTTCTTCATTTTTGAACTGAAACTTTTTTTTCTTAAAAAAATGAAACATTTTCAAGGAGAAATATAAATTTACGGCTGTTTCCCTATTAAAACTAGAGTCAAAATCATATGACAATATTTGAAATTTTGTGATATGGCAGTAGGGAATCTATAATTTATCCAAAAAAAAGGGAGATTACAAAAGTTTAGAGGAATCTTAATAGGAAATGTCACATGCTTTACTTTCACTGAACAAAACCTGTATCTTAAGCAAGTTATCATACCAATTTAAGTCTGGATTTGACGGTGATATAAGTCTACTAGTCTAGCTACTTCATAAGGTTGCAGGCATAATAATATTTTGTAGAAAATGATTTAGCTCACTGTCTTAACCAAGAAGAAGCGACAGGATTACTAGGACTCTGAGTCAATACTCGATGAGCTTTATACTTTGCAGCCATAGGTTATTTCATCATTTCCTACTATCAAGGGATTCGATGATTGCAACTATTGCTTGTCATATGTGTAAGAAAACAATATAAAGAATGAGCACATTTTCTGAACACAACATAATCAAATGGAGTGGTGAATGCCTTGAGTGTTCTTATTTCCTAAACCTTAGTATCCATTTCCATTTTCTCCAACTACTCAATAGAGCAAATAATAATACTCAGTATCCATATTTCAACCTCAGTTGATATAAGTGTTCGTCTTTGCATATATGACATACAAGTATGTTAACTGATGGAGTAGATGCTTTATAATTTAAAACAGAAAAAAAAGGTAAAAAAAAAGAACCAATCTTTGCAACTGTAAATACCCATTTGACACAATAGATTCAAGACATGTTAAGTGAATAAAGCACTTTAAACAGAAAAATATTCACATAGCAAGAACATCTCTAAAGCAATGGCTTACTGCATTTAATATATCAGGAACCCTGGATGCCTTCATAGCATCAGTAGCATTCTGCCAGAGAGCCTGCATGAATTAATGAAAAAGTTGAAAAAATGAAAATCAATATGCATGATCTCAATAAAACCGGATGCGAACACAGACATCAGTAGCGAGTTCATATCATGTTGGGAACAAGTGCTATTATGTGAACATAATGCATTATTGCTAGACTCATTTAGATTACCTTAAAGAGAGTAATTACATTGAATTCTTTTGGATGACCTTAAACCTGTTGAAGTGTTGATCTAACCAAATTCTTGCAAATTTAAATTTACAGTGTTGTAAGAAATGGAGATGCATTCAGAATTAACAATAGGATTTATGGACTAGACACTTTTAAGATCTCTTAAGTATAGAAATGTCCATTAATTTGATACAGCACAGTTCTCGAAATTCTATCAGTAGGATACAGTGCCTATCTATAAAATTGCCTAAGTCTGCACTAGCCAACAACTCTAAAAACTCTCAGAACTAGAAACTTAGTGGAAAAAAAAAGGAAAATAATAATTGTATTGATTTTTATACATTTGGGTTGTGGATCTCAGTCTTTGTATAGACTGCAAGAAGCAGAAACGTATGGTTTCTGATATCACTTGGTTGTGGGTCTCATAGTTGTTTTATAGACTGTGCAACATTGACTTTGAAATATTGTGTATGTGCAAGAGCACCCCATCCAAAGGGATTTAACAATTTGCAGGCATCCCTTGGATTGAGCGATCCAATTGAAATTCACAAAAAGGAAGAGATGAATTTGATTTATATGATTGGGTCTGGTCAGCCAATTTGTCAGTAAATCAACATCTTGAATCAGTGGGCCATTGGTGCGGTGACATGGATTGTGCCCCTTTAAGTCCTCAACATACCCATTCATGTTTTGGATAGTAGACATACCCTTTCTGCTACAATTGTTACACACTTAATATCGTTGATCATCAAATCACCTCTACAAATATTGATACACTCTTTTGAATTGGCTTATTCATTTGAATAAGAGGTTTTAAGGTCAAGACAAGGGTGAACTCTTTCTCTTTTCCCAAGTGCTTATGATTTATCAACAACATTTTACCATAGTATAACAATCTTTGACTTGAAATAGAAACATTCTAAATTTTAAGTTATGGCAAACTTTTAAAGCCTTGGAACTCCTTAAAAAGGAGAGGGAGAAAAAGAACACAAGAAGAGAAATGACAGCTTAAAATTTTTATTTAAGCTAAAGATGGAGCTCTTTTTAAAGGGATGAAAGGTTTCCTTTTAAGGGGTGAAAAAACATTTTTTCAATTAGATGTCTCCTTTCCTCACATTTGCATAAATTCAATTAATTAAATTAATTAAAATATGCAATATTCTGTCGACTTGCTTAAAAAAATGAACAATCCCCATTTGCTTTTTCTAATTTGAGTGTCGCGTCTTTGTTATTTTTCAAAATGGTAGTCCTTATCATAGAATCTCATGTGTGAATGTCAAGACATGTCGATTGCATATCGCAGTTCCAAGACATGTGCGAACTTTGAGAAACAACATTCATGAGGTTTTATGTCGCAACTTGCATGCTTTGTCATTGAAGACAATGCAACTCCGTTGCGAGTGATCAAAATCTACATGAACATGAGTGTCGAATAATGCACATGATTTGAGAGTTGTATGTGGACTAGGGAAGCAATGCAATGTTGCATTGACATGTAATTCAAGGCACACATTTTCTATGTTGCCTTAGAGGGCATATGGAAGCCAATTTCAAGAAAACATAATTAATTAATTCTTGGTGATTTCGAAATAATTAATTCTCATCCTTCCACAGCCCAATCACAAGAATTTATCATTTCACACCCCCTTAATGGTCTCATGAGAATCAACACTCACGTGTTTGTGCATTCACATTCACAGACCTCACTCGTGTCCAAGCCAAATGCCTCTGCCTGATAAATTCTAATTTATCCAAGAAATTAATTTACGATGATCTACTTACGAAATAGTTGTTCATGTCCCAATTCAATCAATTGGTCGCATAAACTAATTTCCAACAAAAAGTACAATCGGCTTTAAAATGTGGGATTGAAAGACAAAGAAAGAGAATTCAGGTAGACTACATTCCTAGTCAACCCAAAAGAATACTTAGCTTAATGGGATCTCACAAAATGGCAGGATTTTAAACAACGTGAATAGAAGAACTCACCATTCTAAAATTCTCAACAGAAATGCAGCCATCATTATTTGGTTCCAATAAATTAAATTGGGATCTTGTATATAAGAGTTCATCCTCTGTTAGAGCACTTGACAGAGCCTGTAAGAGAAGAAATCAGTGAGGCACTTGAGTGAGATGTTACTACTGAACTGAATATAATTTTATCCCAATATAACCCTTCAATTTGCCAATCCTTGATCTACTCAAAATAAACAAAGAATAACAATAAAACAATCGATCACAAATATACTATTAGTATGTGATATGAAGAATGTTATATCACTGCAGACAAAGCAAAACATTAGTAAATTCAGCATAAAATCTGGTGACACTTATGCAATGCCAGATAATTTCTCAAAAACTATGATTTGAAACTCAGTATATAACTGATGTAGATAGCTATCAAGCACAAGTCCAAATAATGAATCTAGACCTAAAAGCAATCCAAACCTTCATGGCAGCACATCTGAAAGGCGTGGTGCGGATATAGAACTTGACTGACTTGTAGATTTGTATGTCCAAAGGGATCTGATGATGCTCATCTCGCAACCAAGGGTGAGCTGCTATCCAATAAAGGATTATTAATTCTATATTAAACAGGGTTTGAGGATGTTATAGAATATATTTCAACTCAAAAAATTCTCTCATATTGTAGTTTATATAACTTCTTATAACTCCTGATAGGTAGCCAGACGTAAAATTCTTTTTTTTTTAAATTTTAAATATTTTGTCCCCTCGGGACGGTCTAGTGCCTAGCACATGAGGTGCTGCCACCATGAGGTCTGGGGTTCGAATCTCGGCATAGCCGAGATAAATGGCTCCCTCATGCGTCAGTCACTATTCCAAAGGCTAGTAGTCACCCGTGATTTACTTCAGACGGATTGGCGGGAGCGCTGGGGGCGAGCGTAGTGGCCTTTTGCCACCATGATAGGTAGCCAAACGTAATTGATAAAACCAAACAAATCAGATTGCAATTACTAAGTGAGATAAACTAACCAACAGAAAATGGAACACGTACATAGAGCTTTTGCAGCAGACATTCTTTTCCTATAATCCTTATTTAGCAACCTTCTAACAAAGTCTTTGGCTTCCAGAGATATTGTAGGCCACGGCGATTCATCAAAATTAGGATCGGCTCTCAGTACAGCCCGGAAAATTCCTGATTCAGTCCGAGCCCAGAAGGGTCTGCTACCACACAGTAATATATATGCTATAACACCAATGCTCCACATGTCTGCTTCTGTGCTGTATGATCTATGTAGGACTTCAGGTGCAACATAATATGCACTACCAACAATGTCATTTAGTCTTTCATCTGAAAAAACACCAATAACACCTCTATCAGGGAAGACCAACAGTGGCAAGCAAAAAACAAAAAATCAGTGGAGCACAAGTAATATATGGTCAAAAGATTGAGAATTATAGTGAACATAGTAGATGCATGCTAAAAGTATTATGTAATGCTATGCTATTTCCACGTATCTCTCAAAAGAGTTGACAGACACAAATTCAGCAAATTATAACTGAAAGACAAAAAAATCAAACAGAAAAAATTGAATCACCTATTTACCATCACTAGGACATTGGTTTAGTAAGAGTTGCTGTGCAACAATACAATAAAGGAAACAAAGTTCTGGAAAACTTAAACATGCCTACAAAGGAGAAGTATAGGTGATAGTACTGAATTGCAACCAATAATTCACCTGGTCTGATAAAATCGGAAAGTCCAAAATCAATAATCTTCATCGGTGCATTTTCATCCTTTGTAGTAAATAGAAAATTCTGCAAAATAAAATCATGCGAGCAATCTACTAACATTTAAAAATTTAGAACCATACTAAACAAGCTACTTCATTAGACAGCAGCATCTACAGGATCCAAAATAGGCCATGAAGCAATACCTCTGGCTTCAGATCACGGTGAACGACTCCTTGAAGATGACAAAAGGCAATTACACTTAAAATTTGTATTACAATTACTTTCGCATCTTTCTCCGTGTACTTTCCACCTCTATAACAAAAGACAACATTTGAGCAAAAATTTCATATTTCATAAAAGGATATCTAATGTCAAAAACTCACCTGGAAAGGATTCTCTCCAACAATTCTCCTCCTCCACAGAATCTGGCAGGAGGCAGTAACAACAATGTGATTAGATTTTCATGTTGAAACAAAAATTTATTGGTTACCCTACCAAATCTTTAACTAAATAGACATCTAAATATGTACACAGTCAAATAGTTCTTGGATAGTTACAACCTTTATGTAATGTCAGAAGTTTATCATTTTCTAGAAAGTCTATTCTATTTAAACTGGAAGGGTAAGTGCATACTCCATGATTATGTAGACATTAATTTCATCCTCATATGCTTCATAAAATTTCACCAAATTAGCATGCCCAGCTAGAGATTTCAAGATTTTCACTTCCCTACGAACATCTTCAATTGCAATTGCTGTTGTCATCTGCCAAAGATAACTGATTAGGATACTTTTCTTCTGTCTTCAATATATGCTAAAAGAGTAGAAACTATAGACAAGATAAAGTGGTAAAGAAGCATTAACCAATTAAAACACAATGGCAAGGTTAGCTATTTTACATTGACACACAGGCCAAGCTGGCATGTAAATGATATGATGCAGAACAAGATGTCATATTAACATTCAGATAATTTTCTTGATAATTCTAGAACACATAAAGGGCATAAAAGCCATAACTAACAAACTTTTGGAGGAAGGATAGAGATTATAGGAATATATAGGACATGACAAGTAAGAGAAAAAGGTCAAATAAATACAAACCACAAGAAGACTCTAACCTCACAACGAGAAACAAAAACATCAAACCTATAAAAGCAGAGGAGTGAGTGAGGGTGATGGAGTTATTCTACATTGCAGATAGTAATGACTGTAAGATTTACAGTGTCTAAAGCTGCAATAGCAAGGATTTTGGAGTTGACAATAAACAGGATTTCAAAGCTAGAAAAAAAATTGTCACTACTAGATTTTGCTCCTCTAACTAAATGACATCCAGCTCATTAATCACTTGCTCCTAATATCTCATCTTGAGATCATACAGAGATTCCAATAGAAACCAAACTATCAACTATTTGATGGTATTGATTAGGCAATTCAATTTTATTCGTTGATTAAGTTTCAATATTGTTAGTAAATAACCATGTTAGGTCAATGATACTATCAATGCTATAAAATGGATTTTGGGGGGTTCTGAAACGGAAAATCTCGTACAAATCTAAATTGCATGACTTATTAGAAAATTGCAAGTTAGTTTGTGGTGCATACTTCTAATAAGCCAATACTTGGCATAAGTGCCAAATTTATCACATGCACTAAAGAGAAGAAAAGTAAACGTGTAATGTAGCATAAAAACATACTTAATATACCTACAATGTGGAGTTAAATATTAGATTTGTGTGATTGGGTGTTTATTGTGATATCCAAAGATTTGCCCAGTTGTATACTGTCTACTACTACAAGGCAGACGGATCTAAAATCGACTAGACTACACCTAGACAATTTAATAGACAAGACAATATGGAGTGCAATAGTAAAGAAGACATTGTATCATTCCAGACTAGTCTTGAGACAACTATACGCAGTTAAGGCTTGCCACTAGTGAGGCCGAACATGGATGCCCACACAACTCTAGTACTCTACACAGAGAAAGATACAATCCTGATACAGAATTAAGTTCTTTAAAACTCGAATACTCTACAAAAGCTAATTCATGTAGTCAGATTAGAAGGCGTTCGATTGAATCGCAAGGCGGATTGGAAATGAACTCTTACTGCAGTATTGGGAAATGCAACGACTAAGCAGAAAGTTATGGAGCTAAAAATCCCTTCTTTGACACACAACCGCACCTTAGCTTTAGAGATGATCTTGATAGCGACTAGCTGACCCTTGAGCTCTCCCTTCTTTGCCCTCGCCAAGCATGTATTCCCAAAATGCCCCTTTCCCACCTCCTTTCCGATCTCATACTTCGACTCTATGTTTTTCTCGTACCCGAAGCTCTTGTCCAGATGCCGCTCCGCTTCCTCTTCTCTTCCTCCGGCTCCATCCCCGGCTCCGTCCTCAGGGATAGAAGCGTCGATGGGCTTCTTTCGTCCGAAGCGCTTAGCCAGCGACGCCTTGATGTGCTTCGCGGGCGACGGCGGGCGGCGGAAGAACCTCCGCGGCGTGGACCGCGACGGGGACGGCGCGATCCCGGAAGCCAGAGGGCTACCGGCCGCGCTCCGGGGGTAAGGACTCGGCCAGGGGCTGGCCGACGAAGATCTAGCGGGGGTCCCCGCGCTGTTGACTGGGGCCGGGGACGACGCGGCGGGGCCGCCCGTCGCAGGCACAGGCGACGATGAGCGACGGACGTCGCATCCGCCGTCACCATCGCCATCGCCATCACCGTCCACAGCGACGGCGATGTTCTTAGCAGAACACTGGCCCATGTCGTCGGTGCACTGCTAAACACGCTACGATTCCTCTTCTTTCCTTCCTCTTCCTCTCCTCTGGTCACCACTCTAAGTTTTAAATAGAGTTGAAATCAAAGAGCGAAGAAAATTAATACAAAAAAAAAACTAAAACCAATTAAAAAAACAATCTTTACAAAAAAAAATTTCAAAAACAAAGGCACTGAATGATCGAAGGAAGGAAAAGGGCGAGATTTTGTTCGCGATTTGACGCAAAATCCCTTTCATATTAATTCAAATTCAATACACGCTGTAAAATTTGAGAGAAATTGGTAAGGAATTAATGCTTAATAATTACAGCGAAGAGAGAACATGTGCATCTATTTTTGTTTTCGAATTAATTCCACATTCCGAAAGTGGATTATTTATTATTCATTGCCCGAACTAATAAATCAGGAACGCCTTTTTCCGCCCATCTCTCCGCCAGAAACGACACTCAGCCATTTACAAGTTTCTGCCTTGTAGCGTAGCGCTTAAACAAATTCCCGCAATAAAACACGACTGACTCTCTTTTTCCTTGGACCACTGTCGCCCACTTCAGGCACACACACCTTGCCCGAGTCGATCGAGCCATCGACACGCGGTCGGTCTCCCCCGACCGCAACGGCTTCGATCGTGAGGGCGTCGACGTATGATCAACTTCTAGCGAGTCTTGAATTTTCGATCGAGAGGTGGTTCGAGCATTTGTTCCGCGATTTAAAACGAATCAGAGAGGAAGGAGAGGCCAAACGAACAAAACAATTAATTGTGGGACTGATCGACAGTGGGAGCACATGATCGAATTTGTTCATTTTTATTTGCATTTCAATCTATATGACTTGAATGTTTGATCGTTTTGAATTTTTTAGGGAAGAAAAGTAAATAAAAAAAATTAGTTAGCAATTGAGCTTTCCCAGTTCAAATAAGCACCGCAAGTTTATAATATTTTGACTAGGTAGTTGAAGTAGATAAACTAATAAACTATTTTGCCGATTACTAACCAAATTCAACTCTTCTTTCTTTTAGTTAAGCGACTTAAGTAGGGCGTTGACTTTTGGATTTAATTTGTGTATATTTAAATCTTCTCTTCCTCTTCTCTTTGTAGATAAAACATTAAGTAATTCATAACTTGATGTATATTTGCTGCCTACGTGTTCCTCGTTGCAAATAAAAACAATATATTTTGATGGTAGAATAAAAATATCATTTGGGAATTAGTATGTATCTTCATTTATATATAGTCGCTATGGAAAAGAATAGAGCGACTCGGTGAATTTAGATTTCTTAATTTTGACATAATCTCTTTTTTTTTTTTGGAAAAAATAAAAAGGCTTTTTTTTATTGGATTGTCAAAAAGATTTCTTTTTTATTTATTATCAAAGACCTCCACTTCCACATTAATATATTTTTTATTTTTTAAAACTACTTTTATTTTGAGTGTTATGGTAAAAATTAGAAGTGCATAGCTACAATAATATGGATATTGTAATTCTGAATTCTGATCGGCATTAATAAATTTTATTGTAACAATTATAATTCATTTTTTTATTAATCAAAAGAGTGTCTTTTTATCAGGATAGTTAAAAGGGTCCTTTTTCGTATATTATCACATCGACGCTCCATCTCACCTCAACCCATTTTAATTTTCCAAAATATTATTATTGTTAAACGTTATTGTAATACTAAGAATCATAACTGCTATCGTTCCTGAATCAGTGTTGAGAAAATTGGATCGGACCGGTTGGTCGGTTCAACCAGTCAAACCGTGAACCGGTCCTTGATCCGGTCAGATCAATCATTAAAGTCGGAAAAATTTTAAAATAGGTCAAAATCATTTAAAACCGGTCAAAACCGCTCAAAATCAATCAAAATCGTAGGTTGAATCAGGATTGAAGCAGGATTTTTAATTATTGAAGCATGATTTATATAAATATATAACGGTTGAACCACTGGTTCGACCGGTCAAACCTAAAAAACCTCAACCCGATCACCTCACCGATTCAATAACCAACCCGATTTTCAAAACATTGTTCCTGATACATGTGGAGTTTTCATATGGGTCAAAGTCAAGGATCGGTTGACATAATGGTTAAAGTTTGACATAAAGTTAAAAAGGGATCAACATTTCAAATTGGTCCACTTGATCACCATGGCCGAGGGGTTAACCGATCGAATTACTGGGCTAATCAGACACCGAGTCTATCAGGTTATCTTATCGGACCATTGGGTCGGTCGGATGATGAATCACTAAATATTAATGAATAATCCAAGATGAGTCAGCACTCTCCGAAATCAAGACTTATTTGACAGGTCGAGTAGTCCAGCCGATCGAAACCATAGTTCGATCGGCTAGAATGGATGCATAGTTCGATTGAAACCTTTGGTTAAACAAATGGGTCGAGTGAAAGATGAGTTCCTAACAACACTCTATAAGTCTGATCGGATGGTTCTTATTGTTGGTACCCCAAGGTTATTTTGATGTGATCAAACAAGTTAGGTTATGTCATGTTGTGTTTAACCTTGTGTCTAAGTGTGAAGGAGCTTAGGATCACAGGAAGTCGAGCAAAAGATGCAGCTAACGAGAAGGACGACACGGGAGGGAGTCGACGGGTTTAGTGCGTCTGAGGGACGAAGTGCTACGGAAGAGTACGCGGGCAGACGAGAAGCCGGAGCAGAAGGTTGCTCGAAAAGGCTGGAAGTTGAGTTCGGGTGAGTCCTATTCCGAATGGCCGAAATCACCCAAGCGAGCGGAGCCGGAACGCAAGACCCAGATTGAGGCGAGCAACATCGGAGCAAAGGGCCCGGACCCATTCCGGGTGTCGGAACGGGTTCGGGCACCCGGAACCCCATTTTTATCCACTTCGACGTGGATGTTGACCGTTGCGTCAGGAATAAAATTCTATCCCATTCCAGGCACCTAGAACACTTCCAGGCGCCCCTGCCCCAGGCTATAATACAGTATTGGTCCAGAAGATAGACAACAACTAGAATTACTGAGCAACACTTGTACACGCTTTCCTCTTTGTTTAGCTTCTTCATTTTTGTGCGTTAATTGCTTTAAAGAGACTTCTCCACCTGAAAGAGTAAGTAGTGTGATTCATTTCCTTGGATTAACAACCTCCTCGGTTGTAACCAAGTAAAAACTCTGAGCCTCTACTTTTTCAGTTCATTTAATTATTTTATGCAAGTGTTCTTTTAAGTCAGAGAAGGGTTCGTTTGCTTTTATTTGTATAGAGTTATTCAACCCCCCTTATAACCGGCCAACGGTCCTAACACTTTATGAGTGATTGTCGATTAGGTCACAGGAGGGACTCGATCAACTAGCCATATAAGCATATAGTGGGCCCCTCAACCAAATGATTTCCTTTTTGACGTTTTGTACTACGGAGGATAGAGAATATTCTACATGCAAATAGTATATTAGAAGCTTCTTTTCTATCAAAGTAGAGATTGTGAGTTCATTTTGAGAAATATGTCAAAACATCTTTATGGATTGTCCTTTTTTGGACGCACTTTGAGATTCATGCAAAGGTAAACAGTAATACTATAAAAAGGAGTCTCCATCTATAGGTGGAGGTGCGTGATGCTACGTATTTTTAAACACTCTTAGCTACTATTCTTCTCACAGTTCCTCTACTTAACTCGATTACTGACTTGAGCGTCAAAAAGTCTATACCGGGAATCCCCTCCTTGGTCTGATCATTAACGTTCCTTGTGACATACATGACCACTTGTAGTCACTTTTGTTGAATCATAGTCTACAAATAGTCAATATCAGAGTTACCTTCCCAATCAATCATCTTCTCCACTCTCGGACATAATTAGTACCCTTATTAATCCTTAATAATAATTTGAATTTTTTTTCCTTAATCAAAATTATTTTATCATTGCCCATAAAAAAATTATAAATCATAATTATTATAATATGAATTCCATCTATAATATTAATATTATATTATAATAGTATTTCAACCTAAATGACATATGCAACTAAATGATATTGGATTTTTGGATCATCTATAATGCATATTTTTTTGATTTATTCTAACCATCGATGAAAAACTTACAGCATCTATCATTCTAAGTTTAATATTATCTCACATGATTAATTTTTTCTCATGCTTATATAATTATGATAGTTATGAAATTATAGTACCGCTATAACGGTACAGTTGTAATTACGATATTATTAGTTGTTATAATAATGTCAATTGAATGCTTTTCACTTTTGCCTTTTTTTTCATTTAAAATAAGATGGGATTAACTTTCTACCTTCTGAAAAAAATAAAATCTTTGATCTCGATCTTTACAATCCTTACAGCATCGTTGCCCAACCAGGTCACGGTGGCCTCATGGTAGCGTCTGACCGAGAACACTCGTCATATCCAAACTTATTTATTTATTTATTTTCCATTTGTTTTCTCCCTTTCAATGCTCCTAATTTATTTTCTTTCCTTTTTCCATCCGTCCATAAATAAATCTTAATGAAATAAGTCATGGATCATAAATTTGCTCCAGAGATTTTATAACTTCACATAATTATTCTATTTTAATATTTTTTACAGATTAAAATGTGAATGTAAAATTATTGATATATTCTTTAAACTCGTTTATATATTCCGATTTACATTTAAAGCAATAAAAATTTGTTAAAGTAAATTAAAATAATCATCTTATTTTAATTAAATAAAATTAATATTTTTATGTAGGATTTTGTTACCCTATAGGTAGGATTGAAAGAGATAAGAGAGGGGTGAATTTCACCGATAATTTTTTTTTTACTTTTCATAAATCAAATCAAAGCTACAATGGAATAAAGAAAAAACAAACATAAAAAAAAACGGTTCAATTTTTTATTGATTCACAGTCCAGTAATTACTATTGCAAGGCTTGGAATCTTTGATTGCTTTCGAATAAACAATCAACTAAAGTTCTTTCTGAAAACTTTCGGAGAAGAAGTAAACTCGTATAAGAAATGAGGTGGATAGTAATAAGTTACGATCATCTTAAATAAATGCTAGTAATAAAAAAGTATATTGATAATCAAAGAAGTAGAAGATTAAACGTAGATTGTCTGAGTGCCTCTCAGAATCGTTGTAGCAACACTTACACGATCTAAGCAGTATTAGAGTATGAGACACGAAAAGAGTTAATTGCACAACCTTGGACCTCAAGGCACCTTTTATAAGTTTTCATTTGGTTGATCGAATCTTCTTTGATCAACCGAACTCCAGAATATGTCCAACTTCGATTGCAAGTTCACTATCTTCCTAGATAGAATCTTCTGCTAAATCAACCTCTATCAGTTTCAATTCCCTTTTGTTGCTCGATCTAATCTTATCTAATCTTCGCTTACCATATGTGTTCGGTCGACTAACTCCCTATTCAATCTACTGAACCCTATTATTTCCTTTGTTGCTTGATTGAAATTATCTAATCTTCGGTTACCAAATAGGATCGATCAACTGTTCATGCTATTAGTCAACTGAATAAATATTTCCTTCTTGGACTTTATTCGAATATGATTTGATCTCATCGCATGAGATCAGTTAGCTGAACCTTTCAATCACCTTGAACATTATTTTTCTGTAAAACTAAGTTAGCACAGCAAGAGTAATAATAAAAGGTCATACAAAATAGAGTTTAAAATAATATGATTATGTATAAATGAGTCTTATAGTTATGACTGAAGGATCGAAAAGAACGACGGGAGGGGTCAATCTCATTTTTTTAAACTTTTTTTATTTTAAAATTTTTTAGAAAACACAAGTATGCAGTATAAAATAATGAAAAACAATTACAAGAAAACAACAAGAGTATGCAAGCTAATTTTACTTGGTTTGAACCTTTCAATAACACCTACTCTAAGGCTCATGATCCTTTGAACCATATCGATTGAGCAATCTACTAAAATTCTCTCAAAAAATTTTTGAATAGTGAAATCGAATACACAAATGAGGAAAGTGTAACACCCTACATTTTCATATGCAAGTATAACAATAAACAATTTAAATTGTTACCAACACTTGTAGTAGTTTGACGATTGTAGCTTGAGGTCGGTGTTGCTCTAATTGCAGCAATTGGGCATAGGCGCATAGCAGTGTCGTAGCAGAGCAATAGTAGGACTATGACACAATAGAAGGAGCTTGGCAGCTTGTGAAGAAGTGATGATGAATGTGTTAGTGAGAGCCCTAGAGCCAATCATGTGATGATTGTTGTATGGACTCGATGTATCATATTCCTATATATTTATAAAGACATTTCCTTATAGTTATTATACTTAGGGGGCGTTTGGTTAAATGATGGGAATGACTATGTGTATGAGTTTGATAGTAGGGTGGAATGGGAATAGGAATGGAAATGAAACTCATCAAGTTATATGGGTTTGGTTGATTCCCATAAATCTGGTAATCATTCCCAAAATGTGATTCCCAAACCCACAATCCAAATACTATCTTTTACTATCATTCCATTCCCTCAATTCCAAACTCATCAACCAAACACCCCTTTACTTATATTGGTGCCAAATAACTACGTATAATAGCGTCCTTGAATGGAAGGTTCTTATCTATATCAATCGATTAGTTGAATTGATAGTGAGATGATATAGAGAACACTACTCTTAATCATTTCTAGTCAAGTATTGACATTCAGGGATAATGTTAATGCGCTGAGACTAGCATGTAGGTCAACTCGATGACTTGATCTCACAAGTCATGGATATTAGATATCAAGTTGACACATGGGTATGCATTGGAGAATGTATACTGAATGACCCGCTATGAGAAAGTATCATGGATCGTTATATGAGTGTCATATACTTTCTCATGTGACTATCAGTCCTTGGACCTGAAGTCACCATGGTTCCCTACATAAGGAGTTGCATATTTTAGCTTCGTCAAACGTCACCCGTAAATGGGTGGACTATAAAGACGACTACTGGGTATGTAACAAATTATGCGGAGGGATGTGAGCGATATATATGAGATCTATCCCTCCAATATAACAGGAGTGATATCATGATTCTTGATAGAGTAAGACCACTAAGTGCATGACCATGCCCAAATAAGTCAATATGAGATATTGAGCTTATTTGATTATAGTGAGTCTACTTGGAGTTCAAGACAAAGATTGATTAGAGGATGACACGGTTTATGCCTCAATTGATCAATTTAGATGTCAAGGATAGAAGGACATTGTCATATATTGTGAGAGTCACAATTAGTAGCCACAACATTCTTGTAACTTGGGTAATAATGATGTGTTGCTAGATACCGCTCATTACTTATATTTCTAAATGAGTTTAGGAGCATTGCCAACATTACAAGAACCTATAGGGTCACACACAAAGGGCAATTAAATGGAGATTAGGTTCATATGATGGACCAAGAGGATTAGGTTCATGTGATGAACCAAGTTGAATTAAGAGTAATACAAATTAGACTAATTGAGTTGGACTTAATTTGATTCATGTGTCAAATGAGTCTAATTTAGATTTGTTGGTTGCTACTCGGAAAACCTAAAGGTTCCACTGTACAAAAATTTTGTACAAAGGTCTGAACCTTTTCCTAGCTACCATGTGTTCTTTTAAATTAAATTTTGGATCGCCTGCGGAACTTAACACGTTTGATCCAAAACTTAATCTATTCGTTCTTTTAGGTTTTGACTTGGGTCTCCTGCGGAACTTAACACGTTCGACCCAAATCACCTTAAGTTATTAATTCCATTAAATATTAATTTCCATAATTGGTTCCCAGTACTGACGTGGCAAGGTACATGACCTTCTTGGATATGGGAGCAACCACCACCGACTAAACAAAACCTTTTATAGAAATCTAATATTTAATTTCCTAAAATAACTTTAGGTTAACCAAAAAGAACAATCAAATCACAAGGAAAAAAAAACAAAAGAACACAACTTCGAAAAACATATTCGAAATACTAGAACGTAAGCCTCTTGTATTTGGTATTATTTCCATAAATAACTAGCATGATGCGGAAAGGAAAAATTACTAGTTATACCTTCTAGAAAGACCTCTTGATCTTCTACCGTATTTCTCTTTTAACCTCGGACATTGTGTGGGCAACGATCTTCCGAGATGAGAAACCACCAACCACCTTCTTCTCCTCCTAGCTAGGTTCGGCCAACAATAAGGAAGCTTCACCAAGGAAGAAGATCAAAACACCAACCAAGCTCCAAGAGATGCTAGCTTTCTCTCCTTCTTCTTCTTCTTCTTCTCCAAGTAGTATCCGGCCACCACAAGAGCTCCAAGGAGAGAGAGAGGTTCG